>NC_143052.1:98296060-98599090 GCF_052426305.1 Pelodiscus sinensis
TTTTGCGGAAAAGTGTCCGTGCCAATCTAGATGCTCTTTTCCGCAAATGCTTTTAATGGAAAACTTTTCCGTTAAAAGTATTTCCGGAAAATCATGCCAGTCTAGACATAGCCAGAGAGAGAGAGAGACATGGTGAAGTCAGATGCACAGACAGAATTGCAGGATCAGGACTGGCTAGACCTGCACAGTGCAGGAACTCAGGTTCAAAATTTGCTTGAAGCTCTTAAACCAGCAGCTCCAAAGATGGGAACAGACTGTCTGGCCTCATCTAAATAATTAAAATGAGTTCCTAAAGCCAATGGCACACCAGACAGACAACATTCACAAGAGTCCTTATGCGAATACTCATTAGTACAGAGGGACCTTGCTCTCATTTCAGCCACTTATACCCTTCCTCAGCTGCTGCTGGCAAGAGTGAAAATGAACTGGTATGATACCCTCTGAACAGGCTTAGTCACAGCTGCTTCTCTTCACAGCTGGGCAGCCCACTCATTAGAAGTGACTTCAGCACAGCTGGTGCAGAGCTATAGGCTATTGGTGTCAGCTCCACACCATCATGTCTGTGGCTGCAGTACATGTGGTTGGTTAAGAATCCCATAACCTGTTACCTTTTAGTTTAGTTGTGATGCCTTTGGAACAATAGAGTTTGGGGGTTTTTTTACTTTATCTATTTCTACTGGAAGCCTCTGTCCTGCTTGGGCACCCCCTTCCCTTCCTGCACGGCTGGTACAGTCACATGCCCTGTGCAGCCAGACTGGCTGCTTTAAAATGCAGTTCTGTTGGCTGACACCACTTTCTGGGAGTGGGATAGGGCCACCCTTGATTCTTTTTTAATTAAAAAGAGGGATCAATGTACTTGTAAGGGCCATAGCTACCCAATCTTCTTTTTTCTCTCCAATTTCCCTGACAACACTCCCACCCCTGCTCATACAGGGCTGAATGGCATCTTCATTATTATTTATGTGAATTACTGGAATGCCTAAAGGCCCTCTACTTATTGCACTAAGCAACACACAAGCCTGCAGAGACAGCCTCTGCCCCAAAGAGTTTATGGTCTAAATCATGAGTTAGGAACCTCGGGGCTGGGTGTGGCCCATGGCTTGCCTGGATCTGGCCTCTGAGACTCAGGGATCCCCCTGCATTGGGGAGTCCATGCTGGTGCTCCAGCTATCCTGCTACCCACCTACAGGGCTGGAGTATACAAAATCTACTAGCCTGGGCCCTGCCAGGCTCTGGTGTGCAAGGGGAATGTGAGCGTTTTTCCTTTTCAGTCATGGGCTTTTCACTTTGCTTCTCATTTGTGTGTGGCCCCCAACTGATTTTTCCATGGGTTAGCAGCCCCTGACCCAAAAAAGGTTTCCCACCCCTTTTTGGTCTAATTAGAAAAGACAAATGGCAAGAAGGTGAAGAGACCTACCCATGTTTGCAGAGCAGTGTCAGAGCCAAGAAGTGCACCCAGACCTTTTAGGTCCTAGTGTAAGGCCCTATCCACTAACCAACATTACCTCCCATCCTGCTTTGTCAACAGGGATTGATATATGCTGGTAAAACTGAGTCTTACTAGATTAGTTGTCTACACAGGCAACTTGGCAACAAAATGTTGTTGTATCTTGTGGCACCTTAGAGAGTACCAGATTTATTAGGACATAAGCTTATGCCCTAATAAGTCTGTTAGTCTCTAAGGTGCCACAGGACTCCTTGTTATTTTCGCAGATACAGTCTAACACGGCTACCCCATGAACATTTTGTTAGTCAAAGGTACTAAGCCTCTCCCTAAAGCAGTGTTTCCCAATTTTATTTGGCCACGGAACCCTTTTAAACTCAAAATAATTTTGTGGAACTCCTAAAAACAGTCTACTATATGGAGCTGAAAAAGTAGACCACAAATAAGTAAGGATAATAATAAACAAATGCTAAAAAAGGTCATGAGATCAACATTTAGTTTAATTGCACATATTTAAAAACAAAAATCACATAATATTAATTATTATTATTTTTTAAATCATAAAATGTTATTGTAATGGAATTTTCTCGTGGAACCCTTGTTTTCACTTTGTGGAACCCTGGGGTTCTGTGGAACACCATTTGGGAAACACTGCCCTAAAGACAAAAGTTTTGCTTTGGCAAGTGTCAGTGTGAAGAGCATCCCTGCTGACAACACGAACGCCACTCATTGGGGGTGGACATATTTTGTCTGCAAAAGAGCTGACAAACAGAGACCACACTTCCTGACAGTTAGTTACACAGCTGTATCACCAAAAGCTGCATAGTGTAGACAAAGCTGATTTGCATTACTGAATCCAAAATCCTGAATTTAAGAAGTTTTGGGAGATTATGAAGCCCAATGAAATGTATACAGCCGGTCCCCGAGTTGCAAACGGTCGACTTACGACTGTTCGCAGTTATGACCAAAGGTATCGTAAATGGCGGACCCCGAGTTACGAACGCGATCCACGCTTACGAACAGCACGGTCGCGTGTAACTCAATGGGGTCCGACTTATGAACGGACTGAGTTACGACCAATTGCTTGGTTCGTAACCAGTTCATAAGTCGGGAAGAGGCTGTACTTCAAAAGAATAAGCAATACTTTTTGTTAAGATGTTAGCATTAATTACCTGTAATCTAAATGTGTACAACTGAGCTGGTAAGTAGCTAGCATCAGCATCTACTCTCAACTCTTCTGGGATGAAGTAGACACCTTTGATAGCACAATAAGAACAGGAACAGGGTCAATATGCAAAAGGCCCATGACTGTCCTGAGTTCACAATATCTGGGGAGGGATGGGCAGGGTTTAGCTTATCCTACCCAACTCAACATTAAAGAGCAGTTCCACTTCAAAAAGTGACTTAAAAGAGGGCCTTCTTACTGAATAGATATGACCCTGGCTGAGAACACAGGGAGATGGTGTGCCAACAAAGTTTATGACATGCTACTTTTGTTATCACAGCAGAGCCAATGCAGCTAAGAGATAATTAATAGAAGATGTGTAGCTAAGGCCCCTGCCCTATGAGTCTCTGCCATAATTCTTTCCATTTTATCTCATAAAATGCATTCCTGATACAGATCAGAAATCCAAACACAGCACTCTTTGAAAGGAATGCTTCACTTTTGAAAACGCCATTCTGATCAAGAAAATTTAAAAGAGAAGACATTGTTCTAAAAAAGTTTCTGGCTTCAGAAACTGTTATTCTGTTCATTTCTGTGCCATACATTCTGATTTCCCTGCCATGGTTCAGTACTTTGTGTAGCTGGTGACTTGTGATGACGCATTTAGCATAACCACATGCTCATATGAACCAGAGAGCACCATATTTTTGGCTGCATAGCTAGAGTAAACATGGATCTGTGCCCAAACAATGTTGAGAGTATAACAAGAGATTCATTGGGGAAAAAAAATCTGTTCCACTGAGAACATGGTGCTACAGCAATTTTGTCATCACAATTGTATACTCTATGCCAAAGGAATGAGCTGGCTTACAATTCAAAGAGCCCATTTCCAATATCAGCAGGCATTGTACCCTGTCCCTGGCTCCTTCCTAATTGAATAGACACTTTTCCAGCTTCTTCCCTGAATGTAAGCACCAACTAGCACTGTTGTGGTAAGGAAGGATGATCCAGTGGTTAGGACACTAAGCTGAGTCTTGGGAAATCCCATTTCAGTTCCCTGCTCTGCCACAGACTTCCTGTGTCACTTTCAGCATATCATGTTAGTACCTATGACAATCAGGGCCTTAGTGCCTTAGTTCACCATTGAAACACCACTTACATCAGTACATTAGCTGCCTCAGTGCCCATGGATCCTAAGTTTCTCCCAGTACATATTTGCAAAGCCAGCCACTTATGCCCTGATGCTTCCCTGCAGCTCGGAGCCCTCACCCAAGCCGAGGCCGGATGCTGTGGGTGTCCTCAGAAAATGCCCAAGACCCAACAGATGTTAACCAGGAGGGTTAACTGCAGACTAAAAGAGACAGCACAGCATCTGCACAAGAGACAGACAGGGACAGGTATCAAGAATGAACAGCAGACAGAGGGTATGTCTACATGGCAAAAACAAACACACAATGGTAGCAAGTCTCAGAACCTGTGTCTACAGACTTAGGCTCATCATACAACGTTACCATTAGCTGTGCAGAGGTTCCTGCCCAGGTTGGAGCTCAGGTTCTGAAGCCCACCCCCCTTTTTTCCCCAACCTTCAGGGCTTGAGCTCTAGGTGGGGGCCAAGTGAGCACATCTGCTTGGCTATGTTTAGTACCACAGGCTGAGGACTACGAACAGTGCCGGATTTACGCACAAGCTAAGTAAGTTACATTTTAGCGCCTCAGATTATGAGGGGTCTCTAAATTTTACAAATTACTACATTTCATTTTTTGTTTTGGTTATGCTATGTGGCCTCTTAAACTTGACATGGCTTCAGGCCTCAACATGTCTTAATCCGGCTTTGCCTACAAGCCTGCGTCCGTAGACCTAGGCTGAGACACACTGGTGAGGCATAGGCAACTGGTGCCTGTGAGGGGGAGGGAGTGTGGGGAGGCCCAACCAGAGTGACAGGAAGGAAGCCTGAGGGGGCACCCCAGTTAGCAATTGAGATTTCTGGCTACTTGTGCAGGGGCTACCTGAGCAGATGATGACCTTGTTTAGGTACCTAATTCCCAGCAGAGATCCTCAGCCAGGAGTGGAGGAAGATGTTCACCACAGCCTGTCAGATGCCTAAGCAACTGAGCTGGAGTGCCTTGCTAAGCCCCTCTCCTCAGCATGGCACTCTTAGCTAGCCTAGGTGACTCCTTGCTCAGCTTGCTGGATCTGAGGATCCCTTTCATAGGTGCTTAACTCTCCATGTATTATGTTGGGAGCCTGGGCATCTAGCTCAGGCTCAGGGGTGGCCCATCCATACAGGCGAACTAGGCGGTCGCCTAGGGCGCCAAGATAAATGGGGCGCCAAATAGTGGCGCAATATCATTGAGGGGTTTGGAGGTGGGGGCCCCGATTGCATGGTTTGCCTAGGGCTCCAGTTGCTGGCAGCAAGTCTAGGGCGCCCCTGCTCAGGGAAAGGACTCCAAAGGGCAGCAAACCACTTAAGGGTCAGGCTCTGCAATACTTAAGTATTTTTGAGGATCTGAGCCTGTCTCTCCTCTCTAAGATGAGGGTATCAGCCCTTCCCTATCTCAGAGGGGAGTTATGAGGACAGCTACCTTAAAGCATGTGAGTTGCTCAGACACTGTGGTAATGAGCAGCCCACCACTGTATTTTTGCTAGATAGATTATGGACCATAATCTAGCTACCATCCTGTAGCATCCTGACCCATTTCCAAGAGTCTGTCCTGCCTAATGTACCACATAACATTGGGTATGTCTACACTACCCCGCTAGTTCGAACTAGCGGGGTAATGTAGGCCTACTGCACTTGCCCCGTGCCGCGTGGCGTTCGAACAAGCCGGTATTTAAAAATGGCGCCGGCCGGCTTATGCAAATGAAGCCCGGGAAATTCAAATCCCGGGCTTCATTTGCAAGTGCGGTATGCCTACATTACCACCCTAGTTTGAACTAGGGTGGTAGTATAGACATACCCTTAGGGAGGAGGCCATCCAGTCTGACTAGGCCCCTTTGGGGTGAGCGGTCTGTACACCAGCAGCGTTATAGCAATGCCACAGGTACCTTAATACATGCCACAGGTGCCTTCACAACACTCTGAAGGAATGTACTGGCCCATTTACCCAGAAGCCCCCACAGCCTGCCTTAGGGATATACTAGGAGACTAATACACCAAGGCTATGTCTACACTGGCGCGTTCTCATGCAAAAACTCTTTTGCGGAAGAGTTCTTCTGCCAAAAACTCTTCCAGAAGAGAGCGTCTACACTGGCATGTGCTTTTGCGCAAGAGCATCCATGCCAGTGTAGACGCTCTCTTGCGCAAGAAAGCTCTGATGGCCATTTTAACCATAGGGCTTTCTTGCGCAAGAAATTCATGTTGCCTGTCTACACTGGCCATCTTGCGCAAGAACAGTTGCGCAAAAGGGCTTATTCCTGAGTGGGAGCATCAGAGTTTTGGCGCAGGAAGCCCTGATTTCATACATTAGAATGTCAGTTTACTTGCGCAAGAACACGCGGCCAGTGTAGACAGGCAGCAAGTTTTTGCACAAGAGCAGCTGCTTTTTCATAAGATCGCGCCAGTGTAGACACAGCCCAACTGTTTTAAGAAAAAGAGAGCTCCTTACTTGATTTGCAAGGGATTGTGTTGAGATCAGCAGAACTTGTCTGATATTAGGGAGCCTTGTTTTAGAGAATCGACTAATGGCAGACTCCCTAACTTACTGAGACAGTTCTTTGACCCTGTTTTTAAGAGACCTTTGATTATATTATTGTATAACTTTGCTACAGTGATTCTGTATCAATTTGTCACTAGCCTGCCATCTACAGTTGTACAAACTTTAGACATGCTCCTATGAGGTTTCACAAGCTGATCAGGCCAGGAATTTGATGGGAGACTTTAAGCATAACATGTGCGGACTTCTTAAATGAAGCACACGAGATATTTTATAGGGAAAAAGGCAGTACGCTGCATTTCTTGAGAATACAACAGTTGCACATGCTTTTCAGTCACACACACACACACACACCATGCATACATAGTCCCGCCAGACGATGTCATAGTTACTAGTCCAGAGTCTGTATCAATCTAGTGGCCAGCTAGATCGAACAGAGAGGGGGAGCGGGGCCTTTGTCGGTCGATTGATTGATCCGATGCTCCTCTGGAGTTGGTGGCAAGACGAACCCAAAGTTCCAGAGCAAAGCACCCTGTTTTTATAATCCTCTTCTCTGTTGAAATCAACGGATTCCTCTGTGTCAGCCTGTGACCAGAGTGTTATCTTTTTGGTGTCAGTCATTCCCAAAACATTTTCCAAAGTTCACCCTGTAATCAATCGTCCTTCAGGGGTGCTAGCTCAGCTTTAAGGTCGTCAATCTGCCAATATCCAATCATCTTGTGAGTAGGGGTATGCATGATGGCTATAGATGGGGGGGTTTTGATGCTGGGTCGTCTAATTTTCGCCCACGCTCACCCCTCCTTCTTCGGCCATCTGGTTCTGAGCAATAACTTTTGCACCTTTATCTCAACACATACATGCTACTTTCATACATAAACAATCTGTTACAAGGACTTTCAAGGAAGGGCATAACATCAATATCTGCATTGGGCAAAGCAAAGAGGCACTGTAAATCAAACAATTAAGGCCTTAGCCTTCAACATTCCTCTAGTCTCATTAACACAGACACAGTACCAAAACTCTATCTCTTTACTCACTACACTTTAGAACAAGGAAATATAGGAGATATATACTTAACTAAAGGATTTAACTCACTACAATATTAAAAATGTTTATATGTTACCTTACATTACTATATTATTACTACTGTACATCATTAAACTACATTGCTATGTTACTAAGCCTAGAATACAAATATAAAAAGAATAAAACTTTCAATCCCCCCCCCCCCACACACACATATACACACACGCACATGCTGCCTTAGGGTGATGTTTTGTGTTTCTAATACTGACAGGTATAAAAGTGCTAAGTAATAAAGCCAAAACTAAGACCCAGCTAGCCCAAATACAATACGCATATTTAGAACCAAAGGATCTGGCACCGAGGCAAACCACAGCTCTCTAAGATGAAGAGGGGCTCGTTTCCATTTCATATGAAGTGTTTAAGGATGAAAATGGGATTGTAAATATAAAAGACAAGGGGGGAAGGCTCAGAACAATGGAAAAGGCTAAGCCAATGGAAATAAGCGGCACCGGCCTTGTGCCCTAAATCCAGACAACCAGAGTCCAGCTGATGTCTTCCAAGAGTGGTCCCACAAGAGAGGAGATGGGAATGAGACAGTCCTGTCTCCAGGGGGGGCCATGAGCAGAGTCGAGCCAGACATACCACTAGACAAAGGGAATAATGCAGTCCTATTACCCTCTTATCTACATCGTATTTGTTTGCTTGGATGCAGGCACACTATGCACATATGATTTACAGAACAACGTCTGTAGATAGCCATAACAATATGTGTCTTTACAACCAGCTGGCACCCCAGACTGTTCTGCCAGCTGAAAGAAAATATAGACTTCCGTAGTGCTGAGGTAGGAGCTGTTGGAAACAACCACACAGATTTTGGAGATGCTAGTTCTAATAAATAGCAACTCTAGAGCAGTTTTCCACCCTGGCTCATTTGCACTGCTCTGGTGCACAAAGAAGCTGGAAAGCTGGTTTAACTGGCTAACTGGGAATTCCTCTAGTATCTGAAAGATGCCCAGCCCACTTAATGCTTGTGTAGTTGCTCTGCCTACACCAACCCCGCTCCGCTCTGACGTAGGATGTATGGCTGGCGAAAGGGGTCATGAATAGACCATATCTGTGCTCTGGCTATTACTAGCTCCCAGAACTGCTTCCTGGGGCGGATAGTGGTCAAGTGTAAGTTCTGGAGCCTAAAGGTCCTAGCTAGCGGTAGGATTCATAACTGCCTTTGCCCCGCACCTGAGTAACGCTGAAGCAGCACAGGGTTGGATCTCTGTTCAAGACAGCCATTGTGACAAGAGGTGGGGATGCCAGCCTTCTCAGGTTGGAGCTCTGCTCAAGCCAGCTGGACTCATCCTTTGTCCCACCCACCTGTCAGTCATGCAGAAATGAACCATTTTGTTGGGCTAGGTCACCTGCTCAGGCTTCTTCCGCAACTTCTTCCCTAGTTTGGCATAGAGACGACACATTCAGTTTCACTTATTCTGCGTATGCCTGGGCCAATGGGGATGAGTTTGTGTGACCAGATGTATGCTTATGAATGATTCATTAAGAGCTGTAGCAACTGGTTACTTAATCTGTCCTGCTGATTAGAACCATGTGACAAAGGGAGTTAGAGCTTTCTATAATTATGCCCCTGGACAGTGCGATGCCCTTCCAATACCATTTGCAATCCTGGGTTTATGTCGACACTTGAAAGTAGGCTAAAGAAATTTAGGTTAGCTGCTTCTTTTAATTGCTCTTCATTACCAATATTGTTATGGAGTGTCATTATTCCAGGCTCTGGGACTCTTCTGCACACTGCACTTTATAAACACGGTTTGATGATGATTAATGTGCATGTGTTACTCCATGTACAAATAAAAGCATAAAACCAAAAATATTTCATCTAGACAAAATGCCTCAAGCCTTGGTTTTCAGTGTAGCTCATTGGACAGACTGAAATGATGGGTCACATACTGCTCTCAGTTGCACTAGTGCAATGCCAAAGTAACTTCACTGGATCACGTTCTGCAGTTCTGATACAAGCTAAATTCCCTCTTGATTTTGCTGAGAGTTTTGCTCGAGGGGAAAAAAAAGAATTCATTTTGTTAAGGGCTGGATCCAGCTCCCTACTGACTTCTCCAAGATGAGGCTTGGATCGGGCCCTATATTCTGGGCAATCGGAAGTTGCACTGATACAAATGCATGGTAACACAGCATCGAATACTGAGGTCTTAACTCAGTTTCTTTGAAGTCAAAGGGAGTTTGCCTGTGTATAGAATGAGTAAGGACTATAGGATGCTGTTAGTGTCTGGTGACTGTCACTTTATTAAGACAGATACAGAACAGGTACAATACAGGCAATAGGAGCTTCCTCTGAGCAGCCTGTACTAGAGATATGCTCTCTTTGCCGTCTACGGTCTTGTCTACACTGGCAAGTTTTGTCACCCAAAAATTCTCTTTGGCTACAAAACCTGGAGCGCTTTCACATTATGACACCACAAAAGTAGTAACAAATGCCCAGTTTTTGCCACAAAAAACTTCCACCTGTGCGTGAGATTTTTGTTTCACCTCTCCTTATTGTTGACAATCGTGCAGTGTACACTACAGTAAGATTTTTTTGAATTTAAAGAACTCCAGGACATTTCCCAGAATGTCCAATTAGCCACTCTGGCCAGCACTTTGAACTCTGCTGCTCTGCAGCCATGTAAACAGATGCACCCTTCCCACCTGCAACCCTGGGGAACCTTAAAATCCATTTGCTGCTGTCTGACTCAGGCTACATCTAGACTGCAGGCTTCTTTCGGAAGTAGCTTTTTTCAGAAGAGAGCTTCCGAAAAAATTTCTTCCGAAAGAGAGCATCCACACACAAAGCACATGGAAAAAGTGATGCGCTTTTTTTGAAAGAGAACGTCCACACTGATTGGCTGCTCTGTACAGGAAGCTGGAGGTGGGCACATTCTTCCCCTGCCGTGAACTTGCCGCTGGGGATGTACAGATGCCATTGTGCATCATGGAGGTTGCAGCCTACCCCCTGATGCCGTGGCTAATGAAGTCGTACACAGGCCACCTGGATCCCAGCAGGGATCAATTTAATGCTCACCTCAGCCAGGCCTGAATCCAAGTTGGTGCACTTTTGGGCACCTGAAGGCGCGGTTCAAGTGCCTGCTGATCTGCCTGGACACGAGGGAGCACAATATCTCTGAGGTGGTCGCGGCATGTTGTGTCCTCCACAACATTGTGGAGAGGAAGGGGGAGGCCAACATTGTGGCATCAGAGTGGGGGACAGATGCCAGCTGTGAGGGGCAAGCCTTCCAGCAGCCATGGACAGCTGCCATCTGACAGGCCCATCAGGCCAAGGAGCACATCTGGGAGGCCCTGAGGGAGAGGTTCTCTCAAGGACCCCAATAACTCTCCCCAGGGCCTCCCCAATAGGGGCTTCTGGCTTGCTGCCCTACCCGTTCCCCACCACAACCCCTCCCTTTGCCCCTTCCCTGACCTCTCAATAAAACACCTATGTTGTTTCCAACAAAATGAAGTCTGTATTTATATTACATAAAAAAAGGTGTGCAGGGGAAAGGGCACTCATGACCGGGAGGGGAACTCAACCTGGAGAGGGGGTGGCAAGACCTCGGGGACCTCATTGGAGTTGGGGTTGGGTGGATTCGGAGAACACGGGGGGAGGGTGAGTAGGAGAGGGGGGCTGGAGCGGGGACAGGGATGGCAAGGAAGACAGGGGGAGGAGGCATGGGCATCGCTTGGGGAAAGAGCAGAGGCATCCCATGGGTGGAATCCAGGAGCAGTGGTAGCAGGGGTGTGTGCCATCATGCATGACATAATGGCACACGTTATCACACTGCTGCATGAGCTGCACGGTTTCGCCACTCAGCGTCCTTGAGGATCTTCTGCAGCAGGCTCTGCTGCATGTCATGCAGGATGCTGACATGCTGGTGCATGAGGTCTTCCTGGACCCTGGCATGCTTTCGGGTCCCCTGGACTCTGGCAGCTGGCGTAGCTCACCCCTCAGTCTCGACTGGTCCGACTGTGGAGAACACACAGAGGGAGAGGTGGTCAGTTATCCATGCACACGCCATCCCTGAGGCCGTGCCCTCCTTTGTGAGCAGCGACCAACAGTCCGCGGGCCAGAGGAGGGGGATGTCTCAGGAGAAAGGCCATGTGTGGCCTGCACAGTGGGCCTTGCCTCACAGGGGCCCCAAGATGCCCAGGGGACTGTGCTGCCCATTTCCCAACCCTCCACACCCATAGACAAGCAGGCAAGTGAAGTGTCCAGCCACAGTGAGATCCCCCCATGGGCGGCAGAGGAGCCGGGAGCAGCCTGGGCCTCCCTGGTGTCTGCACACTCACGTGTTGCTCGCAGCGCTGCCTGCAGGCATGGTTGGTACCTCTCACATGCAGGCGTGCCTGTGTGCTATGTGTGGCACTCCTCAGTGTGTCTCGGGTTGTGCCTGCGCCCTTGTGGCTAGCCTGCTTCCAGCTGTGGCAGGTGCTGGGAGGGACTCCCCCTGCCCATGGCAGGACATGTGTGGCCTCCCCTGAGCCTGGCAGCAGGATCCCACCCATGCTCAGGGGCTGCCTGCTGGGCCCGTGTGCCGCATGCTAATGCTGCACATGGTTGCACACGCATGGAATGCAGCACCATGTCCAGCTAGAGCAGCCTGGGTGACACTCGCCTCCTGTCCCCTGTGCACCCACCTCCCCCATCCTGTGTGTGTGAGACAAACTGAGACCACTCACCTGAAGAGCCCTCCCCGGCGTCCAACAAGGCCTGGGAGATTCCTGGCTGACTGGCAGCGGCTCCAGGGAAAGGGTGACAATCTTGGTCTCCTCCTCCTCCTCTGGCTGGCCCTGGTCCTCCTCCACTGTGACCTCCGGCCGGGCAGCGCTGGGGGTCTGGAGGCCAGAGTCCACAACAGGTGGGGAAGACATTTCTCCCAACCCCCCAGGATCTGGTATAGCTCCTGGTAATAGGGGCAGGTGTGGAGTCCTGCCCCTGGGCGTGAGCTGCGCTTTCTGGCCCAGATGTATCCCTGGCTGAGCTCTTTCACCTTACTCCAGACCTGTTCCAAGGTCCAGGGTGGGTGTCCACACTTGGCCATACGCTCATAGATGTCGGCTTTCGCCGCTTGGAGCAGAGATCCTGCAATGTCACCCCACAGCTGGAGAAGAGGCAGGATCACTGCTACGGACTAGGAGGATGCCCGCCTCTTGGTCCCCCTAGGTGGGTCCTGGGACCTCTGGGGCTACTCCCTGCGAGGGCCAGGGAGGTTGCGGGGGGCTTCATGCTCTGCCATGGGTGGCAAAGCCTGTGGCAGGGAGAGCCGCGCGGTGAGGAGCTGCTCTTAGGTCAGTTTCCTGCCACAAGGCTTGTCCAGGGTGCTTGTAGCTTTAAAAGGGGCCAGGAGACAGGAACTATAGAGTCCTGATTAATTTGGACAGAGTGTCCACCAGGGCACTTGTGTTATTTCCCTGAGGCCTCTTCTTTCGAAAAAAACCCAACAAACCCTTCCTTTCCATCCACACATGCCTTTTTGCGAAAGAGCTCTTTCAGAAGAAGGCTTCTGCCTCGTAGAATGAGGATTACCAACGTCGGAAAAACCCCTCTGCTCTTTCGATTTACTCGTGAAAGAACACGATTGCAATGTGGACATAACGCAGGTTTTGTCAGAAAAACAGACGTTTTTCTGACAAAACTCTGTAGTGTAGACATACCCTCATTGTGTAGTGGTCCTCATGGTATCTTTTCAGAGAAACAGGGGTGGCTATCGCTCAAAACGCTCTCCTGCCTGGAGCACCCTAGAGCGGTTGAATCATATCAGAGTGTGGGATGAAGAATCATTGCGATCACAGCTGCAAGTGACCCATAGCGACACAGACACGTATGCTCATATTTCGCGAGGCCTGTGTGAGAAGGGGTATGAGCAAGGCACCCTACAATGCAGAGTCAAGATAAAGGAATTCAGGCAGACTGACCAGAAGGTGAAGGAAGCAAAGAGCCGGTTGCGTCCCAACGTGTAGCAAGAGAGGCAAACATGGTAGAAGACCGGATTGGCTTATAGGGGAAATCCTTGGTGAACTTAAGCACAAAAAGGAAACTTACAAAATGTGGAAACTTAGACAAATGACCAGGGAGGGGTTTAAATGTATAGCTGGAGAATGCCGGGGGGTTATCAGGAAGGCGAACGAGCAAATGGAATTGCGACTGGCTAAGGATGTGAAGGATAACAAGAAAGGTTTCTATAGACATGTTAACAAGAAGGTGATCAGAGAGGGTGTGCAGCCCCTACTGGATGAAGGAGGTAAGCTAGTGACAGATGATGTGGGGAAAGCTGAAGTACTCAATGCTTTCTTTGCCTTCATGGACAAAGTGGGCTCCTGGACTAATGCGCTAAGTGACTCAAGATGGGATGAAGATGGACAGCCCTTGGTGGGTAAAGAACAGGTTAGGAACTATTTAGAAAAGCTAAATGTACACAAATCCATGGGTCCGGACTTAATGCATCCGAGGGTACTGAAGAAGTTGGCAAATGTCATTGAGGAGCCTTTGGTCATTATCTTTGAAAAGTCGTGGAGATCGGGAGAAATCCCGGATGATTGGAAAAAGGCAAATGTAGTGCCCATCTTCAAAAAAGGGAAGAAGGACGATCCAGGGAACTATAGGCTGGTGAGTCTTACCTCGGTTCCTGGAAAAATCATGGAAGGGATCCTTAAGGAATCCATTCTGAGGCACTTGGAAGAGAGGAAAGTGATTAGGAATAGTCAGCATGGATTCACAAAGGGCAAGTCGTGCCTGACCAATCTGATTAATTCTATGATGAGGTAACTGGCTCTGTGGACCAGTTACGGTCTCCCACAATATTCTTGCCAGCAAGTTAAGGGAATGTGGATTGGATAAATGGACGGTAGGATGGATAGAAAGATGGCTAGAAGGCCGGGCCCAGCAGATAGTGATCAATGTCAGGCTCGATGTCAGGATGGTGGTCGGTTTCTAGCGGAGTGCCCCCAGGATCGGTTCTAGGACCAGTTTTGTTCAATATCTTTATTAATGATCTGGATGAGGGGATGGATTGCACCCTCAGCAAGTTTGCGGATGACACTAAGCTAGGGGGAGAGGTAGATACGCTTGAGGGCAGAGATAGGGTCCAGAGTGACTTAGACAAATTGGAGGATTGGGCCACAAGAAACCTGAGGTTCAACAAGGACAAGTGCGGAGTCCTGCACTTGGGACGGAAGAATCCCAAGCATTGTTACAAGCTGGGGACCAACCAGT
This sequence comes from Pelodiscus sinensis, assembly GCF_052426305.1. Classification (NCBI taxonomy): domain Eukaryota; kingdom Metazoa; phylum Chordata; order Testudines; family Trionychidae; genus Pelodiscus; species Pelodiscus sinensis. Next base: position 98,310,616 of record NC_143052.1, read on the forward strand.
TAAGTAGTAGTTCTGCAGAAAAAGACCTGGGGGTTACAGTGGATGAGAAGCTGGATATGAGTCAACAGTGTGCCCTTGCAGCCAAGAAGGCTAATGGCATATTAGGTTGCATTAAGAGGAGCATTGCCAGCAGATCCAGAGATGTCATTATTCCCCTTTATTCGGCTTTGGTGAGGCCACATTTGGAATATTGTGTCCAGTTCTGGGCCCCCCACTACAAAAAGGATGTGGAGAGGGTCCAGTGGAGGGCAACCAAAATGATTAGGGGGCTGGAGCATATGACTTATGAGGAGAGGCTGAGGGACTTGGGTCTGTTTAGTCTGCAGAAGCGAAGAGTGAGGGGAGATTTGATAGCAGCCTTCAACTTCCTGAAGGGAGGTTCCAAAGAGGATGGAGAAAGGCTATTCTCAGTAGTGACAGATGGCAGAACAAGGAGCAATGGTCTCAAGTTGTGGTGGGAGAGGTCCAGGTTGGATATTAGGAAAAACTATTTCACTAGGAGGGTGGTGAAGCACTGGAATGGGTTACCTAGGGAAGTAGTGGAGTCTCCATCCCTAGAGGTGTTTAAGTCTCGGCTTGGCAAAGCCCTGGCCGGGTTGATTTAGTTGGGATTGGTCCTGCCTAGAGCAGGGGGCTGGACTTGATGACCTTCTGAGATCTCTTCCAGCTCTATGGTTCTATGATTCTATGGTCTGGTGCTGCATCTAAAACATGTAGTTTTTATAAAGAACTGGATGTAGTTTTGGGTGGGGACCCCACATCCACACCCTAGGAGTATGTGGATAATTCCCATAGCACTGAGTCAGAAACAGGAGATAGAAGTTACTTACGAAGAGGCAGAAGTGGACAAGGGGGTTAGACTCAATCTGGTGACAATCTGTGCACCAGGCAGTGAGGAATTGTTCTCAAGTCCCAATTTTTGTGAGGACTCTCAGCAACTGCATGTGGAGCATGAAGCAAGGGAAGAGATGCAGGGTAAAGTGCTGTGCAGGGGCGGGCAGGAGGCGAATAAAGAAATGTTATTTATTAGTTCCCAAAATAGAAGAACTAGAGGACACCAAATGAAATTAATGGGTAGCAGGTTTAAAACGAATAAAAGAAAGTTCTTCTTCACACAGCGTGTAGTCAACCTGTGGAACTCCTTGCCAGAGGAGGCTGTGAAGGCTAGGACTATAATAGAGTTTAAAGAGAAGCTAGATAATTTCATGGAGGTTAGGTCCATAAAAGGCTATTAGCCAGGGGGTAGGAATGGTGCCCCTGGCCTCTGTTTGTCAGAGGCTGGAGAGGGATGGCAGGAGACAAATCGCTTGATCATTGTCTTCGGTCCAACCTCTCTGGGGCACCTGGCACTGGCCACTGTTGGCAGACAGGATACTGGGCTAGAAGGACCTTTGGTCTGACCCAGTATGGCCGTTCTTATGTTCTTAACAGGGGGAAGGGGAGCGGCAGCAGAGCAGGGTGGTAAGTTGTTTCAGTGCAGCCAGGGGGCGGGGAAGGGTGGGCATGGGGGAAAGCAAGTTGCTGTGTATTGCAGCCAGGTGAGGGAGGGGTAGGCAGTGGCTTGGGAAATTGCTCTTGCAGCCAGGGGAGTGGGAGGAGTGGCAGCACAGAGCAACCAGAGGCTGTGTTTCTGTGAGCAGGCTAATCCCTGCCAGGGTCTGCATTATGTCCAAACAAGGCACTGATGTACACAGAGATTTCCACAGCAGAAATCTTGCTGGGAGATCGTGTTAACGCTTTGCCTGGTGCACTTATTAGTTGTCTCATGGGCTATGTCTAGACTGCAAGCCTCTTTCGAAAGAGAGCATCTAGACTGCACGCGGAACTTTCGAAAGAGCAAGCTGCTTTTTCGAAAGAAAGCACCCAGTGAGTCTGGATGCTCTCTTTCGAAGAAGCCCTATTTACATTCAAGAACGCCTTCTTTCGAAAGAAGCACTTTCGAAAGAAGGCGTTCTTCCTCGTGAAATGAGGTTTACCGCCATCGAAAGAAAAGCCGCGTTCTTTCGATTTAATTTCGAAAGAACGCGGCTGCAGTCTAGACGCAGGTGAAGTTTTTTCGGAAAAAGGCTACTTTTCCCGAAAAAACCCCTGAGTCTGGACACAGCCATGGAGATTCCAGGGCAGAGCTGCCATTTCCCCACTGCCGCAGTGTGACACTCTCCCGAACCATTCCTCATGCTGTGCTGCTGGAACCAAGGCAGCACATAGTTTGGCAGCATAAGAAGCAGGGCATCTCTTGCTCACATCCAGAAACTGAGCCCGGGTTTACCTGTTGACTTTCAGCAGGGATATGTCAGCCGGAGTAATGGGAGCCTGTGGACAAGAGTAGGGTTATTACAAATTGTTTCCATGTACACCTGCTGCACAAGCATGGATTGTACTTTCTTGGGGACCCATGCCCAACCCTACTGACCTCCCTTTAGCCCCCACCTTTAAAACTCACCATGATCAGAGGGTCTGGAGAGATCTGTATTTGCCTCTAAGTTAACAAGAAACGTTTTTTTCAGACACATGCCAGTTAGTGAACTGTTGCAATCTTTATCATGAAAAGTACAGTCACTCCATTGTTAATACTTTTCCAGACCAGACCTTGAGAAATCAGATATCCTCCACCACTGACAGACTCCGTCAACAAAGGAAAAATCCAAAGGACAAGGGAGGATCTGGTGCTGTGTTGCATCTGTCAATGCTTCAAATAGAGAAAAGGGAGCAAAGAAGAGCTAGGGAGATGCAAGTGAGAACACAAACCCCTGAGTGCATGCTAGAGCTCATGGAAGACCAAAAAGAGATGCTGAAGTGTCTTATCAAGATTCAGAGTGAACAGAACCAAAGGCCTCCCTGTCAACACAGTCAGAACTCTTTTCACAGCAACAGCCCTTCCATGCCCACACATCAGCCTCCATGGCCACATGCACAAAATCCTTTATCCAGAAACCTTTCTTCTGTACCCACATGCTCATTTTCACAATCAAGTTATATTTTTTTCCCTAGCACACTCCAGTCCCTGGGAAAGCAGTCATGACTTTGACAGCTGGATGTTAACACAATTGTGAGGTTTTCCAGTAACCCTTACCCTCCCTTACCAGCAATCATTCACCATGATTGAAAAGGATGAAGGGGAAAAAAACCCTGATGCAGGTTTCCATGAGTTTATTTTATGAGACACAACCCACACCGATCGCTCTGGCCCGTGTAAGCCTGTAACATTCCTTGCGTTTCATGGGAATGCCTTGTTCAGGATGAGCAGTGGGATGAGGCAGGAAAGCAACCCCAACATACACAGAAATGTCAGTGCCCCTCATTGTTCAAGTGGTTTCTTGGAGCCTCTCTGATATTGATGGCCACTTTTCTGACAGTTCAAGTGTCTGACTGTTCAAACTGTATGTCCAAGTGCTGTGTCTCACTGTTCCACCCATGGACAAATGCTTCCCCCTTATTCTCACACAAACTGGCCATGTCTACACTGGCATGATCTTGCGCAAATACTCTTTAATGCAAGAGTTCTTGCATTAAAGTATTTGCGCAAGAGAGCATCTACACTGCCATGTGCCTTTGCGCAAGAGATGTGATTTTGCGCAAGAGCATCTGTGCCAATGTAGATGCTCTCTTGCGCAAGAAAGCTCCAATGGCCATTTTAGCCATCGGGCCTTCTTGCGCAAGAAATTCACATTGCCGGTCTAAACTGGCCTCTTGCGCAAGAATAGTTGCACAAGAGGGCTTATTCCTGAGCGGGAGCATCATAGTTCTTGCTCAAGAAGCACTGATTTCACACATTAGAATGTCAGTGTTCTTGCGCAAGAACTCCCCACCAGTGTAGACAGGCAGCATGTTTTTGTGCAAAAGCAGCCGCTTTGGCGCAAGATCGCGCCAATGTAGACACAGCCATTATGTAAGCAACATCCTTATGGCTGTGGCCACATGCTATGATCCTCTGTAAGGTCCATCCTGCTATAGAGACACCTCCATTTCCCTTTCAGTCTGCCAAAGGCACATTCAACAACTATGAATCCATAAGTAGCTTTGCTGCAATGCATGATGGTGTAAGCACACCGAACACCACATTGGAGAGAATTGTGGGATTCGTGATTTCTCAGAGCAGATGCTGGAGTTCACAGCAAAGGCTATCATTCAAGTGGCATGAAGTCCAGAAGCCCAGTGAACGGGAGGGAAGCAAAGAGGTGGCTGCTGGGATGTTTTTCACATTCCCAAAATGCATAGTGCTATGTCGCACATTCCCACAGTGCTTAGCGACTGAAGGTGACACCAAGCACTGTGGGATGCTCCCCAGTGGGCAGAAAGTGCAAAGCAATGTGGCCATGAAATGTCATCAATGGATGGCAGAAAAACAGGTTTGGCAAGTTTTCTGTTTTGGCGACATTTGCATAGCGACAATACTTTTGTCACCAAACCTTTCTAGTGTAAATTCCCTATATTACATTAGCAGGGACACACTCCTCCCAGGCAGTAGATCCCCATGTCAAAGCTAAGCTAAGCCCTTCTTTTTGATTTTCCAGATGCAAGTATCTTCTCATTCATCACGGTGCACGTCTGTTTCCCTTTTATCACTATTTGTATTCTTCCAGGAGAATGCTCAGCTTTGACTCTTGAGTCATTGGAGGTGGGGCATATTTCGCTGTTGAGAATGACTAAGGCACAACTTGCTGGTTCTTGTTAGCCAGGGAGCGTCACCTAAACCCTGAGCCTGAATTCCTTGGGAACACAGGATTAAACAACTTCAAATTTTTATTAGTTACCACAGATGCTAAACTCTGTGTGGGGTGGGGGGAGGAAGAGCTAGAAGCCCTCGGGCAAAATCTACCACAGATATATTTGCATGATAATGGAGCCCTGCAAGGTGACCCAGACATAACTCCGTAATAACATGCTCAGTGCCCCAAACAAACAGGGGTAGGAGGGACATGCCACACACACAGTAACTGTCTGCCTCCTCCCCATCCTTTTATAGTTCCGGATAACCAGGCTCATTCATATGACACTATACCTGTCATGGAAGCTTACTGCCGAATGGTGCTGATATGCAGCATGTCTGGAAATTCCTGTCTATTTGGCGTTGGAACAAGACAGGATTTTCCTATTTTTTACTTATTTTGCACCCCGAGTGGTACAACCCCAATTGTGAGGTGTGTGCTGTATATGATACTATGCTAGAAGTTGTTTAAAAAATCCTCACAAAACTGTGCGTAAGCTTGTAACTGCCAGTTCAGGTCTGTTATTTTGGGGTTCACCTGTCCCAAGAACGTGTTTGCTGGAGTGTCACTTTCCCTTTCCGTGAGTTGATTTCCTCAAAGCCAAGGGCAAGGGGAGGTATTCAGCAAAAAATCGTAACATATGACTACGATGGTTGGACTTCTACATGTATTATTTCTGGTTTAACTCCAAATCAATGGCTTTACAGTGGAGGGAGGGGAGGGGATTTGTATTGTGTTTCTTTCTAGTCAAAACAGGGTTAAAAACAGGAGTTGAGCATAGAATCTATTGCCCACGCACAGCTTGTATAATTCCCTGTTGCAGTCTGGGGTTGTATTCATTTGTTCTCCTTGGAAAGGTTCATGTGTTATTAAGTCAGGGCCCTTCTTCCTGCCCATGGAACTTTTGCTATTGACTTTATTGGGAGCAAGAGGAGGGCAAACATGTAGCTATCGGTTAGTGTGCACCGGAAAAGTGTTGCTTGTATAGTTATCCCAGCAAAGCTCCCTAGGAGAGATACAGCTTATATGGACTCTTTTGCTAGTAAAGCTGCATCTATAAAGGGATAGTTTTGTTTGATAGTGTAACTATATAGGTTAGTGATTTAAACAAACAAACAAACCATTCCTGATCAACCCAGCTCTGCCCACCAAACTTTGTAGTTTACACTTGGATTAACTGGAACAGAATTAATCCTGATTTGGTACCTTTAAAAAATATTTTAATCTTTCTAAGGGATTCTCCAGAGGAAGCAATACAGCCAAAATTCACTGAGTACTCCACTAATCTGCATACCTGCGATCCTATCCTACTATTAGTCATACCAATTACTTCAGTGCAATCCTTTGTATGAGAATTGGCCCATGAATTAAGAAAAGAGATTAAAAAATAGCCAAGGGCCCTGCGAAAGCATTAGGACAAGGAGGAAAAGTAGTGGAGCAGTACTGTAGGAAAACTCTACAGAATGATCAGCTGTAAAATAGTTAAAAATACACCACAGTTATTATTAAGTATCAGAGTTAATATCCTATCTAGAGAACAGAGATATTCACAGTTCTCTTAAAGCTATTGTTTCAGATTGTCAGCAAATTTATAACCATCCCTTTATAGGTACCAAACCTCAATAGTTTTCTTTATAGCGATAGGGCTGTGTTGGCTGCTGCAATGCCCCTTTCAGGCCCATGACTTCTGCCTCAGTTTCCCTCTGGGTCTTCAATGGTCAACAGGCATCTCCAACATGGTCCTCTACTGTGGTGACTTAGCCCTCTGGCGGTAAGTCTACATACCAGCATTACTTCAGAGTATCTGACGTTATTCCAAAATAACAAAAAGCACATCTATCCTACAAGCCTTTATTTCGAAATAATGTCGAGCTTGAGGACATCTTTCTCTGACTCATGGTAACCCTCATTTCACGAGGAGTAAGGGAAGTCGAAGGAAGAGTGTTCTTCCTTCCACTTCTTGCTGTGTAGACAGCACCAAACCCCAAATTAAGCTATTTCGACTTAAGCTACACAATTGATGTAGCTGAAGTTGCGTAGCTCATTTCGGCTTTAGCCCTGCTGTGTAGACATACCCTGGAGGAGTAAGTTCCACCCATTCCAAAGTATCAATATCCAAAACAAGTGTAACTAAGTCAAAACTCTACCTCTGGGAACTCTCACACAGATCTTCAATTAGCCTTGTATCAGAGCTTCCGGTATCCATTAGCTTCTGGCCAGGAGTGGTAAAGTTTGAGATTTTGGTTGATTTTGGCTGACCCGAGCTCTTCAGCTTCAAAAGGACATAATGAGGGAGCTATGCACCCTCCGGCCCTCATCAAACTATTCCACAGCTATGTGGGCTCCAGGACTCTTCTGAGAGGTAGATAGAGGTAGGTTCCTGTTCAAAACTCTTTCCTTCTGCCATGCAGAAAAGGGAGAATTAACCCTGGATCTTCCATCCCTCATGTGAGTGTTTCACCCACAGGGACAAAAGTTAGCTGGAGGGCAGTGGATCCTCCTCCAATCATTTTGTGGGGTGAGACATAAGCACCTAATTCCTTCCTGCAAGAAATATCTTAGGCACCAGGTTCCCATTCATGGGTCACTAGCAGAGATAAGTGCCTCCCTGCAATTTGGGCTTAGCCCATCCTGTTGTCAGCTTCTCTCGTTGGCTAGCTTGGGTGTCTCCCTGCCCAGCACTCTGGCTTTTGTAGATCACATTCGGAGGCATCTCTCTCCCTATTTATTGTGTAGGGAATCTGGGGTTGGAGAACTGCTGTGTGCTCCTGATTTTCGAGGCTCCTAGAAGTTAGATGCTGTGACGCTCGACATTAACATCTAAATTCCTTCCGCAAGCCCACCCTTGGTCAAGGAGACAAATCTGTGAGGTTCTGCTCTACCTCTGCCCTTGCCACATGTTGCCGTATTGCCATGCGTGCTCTGAATGTCCTTCTCCTGGTCATCCGAGCACCTTCACATTCTCCATCATCTGTGTCCGCTTTCAACAGCACATGAAGCTGTAATCAGGTCAGCAGCACTTTCCTTTCTTTCCTCTTCATAACTCCGGGCATTAAGGGTTTGAAGGCACATTGGCTTGTCTTTGCAAGGCAGTGAATTAACCAGCCTATTCCTTGCATATAAAAGATGAGAAAATCTGCAGGAAAAAGAGAGAGGAGGAAAGATCAATGTCCATCAACAACCAATTCCCTGCTAGAGCAGAAAATCAAACCATGTGGGATAAGCCCATCTAAGACAAAACAATTATCTCTGCTCTAGAGAAAGATGAGCACTCCAAGGTTCTTGTCAGTGTGTCATGGGAGGCAATGCTTTCCACACCCAAACATGGCAATCGATTAAACTCCATACATCGGAGGAAGAATCATTATAGCTAAATTTATCTCAATTATATCTGGAGATAGAAATAAATTCCTCTCCTCCCTTTGCCTTCCAGGACTTTCTAGGGCAAGGAATTCCAAATATTGATGGCCTTTTAGGGGAAAACACTGTCCCTTCTGCTTCCCTTCCCCCTGCATGTAATCCAAACTTCATTATTTTTTCATTTCCAGGAGCAGCCTTTGTTTTTCTGTTGCTGCTTAGTTTTCCACAATCTCTAGCCAGCCCTGTGTTATCCCCTGAGGGGACTTCAAACATTTCAGGAAGAGCTAAGCCCCATTAGGGGTTAATACAATTTAGCAGTAAAAACATTGGGGTTTTTTGTAAATAGCAACATAGCAGTGAAAAATCTGAGGGAGCTGAAGTAATTTCACTGTGCAGGATCTTTTGTTGTGTTTGACAGAGACAGGTCAAAGCTTCTTTTTAATATCCCTTCCTTTCGGAGGCAATGGCTGCCTGCTGGGAACGAGCTGTGTGCTGAGCCTCTCAGTTCCCATAGGCTGCAGTAAGAGTTGATGGTGAGCAGAACCCTGCAGGATCAGGCTCTGAATGCTTTTCAAAATTTGAGTTCCAGGAAAAGAATATATTCCAAAGAAAAGGAATATATCACGTATCTGTGTTCTGATTTCTTACCTGCCCATACAGCATGTATAATGGCCACATAACCAAACTGCTCCCTGCCCTCACCTCCGACATCCAGCCACCACCACCAAATAATTCTCTTCTGGTTAAAAATCTGTCCACTGTTCATACACTGGGGTTATGTCCATACTACAAGGTTTTAGTGCAAAAACCGGCGGAGCAGCCACACCTCAAGCGCGTTTTTGCTCAAGAAAATCGACAAAACAGAGGGCTTTTGCCAGTAGAGTTATTTCTCTCCCTACAAGGAATAACTCCTTTTTGCGCTACAGCGCTTGCACAAAAAGGCAGGTGTGGACGATCCGGAGGGGTTTTTGCGCAAGAAACCCCTATAGGAAAAAGCACAGGTGCTCTGATGGCCATTCTGTGAATGGCCATCAGAGCTTTCTTGCGCAAGAGTGTCCAAGCAGTGTGGATGCTCTCTTGCACAAAAGCTCATTGCTTTTGCGATGCACTTTGTGGTCTGGACATGCTTTTGCACAAAAAGTTTCTGTGCAAGAACTCTTCCACAAAAGGCTTCTTGGGCAAAAACGCTGCAGTGTAGGCTAAGCCTTATAGTGTGTCCCCTTGCCAGCTAAGAAGGCAGAATGAACGGACATGTCTTGAGCAGAGATCCTCATTTTCTGTGATAAAACCCCCAACTATTCTGTCAAAAACCCCCATAAAAATAGATTTTTTCCATAATCCTCAAGTGTTTAGTCAAGCAGCAGCATGAGCCCACACGTGTTTGCCCCTCCACCACAGCAGATTCCAAATTCTGTGTCCGGCAATGCCTCCCTCCCTCCACCCCCCAATTCCTTTTCATTCTCTGGCAGGCCTCAGTTTCCCATGTACTTCACCCCCTCTCCCAGCTTTGATTATGATACCTGGACCTACACACATTTGTGAGTTACCGCCCTTTGCCCGCACTTCCCTGTCAGGGATGCTTGATTGCATTTCAGTGCACTGTTTTCTGATAACTAAAGGCACTTTTATGATGGCTCCACACTTTTATTTACAGATCAAGTCTCCCATACTAATCACTGCGAGCCCAGGTGCAGACTTTAAAGGCATGTCCCTGCCTATGTGTTGTATTGGATGGGAGGAGGGCAACTAAGGAAGCAACTGTTACAGAGGTTTATTTCAGTGCCCCTCATTTTCAAAGTGCACCCTCAACGCTTCCATGATGTTAGCAGCCGCCCTGTGAATTCCTCTGACAGCGCTAGTGTCTGTCCAATCAAACTCTGCAGCCACGGGCTCTGTGTCTCAGTGTGCAAACAATTCCCCCTTAGATTCACACAAATTATGCAAAGTGCAACACGTGGTGATAACCATAGGAATATTGTCCTCAGTGCGGTCTAGCCTGCCATACCAACACCTCTATCTCACCTTCCATCTTCCAAAGGCACATTTGACCGTGATATGGCACCTGCTCAGCCTGTTGTTAAAAGGCTCCTTATTGCTGCCTAAGTGCCCCACGTATGTTTTCATGAGCCAGGGCTTCGAGGCGTAAGCTGGGACTCCCAAGATTACTCTGGGCATTTCCACCTCTCCCATTGTAATCTTGTGGTCCCAAAAGGAAGTCCCCACCTGCAGCTTTCTGCACAGGCATACATCATGCACCTTTCCAGGCCACCCTGCACTGATGTCTGTGAAACACCCGCAGTGATCCCCAAGCGCCTGCAACACTTCCGAGAAGAATCCCTTCTTGTTGATGTACTTACTCCGTGGCAAGGTGGGCTGGAGTTAAATTCAGAATGTGCACGCCATCGATTGTTTCTTCCCCTCCCCCGCCAGTTAGGAAATCCCATGTCTGCAGTCAGCCACTAGCATTTTCCAGAATCACAGTCCTCCATATCAGAATGCAGTTTATTGCCCTACACACGTGCTGTACACTTCCCCACTCTAACCTGATTTGCAACTGACCGGTAGCAATTGGGAGTCACCAGCTTCCATACAACAATTGCCATACACTTCTCAACTGAGAGGGCAGCTCTCATTTTGTTATACTTGTGCCACAGGTCAGGGGCCAGCTTAGCACACAGCTCCAGGAAGGTTGCTTTACGCATTCTGGTCTTCATCCCACACTTGCATTACAGTGTGATCCCACCAATTAGTGCTGGTCTCCCTAGCCCAAAAGCATCACTCTACCCTGTACAGCGGCTCTGTGACTGCCAAACGCAATGACAGGTTACTGCTATCCACATCATGCACACTTGCAGGCTCCTTCAAGTCTTATCCTCTGTCAGTAATTTCCAGATGATCTTCACTGCCATGCATAAGGTCCTCATCTCAGTTAACAGAGCACGTGAGAGAAGTGCAGGGTCCATTCTTTCTTGCTGCCAATGCAGGAGTGTACAGCAGTTCGAAAAAAGGCATGAAAGGACTCTGGCCACTGTACACAGGGGAGCTCCCAATGTGAACACGCATTGGAGACTTTGCCATTGTTGATTTCTGCATCTCGACATTCGTTTCCTCAATAAAACTTGATAATGTAGACATACCCTGAGACACAATTGGTTCCCTTCAACAACCTTGAATAGCCCTATCCTGGCAGCAACAATGGAAGCTACCAGGAGAGCCACTGACATCTAACAATCCTCTGCCATCAACCTTACATTACCTTTAAAATTTCAAATTTCAATGGCAGATTCACCACAGCAGTGCAAACAGCCAAAGTATATCAGCCAGTTAAGCTGGGTTTACAGCTCTTTTACATCACCAAAGCAGCCAAAGAATACAGACGCATTTAGTCCTTAATTTGCAATGAACTTATTGGTTTACAAGGCTGTGGTTGTGACACTAGTGTTATGTGAAAGAGGGTGGGGAAAACTTTTGTGTTAAGGGCTCCCCCTGCACTCCTGCCTCAGTTCCTCAGCAATGCTACTTCAGTTTTCAGACAATCGAAGGCATCTGTGTTATGTGAAACTTTTCAAAGCACTGAAGCCCAAGCCAGCAGGCAGCCAGAAAACCACAGTGGGGCCAACTAATCTACCAGTGAGAGCTCTTGATACACAGGCACAGTCCTTGTCATACCACTAACTCATTATAATGATTCAGAGGGGTAGCCGCGTTAGTCTGTAACTGGAAGAACTTAAAGAACAACAAATAGTCAGCAGCACCTTAAAGACTAACAAAACATGTAGATGGTACCATGAGTTTTTGTGGGTGCTACCCACTTCTTCAGATGACAGGAGTATTAAAAGTCCAGTTCTAAAGTAATTAGGGGATGGGAGGGGGTGGAAGGAAGGGTAAAAATAGTGAATTAGAGTGTTCATATGACATGAAGCTGATAGAGAAGATGCAAATTGTTTTTAAGTACCCATTGTTTGGTTGGTTAAGTCATTAGGATGTGGAAGATACTGTGCTATTCAGGTAATGTTTTTATTCATACCTTTGTGATGGCTTCCAAACTTGTAAATGAAGTTAAGTTCCAACACTTCCCTGTGTATTTTGCTTGTGGAATTGGCCTGAAACAACACGGTGACTTTGAGATCCATTAATGAGTGCCCAGGCAGGTTAAAGTGTTCTCCAACAGGTTTGTGTGTGTTGCATTTTCAGATATCTGATTTGTGTCCATTAATTCTTTCCCATAGAGACTGTCCAGTATGGCCAATGTATGTGGCAGAGGGGCATTGTGATAGATCACATTAGTGGATGTGCAGTTAAATGAGCCCCTGATGTAATGGTTGATGTGGTTGGGTCCAGTGATTAAATCACTTGTGTAGATGTGTGGACAGTTGGCACCAGGGCTGATTGCAGGGGTGGGTTCCTGGATGATTATGATGGAGGTGTGTTGCGTGGTTACTGGAAAGAATTTGTTTGAGATTAGGGGGTTGTCTGTAGGTGAGGACTGGCCTTTCCCCCAAGGCCTGTGAGAGTGAAGGGTCATTTTCCAGGATAGGTTGTAGATTGTTCATAATGCATTGGAGGGGTTTAAGTTGTGGGCTGTAGGTGGGCAAATGGAATTCTGTTGTTTTCTCTTCTTGGCTTGTCTTGAAGTAGTTCATGTCTGGGCACTTTTTTGGCTCCGTCAATCTGTTTTTTTACTTCTACAGTTGGATATTTCAGTTTTAAGAATGCTCTATATAGATCCTATAGGTGTTTGTCTCTGTCTGTGGGATTGGAGTAAATCCGGTTGTATCTTAGAGCTTGGCTGTAAAGAATAGATTGAGAAATATATCTTGGATGGAAGCTAGAGGCATGAAGGTAAGTGTTGTGGTTGGTAGGTTTCTGGTATAAGGTAGTAGAAATGTGTCCATAGTGTAATTGTACTGTAATGTCAAGGAAATGGATCTCTCATGTAGACTGATCCACGTTGAAGTTGATGGTGGGGTGGAAGTTGTTGAAATCCCTGTGAAATTCTTCAAGGGTTGCTTTCCCATGGGTCCAAATGATGAAGATATCATCAATGTAGCATAAGTAGAGAAAAGATGTTAGTGTGCCACTGACTTGAAGATACAAATTTTCTCTGAATTGGAAGTAGTTGTGGACAAGGACAAACTCTCAGAGTTCTGTAATCAGGTGTGCAATGGTGTCTTCAGGGATGGTGTTCCTGGTAGCTTGTAATCCATCTTCATGTGGAATGTTGGTATAAAGAGCTTCTACATCCATGGTGGTGAGGATGGTGTGTTCAGGAAGATTATTGAAGTTCTGTAGTTTCCTCAGGAAGTTGGTGATGTCTCAAAGATAGCTAGGTGTGCTGGCAGCATAGGGTCTGAGGAGAGTCAATATAGCCAGATAATCCTGTTGGAAGTGTGCCAATGCTTGAGATGATGGTCGTCCGGAATGTCCAGGTTTGTGTATCTTGGGTAGAAGATAGAAAATTCCTGGTTGGGGATTTGGGGGAAGTTTGTGTAAGTTTGGTTCTGAGCAGTATCAGGGAGCTTCATGAACAGTTGTTTTAGGGTTTTTTTTGGTATTCTTTAGTGGGATCAGAGGAGATAAGCTTGTAGTATCTGGGGTTGGTGAGTTGTCTGGTCACCTCCTGTTCATAATCTGTTCTGTTCATGATGACTACAGTGCCCCCTTTGTCAGCCTCGTTGATTATGATGTTAGAATTGTTTTTGAGGCTGTGTATAGCATTGTGTTCTGCATGACTGATGTTATATCTTATATGTTGTTGTTTGCTGACAATGTCAGCCTGTGCATGTTTACAGAAGCAGTCAATGTAGAAGTCAAGACTCTCATTATGACCGTTAGTAGGGGTCCACATAGAAGCCTTCCTCTTGTGGGGTTGGTGGGAGGAGAGGGGGAGCAGCAAGGTCACTGTGTTGTGGCGGGCCCCGCCCGCCTGGGTCCCCAACACCCTTGTAAGACAGTTTACAACTGGCCCTTTAAGCAGGGCTAAGGCCCTCTGGCCTGAGTCCACACAGTAGTTTATAACTGACCCTTTAAGCAGGGCTAAGGCCCTCCGGCCTGAGTCCCCACAGCAGTTTATCGTTGTAGCGGGGACGCACCCCAGGTAGGGGGACCCGGGCCCACCCTACTCCACCGGGTCCCAGCCCAGGGCCCTGTGAGTGACCAGGTACCCGGTCACTCCCTCAGCGGGGCCATCCAGCCGAAACGCACCGAGGTTCTCGGGCCAGGAGGGGCGGCTCCCGCTCCTGCCCTGGGCCACTTCTGACCTGGATCCCCGGGCTTCCTTCCCCTGGACTTGCCCAGTTGGCTGCGATCTCCAGGCCAGCGTCCCCTCGGCAGGCAGTCTCCGGGTGGCACCAACTCGCCTCCGCCTTCCTTCCGGCCTCTCCTGGAGTCCCTGGCAACCGCTGAGGGAGAGCTCCCTTCTCCAGTCCTTCTCCTTTGGCTGTCTCTCCTTTGGCTGGCCCAGGCTTTTATAGCCCTGCTGCAGCCCGGGCATGCTCGGTAAGGCTGTGGGGGAGGGGCCTCTGCAGCCAGGTAACCCTGGCTGGGCCGCCTCGCCCCATCACGGTTGTACATCGGTGTGTTGGAAATATTCCTCTAGGCAGAGGCAGCAAAAATAGGCCTCCAGATCTCCACAGAACTGAATCATATTCACGGGGGTGGTGGGGCAAAAGGAGAGTCCTCGAGATAGGACAGATTCCTTTGCCGGGCTAAGAGGGTGGTTGGATAGGTTGACAATGTTGCTAGGTGAGTTGAAAGTACCGGGAACAAGAGATCCTGAGGTATGTAAGAGGTTGGATAGTTTATTGTCCTTTTTCTTCTGAAGAGAGATGAAATGATCCTTGTAGGTGGCTTGTTAGGTAAAGAGGAAGTGTATGTGGAAGCTTGGTTTTTTATCTGAGTCAGCCCCGATGCCAACTCTGTCCACACATCTACACAAGTGATTTCATCACTAGACCCAACCACATCAACCACAGAACCACTACATCAGGGGCTCATTTAACTGCACATCCACTAATGTGATCTGTCACAATGCCCCTCTGCCATGTATATTGGCCAAAGTGGACAGTCTTTACAGGAAAGAATTAATGGACACAAATCAGATATCTGAAAAGGCAACACACCAAACCTGTTGGAGAACACTTTAACCTGCTCGGACACTCATTAATGGATCTCAAAGTCACCGTGTTGTTTCAGGCCAATTCCACAAACCAAATACATAGGGAAGTGTTGGAACTTAACTTCATTTACAAGTTTGGAAGCCATCACAAAGGTATGAATAAAGATATATTACCAGGCTAGCACACTACCTTCCACATCCTAATGACTTAACCAACCAAAGTACTTAAGAACTATTTGCACCTTCTCTATCAGCTTCATGTCATATGAACACTCTAATTCACTATCTCCCTACCCCCATCTCCTATTTATTTTGGAACTGGACTTTTAATACTCCATTCATCTGAAGAAGTGGGTTGCACCCATGAAAGCTCATGATACCATCAACATGTTTTGTTAGTATTTAAGGTGCTGCTAGACTATTAGTTGTTTTTCATTATAATGAGTAAAATTATTCCATACACTTTTGTGGTAGAGGCTTGATGGTGATTGGTTGAGTTTCCTCTGAGGTCACAATGGTCACTAGAGTTACCTGAGATCTGACCTGACCCTGTTGTAGCCTATGAGTATCATAACAATTAAATTCAACTAACACTAATAATATGGCATAAATATATCTCCAAGTATAGCCTACTCATAAGATTTCAATTAATTTTAACTACATGGAAAGTTTAAAGAGTTTATGTTATACTGTAATTAAGAACATTCAAGACAAAGAAAAGGTTTGGCACAGATGCATAATTTTTTAGAGGGCCTGGTTTCCAAATAATTTTAAATCAAACTAATTAACAGAAGCATTCGTACATTCTCAAGGAAAAAAACCATTTCTACTCAAAGTGCTGCAGATCTGGGGGATATACATGGTGTTTTCCATGCAAAACAAATTCCTATGTGCAAAACTTTTACTTTACTCTTATTACTAATCTTTATTATGAAGCTTTGGCTGGCACCTCCATCTGTGTGGGACAAGGAAGGTAATGGTGCCTTTCCTAACTGCTTAGATAAACCATAATGTTGCTAAATTGGGATCTAACATCACCAAAAAGGACAAACATGAGAGTGTGAGAGGATTTACAGAAAAGCAATAAAAAGGCTTTCAGGACCAGGAGGGGGACATATGAGGAGTTGCAAGAACCAAATATTCAAGAAAGAAGGACAAGGGTGACAGAAAATGGCAACTGTTCAGACATGCTTTACAGATAACTAGCAGATTTACCCAGCGTTGTTCAGGTCCTTAACTCAATTAATTTTTGTTTTCTGGAAAGTAAAATGAAAATGTAGATGCTTCATTTAAATCAGTAATCTGAGGCGGGGCTGGGGATGAGGGGTTCAGTTTGCAGGCTCCCCTCAGGAGAGAGGACAGCCCCAGCCCTCTCAGTGCAGCAGCTTGGGGCCTGGTGAGAAGGACCTGTCCAGGCCTGCTGCAGCTCCACCGGGCACAGCAGGGGTGCATATCCCCCAGCTGGGGCAAATCCAGGTTCATCTGCCTTCTGAACTCCCCAGCCAGAGTGAGGAATGCAGCAAACAGCACTTTCCCCTCACTCCCTGATGAAAGGGAGCAGCCAGCAGTGTTCCCGTATGAATTGGTGGGGGGAGAGTTTCACATCCCCCCACACACCCTAAAGGCCTCCTAGGGGATGGTGAGGCTCAGTGCTGGGGCAGTCCCAGCTGCGGAGGAGGGGGGGGTATGCCCACAGCCAGCTTCTTTCACCTGCCTGATGATTCTGTCTCTTTCCTGTACGGTTTTATAAGAAGCAGTCCCCTGGCCAGGCACATCCCATTTTTCTGACACAACCAAACCCAGACCTTGCTTTAAGTTAGGGTAAGAGGAAGCTACATGGCAAATTTGGTGGTCCTAGCTCTTATCATTTAGAGGGAGTTCTTGAACAAACGGACTCACAGATTGACAGACAGACAGATATAACAAAAAGAAGGGGAGGGATTATTAGCTATGGCGATTGTGACAGCAGAAGGAGCACCTACCAAATTCAAAAGGGGAAAGTTAAAGTAAGTATTGAAACATTTTGAGGCAAAGGATGTTTCAGCAGCATGATCTGCTGAGGGTGTTTATTGTCGTGATGGCCCCATGCAAAAGTACTAAAGAAAATGATCAGTGAGGCACATGAAAATCCTACTTCAAACAGGGTGTGTGTGTGTGTGTGTGTGTGTGTGTGTGTATGAGATGAGATTGCTCTGGCTTCTTCATCTCTGTCACCTAGAATGAGGCACTATGGGCCTTAATTCTACACCATTGTGAAAGGAGATCAAGCCCTGTTTTCTTCCTGGAAATTGAAGGCTATATAGAGAACTGGAAGAAGCATCCTTTTTACCACTGAAAATGAAAAAAAAGATGATAAAAGTCAGGGCACAATCTATCTCCCATTGAAGTGCATGGGAGTTTTATCACTGACTGAAATGAAAGCAAGATCAGGACCTCACCAAGTGAGACCATATGGTCTAGGGAGGCTACAGCACTGAACTGGGACTCAGGAGAGTTGGATTTCTACTCCTGGCTCTGCCACTGCCCCTCTGTGTGACCATGGGTAAATCACTTCACCTGTTTCCCTTTTCATTCTTTGTCTTGTCTGCTTATACTGCAAGCTCTTTAGAACAAAGACTGTCTCTCACTAGGTGACTGTACAACATC
Organism: Pelodiscus sinensis; assembly: GCF_052426305.1. Classification (NCBI taxonomy): domain Eukaryota; kingdom Metazoa; phylum Chordata; order Testudines; family Trionychidae; genus Pelodiscus; species Pelodiscus sinensis. Next base: position 98,328,448 of record NC_143052.1, read on the forward strand.
TAGCACAATGGAGCCCCTCTCCCAGCTGGAGACAATGAAAGAATACAAATAATGAATAATAATAGTAATAAATAGAGGAAAATTATGTGGAGACAGGACTCTGACCATAAGAGAACATTACATCTATATCATATCTGACTTTTTAAAATTCACAATGTCTCTTATGCACCAAATTGTGGGAGAAGAACATGTTTTACATCAGCCTTTTGTTTTTAAACATTGAAAGTATTTTAGTGTGCGAGGAGAGTGTGTGCCTGTGCTGTTTTCAAACAGAAACACCCGGCATGCACTAGGAATGTTTGATAGCAGGTAACAGAATAGTTGAGCAACAGCCTGAATTCTTAGTTACACAACTGCTACCAGAGGCAGCAGCTTGGGGTGCCAGAAAGGATCCAGTCCATGAGGGGAGCCAGTTTAAAAAACAGCCCCCGAGCACACTGGATGCCTGCTATCCCATGCAGCTACCTCTGATACAGAGGGTCTGAATTCCCAGTGGACAGAGGCCCCTGCCCACCGCGGGCCCAGGCTCACTATGGACAGAGGATGATCTGCACCCTCCACAGCAGCATCTGTCCACAGCAAGCCTGGTCCCACCATGGGCAGGAGCTGCTACCGTGTAGCTGCCTCTCCTGCCTGCCCTATACTATCAAAGGCAGCAGTGCAGGGGGAGCCAGGTGGCTCCGTGGAACCAGTGCTCGGGGGAACCGGCTATTATGCTGGCTCCGGCTTCCCCCTCCCTTTGCTGCCTCTGATACAGCAGCAGCAAGGAGGGGGGGATGCAAATAGTTGACTAAATTAACTGATAAGCCTAGATTTATTGTTTAATCATCTAGTCGTCTAGTCATTCACATCCCTAGCGTGCACATGAGATGCAAGAGTCATGTAACTTACACAGAAAATGTCATGCAAGTGATGGCAGAACATGGTGCTACTTTTCTAACCACCTTCACGTGCTGCCTGATGGTATGCAGTGCTGAGAAGCTACTGAAGGCAAGTGGGAGATGTAAGGACTACCTATGACAGGATCAGTCCCATAAGAATGGCTAAGAAATCAAGCTACAGCCCTTTCTCCTCAGGAAGTCCCCTGAAAATTCTAGTGGTGGGGGCATATTTTATGTACTATAGAAGGCAGAATGTTCAGATTCTTCTCCCTCAGCCTCAGAGACTCTCTCAAAATGAACGCCTGCCACTTGCAGTCTTGTTCACATGGCCAGATGCCCAGAGCTTCATCTCTAGCAGGGACTTTCTCACACTCCCAATTACTTTTCAATTAGCTAACAGGAGACCTGGTAGCAAAAAAGCTTTTCAAGGCTTCTTTTCCATCTCTCTCTTCCTCACATACACATCACTTGCACAAACAAACACACACACACATGCACACACACCTGCCGACTTTAAACTTAGGGTAAAAAAGTATGGGCCTCTTCTTCTCTCTGCCCACCCACAAAGGCCTGGACTGCAATGGCCTGTATTTGTTAGGTGGGGGTCAAGGAAACAAAGAGAAGTTGTAGGAGGGCAATGCATACTCCTCGACACCGAGAACAAAGATACACAGTGACCCTTCATTCAGAAGCAGGTGGCTGTGTGTAAGAGCATGTGTTTCATGTGTGGGTGTGTACATGTAAGGGGGCAAGGCAGGAAGTCCACGTGAAATACAGAATTCCTGGCCACGAAACCCCATGCCAAAGTAACAACAGGGAAAGCCACAGGCTGTCTCCACTCCCTCTCTCCACAGACTGCTGTGCTAAATGAGGATCACCTCTTATGCTAGCTATAGGTGGGACATCCCTGATCTAGCACCCTCAGGACCTGAGCGGTTCCGAACCACAGAGTCTACCAGACCAAGGGAGATTAAAGCTCCCCTCCCAGCTGTTGGCCCTGCTCCCCACCAGCCTCGCTTCCCCCAGCCCAGCTGGACTCCCCACTGCACTGGGGCTTCTCTCCCCACTGTGCCAGCTCAGGCTGGGCTGCACTGCCCAGCCATGACCGTGCTCCCCACCACCAGCCCCAGCCAAGACTGTACTCCCCACTGCACCAGCCCTGCTGCCACTAGGGCTGTGCTTCCCACCACCAGCCAAACCACCCACCGGAACAGAGAGTCCCAGATATTAGAGAGTCTACCTGTACTGTGAGCTGGGAAGAGAAGTCTCTTTCTCAATCTCACATCCATTTTCTGAACACAATGCCCATTTAGTTGGGCTGTAAGGACGTGGCTCTAAGTGAATGATAATGAAGCAGATCAGTTCACTGAAACATGAATCCCAGTCCTACCTCCTTTCCCTTGCCACTCTCATGTTCTCTTAGAATGATCCTCTGTGCCCATTTTGTATTTTCCCTAATTTAATTAGAGGTGCTCCAGATGGTATACACCTGTACCTTGCCTCCCTAGTGAGGGTGTACAAAGAGAAGCTTAATCCAGAGAAAACAAAAGGAGAGAGATTAACTAGTAATTCATCCCTCTTTATTGCCAAACCATTTTCTTAATATGCAGCCAGCTTTCCAGGACAAAAGCATGCATTTATGTCTGCATTTTTCTTTTCTTTCTCTGCATCTATCCATCCACATGCACAAGCCTGTCTTTGGTGACCACCAAACTGCCCATGGAAAGATGGTGTACTTGGTCATCACTTGAACCTGGGCTCTCCAGAGTGAAGGGCATGAGTCTCCGTAACAACTATCAGGGTGAGCAACTGAACTACAAACTCACAGAGCTCAGACCATAATCTGCTGGGCTACGTCTAGACTGGCATGATTTTCCGGAAATGCTTTTAACAGAAAAGTTTTCCGTTAAAAGCATTTTCGGAACAGAGCGTCTAGATTGGCACGGACACTTTTCCACAAAAGCACTTTTTGCGGAAAAGCGTCTGTGGCCAATCTAGACACCCTTTTCCGCAAAAAAGCCCTGATCACCATTTTTGCGATCGGGGCTTTTCTGCACAAAACAAATCTCAGCTGTCTACACTGGCCCTTTCGCGCAAAAGTTTTCCGGAAAAGCGGCTGATTTTCCAGAAAAACTGGCCAGTCTAGACACAGCCCTGCAGTGTGAGCTAAAAGACTAGCTCCTGTCCGGGGAGCAGAAGCAAGTTCTTATTCTTTGTAGATCAGGCCGAGGGGGACACAGAACACTGAACAGTGGGAGATCCACAGCCAGTGTCAGAATTCTGAGGTGATTCTTTTGCCTCCCTCCAAACTAAAAGCTTTCTTTTGAAATAGCACAGGGGAGACTCCTTAGGCTGCTTCATGACTCCTCTGTGATAGAGAATTGCATTGCATCCGCTGCCACTAGAAACAGGGCATATAGCTGCCAACAGCTGAAAAGATTTTCATACAATTCCCCAATGAGCCAGGGGTCTGAATAGCTGCTAGGCTCCCAGCTCCTAGCATGTTTTCAGTAGTCAGGTCCCTGACTTTTTCTCCTGCTACTTAATTATAGAATCCAGCATAGGCAGCAATATTAATATCACATGCGCTCAGAATAGCTGTTCCCCTCTACGCTTACACTGACAGAGGCCACCTGAGAATGAAAGGCAGTAAACTGCAGAAGCATAGATACATTAAATCAAACTTAGTAACATTTAATTTTTTTCCAGCTTTCATTTCTTTAACCTGGTTTTTTTTCCTCCTCTCATCGCCATTTCCTTTCTTTTTTCATACACACACACATACTGTTTCCTCTCATTTTCTCATTATTATTTTCTCTCACAACATCTCCTCTTGTTGGGAATTCTCTTTGAAAGCAACTTCTCCTTCCCCTTCATCCTTTGGGCCCCTCTTCCTTGACCCCCGTTCATCTTTGTCATTATTTATTAAGCCTTCTCAGTGGGCTTGAAGCTGCATGAGGAAGACATGGCCTGTATCTCAAGTTGCTTATACTCATCCTTGTTCTCCCTCATATTATGTTGTCTTTGACCTCTCTTCCCCTCATCTCCTTTGCCCTTCTCTAATTTCCTCATACTCCTCTCAGCACTCCACTTCCTGCTTGCATCCCCACCGTGGCCACTGAAGTGAGTTTCCTCTCCCCACTCAGATCCACTCTGCTTCCTCTCCATATCTGAGGTGCATTCCCTTACTGTGCCTTCTTGCTCCCTCTCTCCGTTCACGTCCCTTGTTAACCCAAGAAGACCTAAGTAAAACAAATTAAAATAGAGAAAATCTCTGGGAACAACTCTCAGGTAATGGGTGGGGGAGGGAAGGCATGGGTTCACACAAAGAAGTTTAAACCAAACAATCAAAATAAAGAAAAATACCCTGATCGCGACTAAATGCTCATTTTCCCTCTACTCACAGTCCATGCTGATCCATGCTTCAAGGCCCAGTTCACTCCCATGTCCAATATTTCTAATAGGCATGGTATTTCTGATTACTGCATCAGCTTCTGCCAGCTCTTAACTTAGAATATTTCACAAAGAGAGCAGGCAAGGTATCTAAATAAATTTCAGATTCAGCACTGTATCCCCATTGGTTCCTCTGGCCCCCTGCCAACGCCCTTGCTAACTACCTGAGTTAAACCCCTTAGTCACCGGGTGCTGGCCAGCACTCATCCTATCCATCACAAGAGCATTTAAGGAGAGACAGGGATCAGCCTCCTGTCTCTCAGGCTTGGGGTCAGAACTCTAGTGCACGGCATCCAATCTGATTAAAGTCAGTGACTCTGGCACACTCACAGGGCTAGCTGGGCAAGCTGAGATAGGGCAGTTTACTCAGATGTACCATTCCCTCATTTCAAATATGTCCACCAATGGGGTATCAAGGTGGTAGATACAGAGATTATGATTCACATTTGATCACAGACTCACAGGTCGTACTCATACTTGATCCTTACCCTCTTCAGTGTGACAGCCTTTGTTGGGGGTTCACTCTCTCTTGGGGTTTAAGTCCCTCTGGCTCCTGGAAGCACATGTCTCGAAGGCTCCTGCATGCCTGTCCTCTCACCATGAGTCCCCTCAGAGAGTCTACTTGCTCTAGGCAAGGGGTGGGGACCCTCAGGCCTGGGGGACAAATGAAGCCCTCAGCTTGCCTGGATCTTGCCCCCAAGGCTCAGGGCTCCCCCCCCCCCCCAGCGTTGGGGAGCCTGTGCTGGCACTCCATCCCCCTCACTTCTCTACCACGGAGCTGGAGCACACAAAATCTACTAGGCTACCCCCCTCCCGCAGGCTCTGGTATAATGGGAATGTGGGAAGTGTCTTCCTCCTTCTCAGTCGGGCACCATGTCAATGAGGCTTTTTTTCCTTCTCACTTGTGTGTGGCTCCCAACTGATTTTTCTCTGGGTCAGTGGCCCCCTACTCTAGATCCCCAAGGCCTCCACTCCCAGAGGGAATAATGTAATCCTGTTCTCTAGACTAGAACAACTCTCAGCATCAAACAGCAGGGTTCATTGAGCTTATGAACACAGAATAGGAACTCTCAGGGCCGGTAGGCCCGGCCTCCCTGAGCACAGCATGTCTGAGTCTTCCATGCATCCAGGTGGGTCCTACCTGCTCCCCCTGCCCAGTCCAGAAGCCACCTCCTTCCAGCTGAGCCTCCGATATCCTCCCCCAGCAGCTACTCACCTAGCCTTTGTCTTTTGTCCAGGTTAACTAGGGTCACTTGGGACCCTATCCCCAGTTCTGTTCTGGTCCCTGTAACAATAAATTCCCTCTCCACTCCACTTGTTACATACTAGCAACACTCAGACACACTGAGTGCTACTCATACTGCATGCAACCCCTTTGAACCCTCCACAAATCCCCCACTTCATCACCCTCACTCCCATGTCAGGCAGGCTTACGTCAGGTATTTTTTTTCCCTTCGATTGGTTCAGTGTTTGTTATTCCTGGAAATCTCCCCTAAACGGGTGTGGGTTGCATCCTGCTCTGAACATGGCCAGGCTCAGGGGCTCAATAATCTGTGTCCTTCCTGCTGGGAGTTCCAGGGTCAGTGCCTTTCCCTGAGGGTGTGTGTGACGTAGTACAGGGTACCTTGCTGGTTGCTATGCTGTGCAGTGGGTTGTGAGTGACCTCCACTGGCTGCTGGCTGCAGCACGGCCCAGCAGGGCAGGAGATGAGTCATTATGCAAGGGGGCTAAGAACCTGTCTGACGAGTTATCTCCCAGGAAGCAGAACAATGGGAAGAAGGGGAATGGAGCACTGGCTGGGGGCAGGGCTGGAAGTGAGTTAGTTAGGTTTCTGGCTGGTATCATGGAGGAAGCAGCCTAGGCAACGGGCTGGGATTTAGGGCCCCAGGCTCCCCACCTCAAGGGGGGCTGAGGCATCCTAGGCCTGCCCTGTAACTAGATTACATGTGCGCTGTGCTGTATCCTGGAGAAGCAATAAACTCCCTCTATTCTACTGGCTGGTGGAGTCTGTCTGTGCAGGAGACAGGAAAACCCCAACGTGCCGTCACAGTGTGTTGTCCCATTTTGCTCTGGACCCCAGCAGCTGCAGAGCACATACTGAGTGCTGCTGTCTCAGGGTATTGTGAGTGGAGAGAGCCTGTGCTGTGCCTCTCCAGCATGTGCCTGGCAGCGCAGAGGAACTGAGCCACATCTGGTGCCAGCTGTTGGGGGTGATTTGGCCCTTGGTCTATATTTGAGATGCCCTGTCGGCTGCTCTAATTAACGCCAGCTGCCCCTACAGCACATTCCAGTGCCGAGGTTGCAAGGGAGCACTGTGCCTATTCCTCTGCTGAGGTGGAAAAATTCCCTGAGGGGTTACTTTTGGCCCCATTTGGGGATGGAACCATAGAAAGGGGCAAGAACAGGGGCTGTATTAAAGAAATCAGGCTCTGGCTCCTAAATCATAGTCAGAAGTGAATAGTGAGACAGTCGTGTAATGTGCTCTTGGGAGGATCTCTTGCTAAACCAGTAGCTGCTGTATCTGTCTCAAGGCAATTCTACAGCACAGAATTAAGTGGACCTGAATTACGTCAATGTACAGCCATTTCAGTAGCTGAATCTCTTTTGCAAATCTACCAGGACAGCAAGTGCAGGCCCAGGGCAGAGCAGTCAATGAGCCCCATGCACGTGCAAGTGGCGCCCGCATGGACATGGTCCACTTGACATTTGGGCAGTGATGTGCCTGCACTGGTGAGTACTCAGTGAGCTGCCGACACAAACAGGTCTTTCACATGTTCATCCAGCAATTGTTTGGACCCAAAGATCCTTACCCTGCCCCTACCCCACCTCTTCCCTGAGATCATGCCCCTGTCCTACCCCTCCTCTGAAGCCCTGCCCCTGCACACTGCATCCCCCCTTCTTCCCCCACTCACTTTCACCAGGCTGAGGCAGAGGGTTGGGGTATGGGAGGGGGTAAAGGCTCTGAGAGGAAGTTTCGGTGTGGAAGGGGGTGCAAGGTGTGGGCCCTGGGAGGGAATTTGGGTGCAGGCTCTAGGCTGGGGCAGACTGTTGAGGTACAGGAACAGATGAGGGGCTCAACACTTACCTCAGCTGGCTCAAAAAAAAAAAGTGGCACACCCCTCTGTCAGTGGCTCCTAGGTGGGGGAGGGCATCAGGAGGCCTCTGTGCATCACTGCCCACAGGCATCCCCCTCCCCCTGAGGCTCACATTGGGTGTAGTTCCTGACAGCACACAGAGACTCCCTCCCCCACCCCCGGGGCTGCAGGATAATGCTGCTGCTCCCAGGGCAGCACACAGGAAGGGCAGGCAGAAAGCTTACCTTCATCTTGCTCTGCTGCTGGCAGCAGCAGCAGGGAGTCCCTTTTAAATCACTGAGGCCCCTGGGCAATTGCCCTTTTTTGGCCCCCTGCCCCATCAGAGGGCCTGATGTCCACACTACAGTCCCTGTGTCGGCATCCGCACCAGGAGCACTTGCCCGGATTTAACAGTCAGTGAGGGGCATTGTGAGGTGGCTTACCTCAACTGTTGCTGCCTTTCAGAAGCTATGGAGTGCCTACCTCGACACTGTCTTGACCTCACAGTGTCGGCCTAAGCACTATGGCACCTGCGCAGGTAGAGTTATTATATCATATAGTGGGCAAATTACATCATTGGGAGCTACATCAGAGTTAGGTCAACGTAGACTGCTGTACATCGAGCTAACAGTAGCATAGACGAGGCCACAGGGTTTTAGAGGGCTGCCAATTACCATGGTATCTGACTGCAGTTTTTATGCTGTATAAACTGCAATGCCTAGGTAGTTTTCATCACCTTCAGCCTATTACAGCAGGCCAAGCTGGAGATCACAAAAGATTGGACCGCCATGACTACATCACTGTTTGAAAAGTGGACACAGTCTCTTGGCAAATCAAAGCTGGAGAGAGGCTTTTCTTATCTCTTTTGCTCCCCGAGTATCTAGAAGCAATGATGTGGCAGCTGGACTCTAATGGAATGATGTGGCAGCTGGACTCTGAAGCTACGTCTACACTGCACAATTATTTTGGAACATAGTCCTGTTTTTTGTTTAATCTATTCTGAAATAGTTATTCCAAAATAGCTTATTTCGAAATAGCACGTCTACTCTTCAGGTATGCTCCAAAACTAGTCCAAGTCAGGCTTCCCTAATGTAGACATGCTATCTCAATTTAGAGCCCCAGGAGGAATAACTTAGAATGACTCTGGTGAGGGGCTATTTCGAAAAAGCAGAAGTGGAGCGTCTACACACGCCTTATTTTGAAATAGCTATTTTAGAATAGGCATTTTTCTTTGTAGAATGAGCTTCATAAAAGTTGGAATACACCGTCCGTTATTTCAAAATTATTTCAAAATAATGAAATTGCTGTGTAGACACTTGCATAGTTATTTTGGAATAATGGCCATTATTCTGAAATAACTTTGCTGTGTAGACACAACCTGAGACTAAACACTGTGTGCTACTGTAATCACCACTAGGCAGATTTGAAGCTAGGACCTCTGGAGCTGAGACTGTGTCTAGATTGCACCCCTTTTCCGTAAAAGGGATGCAAATTAGACACAGCGCAATTGCAAATGAAGTGGGGATTTAAATCTTCCCCGCTTCATTTGCATAAACATGGCTGCCGCTTTTTTCCGGCTTGGGGCTTTGCCGGCAAAAAGCGCCAGTCTAGACGGGGATCTTTCGGAAAATAAAGCCTTTTCCGGAAGATCCCTTATTTCTGATTTTAAGAGGAATAAGGGATCTTTCGGAAAAGGCTTTATTTTCCGAAAGATTCCCGTCTAGACTGGCGCTTTTTGCCAGCAAAGCCCCAAGCTGGAAAAAAGCGGCAGCCATGTTTATGCAAATGAAGCAGGGAAGATTTAAATCCCCGCTTCATTTGCAATTGCGCTGTGTCTAATTTGCATCCCTTTTACGGAAAAGGGGTGCAATCTAGACACAGCCTTAGTGTATTAACCATTACAGCTTGAGCTAGAAGCAATGATGTGGCAGCTGGACTCTGAGGCTAAATCTACATTGCACAGTCATTTGGGACACAGGAGCTCTTAGCTTAGGCTGTAGAACTCACTCATTCTTATCTGAAGCAAAATGCAGGACAATGTAGCACTTTAAAGACTAACAAGATGGTTTATTAGATGATGAGCTTTCGTGGGCCAGACCCACTTCCTCAGATCAAATAGTGGAATAAAGTAGTCACAACCATATATACCAAAGGATACAATTAAAAAAAATGAACAAATATGAAAAGGACAAATCACATTGCAGAACAGGAGGGGGATGCAGGAGGGGGGGGGGGGAAGGAAGGAAGGTAAGTGTCTGTGAATTGATGATATTAGAGGTAGGGAGAGTGGGATGTTTGTGAGTTAATGGTATTAGAGGTGATAATTGGGGAAACTATCTTGGTAATGGGTGAGATAGTTTCTTGCCATTTTAACCAGAAAGGACACTCTCTCAATGACTTAACCACCTGCATTCTGCTACAAAGACCTTTTACATCTGCACTTGAAAGGGAATCCTCTGAACTGTCATTAATGTTAAAATTCGACACTTTCCAAAAAGGACTCAACAAACACTTGAACTATCTCACCCATTACCAAGATAGTTTCCCCAATTATCACCTCTAATACCATTAACTCACAAACATCCCACTCTCCCTACCTCTAATATCATCAATTCACAGACATTTACCTTCCTTCCTCCCCCCCCCCCCGCATCCCCCTCCTGTTCTGCAATGTGATTTGTCCTTTTCATATTTGTTCATTTTTTTTAATTGTATCCTTTGGTATATATGGTTGTGACTACTTTCTTCCACTATTTGATCTGAGGAAGTGGGTCTGGCCCACGAAAGCTCATCACCTAATAAACCATCTTGTTAGTCTTTAAAGTGCTACATTGTCCTGCATTTTGCTTCAGCTACCCCAGACTAACACGGCTACATTTCTATCATCATTCTTATCTCTCGCTGTAGGTGGTCTAAGTGCTACTACACGGGACAGTGAAGTATACCCACTAGATGTGTGAATTGCATCACTTTAACAATTGGAGGGAGGTGGGCGTTGACTGAAGCTTCACTCACTAACTAGTTCCTCAAGCCAGTGTGGCCCAGTAGACAGAACATGGCATTGAGAATCAGGAGACCTTTGTGTTGCCTGATCTGACATTGACTCTCTCTGACCATGGAGGAGTAATTTAACCTCCATATGCCTTGGTTTCACCATCAGGAGATGGGCATAACAATGCTTCCCCTTCTGGGTGAAGCCCTTTTGAGATAGACAACCAAAGAGCACTGTATGGATGCTAAGCATTATTATTAAAATGGTTTTCTCTCTTGCTATTAACAACGGCCTCATCTTACAGGGAGGAGTTAAGCTTGAGAGCGAGCTGCTTTTCATTCACATCTGCACCTCTCGTAGGCACTGAGAAAACTGCATGAAGGCGTTGCTCACTTATGATGAAAAGGACTATCAGTGCCAATTAAAGTTCACAGACCCAACATTTATTCTCTGGAACGGCTGGTGCAATTCTTTTAGTAAGGAAGGGCTTTTTTCACTCTTTTTGAGCAATTGTACTGGTAGCAAAGCCTTCCTCCATTAGAGCTAGTAATCATCCTGGCTCAAAACTAATTCCTGCATGCAGACAGAAGGAGCTAGCCTTTCTATAAACAGCAGAATTAGTTTTCTAATGTCAACAACTCACTGAGCTAATCAAAGCAGCAATAGTTAATGAAACAGCAAAACCAACAAGTTTATATGTAGAAAGTATATTCAGATACATGGTCTGCATGGCTGGTATTACTGACAGTAGATTTTTTTTAAGGCTTTATTTTCTCAGTGCTCTTTCCTTACCCATAGAATCTTCTCCCTTGTGAAATTGTCTATAGTTAATGGACACGTTACTCGCTCACATAAGGATGTGCAATTTTTCTTCTTTCTGAAGAATAGTTTGTTCTCTTTTATGAGGTATTAGTATATGAGAGCTTGTTCCTGATGGTTTGCTGCTGCTTTTCAGCATGGGAGGTGGAAGATCCTCAGATAATATAAATCCACATGTTTTCACCAGCTGAGAATCTGACCCCCCCCTTTTTTTTTGGTGATATTGAAATGTGATATTTAATTTTATTGTGTTAAAAATTTACTTTCTTGAGAAGGATACATTTCTGGATGCTAAGGCCCAGATTCTGTACCCACTGGTGTCAGTAGAAGAATGATCAAACCCTAAAAACTGGGTGTTTTACTTCTCAGGATTAGGTCCTAATAATAATTATACACAAAAACTAAATGAATGCTACCATTGTGAACTGAAACAGAAAGGTCAGGGATGCAAAATTGAAAAGGGACACAGTCAGGTCAAATTTGTCCTGCTGCGCTGCTGTTTCCCCAGCCCGGGGAAAGGAAGGAGTAGGGACAATGCATGGAGCTGCTTTCTCCCCCACCAGGAAGAGCCCATGGGTCAGATCTGCCTTGGCTTGTCTGATGCTGGCCCACAAGGCTTGGGGCTCCCCCACCCCCACAATGGGGAGCCAGCACTGGCTCTCCAGCCCTGCAGGGGGAGCTGTGGGAAGCAGGGGTCTCAGGGCTGGAGCACCAGTGCTGGCTCCCTGATGCTGAGGAGGGAACCCCCAAACCTTGAGGGCCGGATCCAGGCACATCTGGGGCTGGATCTGTCCCCTAGGCTGTAGGTTCCCAATCCCTTACACTATTACATGATAACATGAAAATGAAATTACCCAAAAGCTGACCGCAAAACAAAGTGAAGATGGTTGAGTCTCTTCTCCTTGTTCCAGATGAGCTAAAGGTAAATTAGACCTTAGGTAAATTCGGAAAATTAAATAGTATAATCAGTGAAAAGAAATTAGATCTTTAAAATTTGTTTGGTTTTAATCATTAAGATCTTGATCCTGCACAGGGATTTATGCAGGTACAGTAAAACTCCAACTGTCCGGCATCCAGTGGTCCGGCACTCCCGATAGTCCTGCACCAACTGGAACCCGGAAGTGCTCCGGCCAGCTGGGTAATTGGAGATGCTCTGTGCTGCTTCCCCAAGTCTTCTGCTGCCGCTACTGAAACTGATGAATGGCAGACTTGGGGAAGCCCGGGGCAGAGCATCTGGGGTGCTGCCAGGTTGGTCCTGCAGTGCCGCTCAGGTGAGGGGTGGTGCTGCGGGACCAACCCGGCAGCACTCCAGCTGTTCTGCCCCGCTGCTTCCCCAAGTTGCTCCTGCTGCTTGCAGCCCCAGCTGGCCTGTCACCGGCGGCTGTGCGGGGCTTCCCACGCCACGCAGTTCCCCGCCGACCCCCCCCCCCCCCGGCCTCCTGACCCGTCACAGCCTCCCTGCTGGAGTACCTCCTGATACTCCAGCATATCTGATAATCTGGCACCCCTTGGGTCCCAAAGGTGCCAAATTATCGGAAGTCTACTGTATTAAGGTTTGCTTAAGCAGCACCTATAGCAGGATTCGGGACCAAAGATACTAGTAATTTAGGTCTCATTTTAGCAAAGCGCTTGAGCATATGTTTAACTTTAAGCATGTGCTTAACTCCCATCGAAGCCATATGCATAAATGCTTTGCTGAATCAGAGCAAAAGTTCCTCCAGCATAGCCAACCTTAAGGCTTTCAGAAATCATGAGTCAGGTCCATCACAATCATAAGATTGTCTTAAAAAATCATGCAAATGTTGAAAAACAAGTCTCATTTGGATTTTTTCATTTGCCTTCAGATTTTGAATTTTTAGGGTTCCCATTCTCAAGCTTTTCTCTGCTACCAGTAGGGCTGGACATTTACTTCTTTCACAAATGAAAGCTGAAATTTCTCACATAATCCTATGACTCCACGCACCGGTGCTTTAGGAAAATGTTACGTGATTCTGGATGAAATTGAGGGAGCTGGGATCACTGCTACTCCAATTTAAGTTAATTGGCATTTTGCCATTGAGCCTAAGTGAAACAAGATTAGGCCCTGGCTAGGAACTGATCCCCCAGAACATTTGGCTCCAGAAGGGCCAACTTTGGATCAAATTCAAAGACAGTGATGTTCTAGAAACAGATATTTTCCCCTAAAAACAGAGGCTACATTTTCCTAAAAATAAACCTACAAATCACAAATAGTAGAAACCCAACACAAAGAAGAAAACTACGGTGTTCCCCTTCTGGAATGTAATGGGATTAATTTAATCGCATGTTTTAAAATGCCACTCTCATTAGATTATGATATATTATATTGTTTTGCATTCATCATTCACTCTATATGGATTTTTCTTTCCGTACAAAAGCCTTCCATCCCCTTATAGTATATAGCAAATGAAAAAAAAGGGAGGGGTCATTTTTTACTTGTTTCTCTTATGATTTATTTAATGACTTTCCACTGTGTGCTGGGCTACTGATAGATAATTTAAATAGGTCATAATTGTCTAGCACTTTGTTTCCTATTCATTCTCTGGACACATTCAAAAAGTAAAGCTTAAGACAATAAAGAAGAAAGCGTGGCATGGTGAGAATTTCTGACAGGGTTCACACAGTCTCTCTAAATTGATCTTCAAGACATTTCAGTTAGCTGGTCAAAATGTATTTGAGGGATATGGTTCATGACAGAACAGTACAAGAGGCAACACACAGTATGAGTTTACATTTCTATAAACAAAGCCTCTTTTGACTATCCAGTCTTTAGATGCTTATAGACTATTTGTTTTTCCTGTTATGTTCCAGCTCGGCTTTCCCCCTGATATTTTTATACCCACTACCTCTTCCTGTTTTCCCCCCCTTTCCCATTTTTTCCCTTCTCCCTCCCCCCACCCCCACTCCCCTTCTCCCCTATTTATTTTAGTTCTGAACATCCAACACTGGTTATCTGAAGAAGTGGGCTGTGCCCACGAAAGCTCATGATACCATCTCCATGTTTTGTTAGTCTTTAAGGTGCTACCAGACTATTTGTAGTTTTTTAAGTTTATTAAAAGAGGTTTATTATAACTATAGGATCGGGCCTAACCCTGGTTCAAACAAAACTCCCCATTGATACTCTGCCCCTATGGAACGACTGTGTGTTAGGGATGTGAAGGTTTCACTGGTTAACCAGTAAGCCTCACTTTTAATAGGTTAGGGTTACTGGTGAAGGTTAACTGGTAGGACTTGAGCAGCTCCCCACCTGCCAGGGGTAGGAGGCTGCTCCAGCCCTGCAGAAGGCCTTCTGCAGACAGGGGCTGCTACAGGCATGGAGGCCACAAGCAGAAAGGGCTGCTCTGACTGGGCTGGAGCAACTCCTGCCTGTTGCGGAGATGGGATGTTCCAGCCCAGCGGCAGATGAGGGGGGCTGCTCCAACTGGGCTGGAGCAGCCTCCCGCTCTCCCCCTTTTAATCTGTTAACTGGTTAAACACGGTTAGCCAATTATATGGGATTTTACATCCCTACTGTGTGGCACCCACCCTGAAACTCTAGGGATTCCTAGCAGCTCCATCCTGGGGGATCCACAGGAGGCCAGGACTACCGGCTTGGAAGAAACCTCATGTCTCTTTTATAGTGTTGGCCCTACAGGGTTCCCACACTCCACAGTGGTCTGATTCCAAACAGAGTCTATGCTGGATTTCAGTAAGGCTGACCTTTTACACAGTACCTGTAGTGAATTTCACCCACACAGTGTTGCTTAAAATTCTCTAGAGCAGATGAAGTTAGATAGGGTCTGTTGCATCCTACTGAGATCTCTGCACAACATTTCTGCAGTATATTGTTCTGCATGCTTACTGGACACACACTGAAATATAGTTCTGTAAAATCCTCACACCCCACATTTTTTTACAATTAAAGTAATTTCAATCTTACAATTCAATTTCAGTCTGTTAATAAGAGCTAGTTTTTAACATGCAGCGTTTTAAGAAAGGATGCACCTTTAAACTAACATTTAAGGAGATTGTATCTTGCTGCAGGAACTCATATCTTCAATGAAATCTAGTCTACTTTGATTAATAATTGATGACAATTTTGCATAGGCAAGTCAAAAAGAGAGGGGGCTCTTTCGATTGATCTGAGTGTCTCAAGCAAATGAAACAGAAACATTTTCGCCTTCAGTTGTTAACTATTGATATGGCTGCGGCAACACTAGGTTCAGTCCGTTTCATACAAAGGGGTGAATTCATGATCAGAACAAGACAAAGAGTCGAACAAGGTATTGTTTCCCATTTCTATTTAAAACAGCCAGAGAACCTGTCTAATTGGACAAGCTTGAGAATATTTATGTCCTCTTGGAGTATATGGCATAATCAAAATACTAGAAGCAGAGATATTATGTCAGGGTTGGGGAACCTTATTTGGGTTGGAGGGCAGTTGACCCACAGAAAAATCATTGGGGTGGGGAACAGCGGGGGCTCCCCAATGCTGTGGGGGAGGGAGGATCCCTGAGTCCCAGGGGCTGGATCCAGACAAGCCAGGGACTGCATCTGGCCCCTGGGCCTTATTTTCCCCATCCTGTATTATGTGGACATTTAAATAAAAAAGCTTTGAAGACCCTGGAGCTGTAAATTGTCATCGTTTCAGTTTACATCAGTGGAGAATCATCCCTCTTGTTTCGTCAGTTTCCTTGCTCAGGGCCTGAACCCGCAATTCACTGTATAAGAACACGGTGGTGCGCCCAAAACAGAGCCCCGTTGACTGACATGAGGCTTGATGCAGATGCAACAGAGGGCCTGCACACAGTGAATTGCAGGATCGCTGCCCAATCTTGCAGTCCCCAAACTCAATGGAGTCAGTGGGACTTTTGCCTGAGTAAGGAGCGTAGGGTCAGTAGTCTGTTGCATTTGGTCTTCAGGAGATATTTGTTACCTAATGGGAAAGTTGGTATAATTAAACAATAAGGACACTGGAGGGTTTTCTGCCAATTCATATTTGATTATAGGAATCAAGGGACAGGCAGGTCTATAAACTAAGGCCCAATAAATCATTAACTGTGAGGATATGCCCTTTCAACACATCATTGTTTCTATTACAGGCCATTCAAGACACAGACGGGTCTGATTTGGCCCATAATGCAAGGTTTGTTTTGTTTTTTGTTTTTTAAAGCTTTTACCAAGCCTAAAACCAACAGAAATATTACATTTTTGAAAATTTTCTCAAGTTCCAGTGGAAACAATTTTTAAACAGTATTAATTTCTCTTCAGTGTTTGCATCATTGTAGCATTCTCCTAGGGCAGTGTTCCACAGGTCCACTTTGAGAAAGCTGCTAGCAGGTCCACCCCACTTTGTTTACCTAAAGTATCCAGAGCTCTGTGACTCCCATTTCCCTGGTTCAATGTTTCCAGCCAAGGGGAGCCGTGGGAAGTAGCACATTCTGGGCCTGCCTGAACACACCATCCTGGCCACCATGGATGTAGAAGCTCTTTACGCCAACATACCACATGAGGGTGGACTAATAGCTGTCAGGAACATGCTATCCCTGATGATGCCACTGAGCTTTGTGACTTTGCCCTCATCCACAACTATTTCCAGTTGGGGACAATTTATACCTTCAAGTCAGTGGCACCGGGCACCCCCATTGCCCAACAATGTGCCAACATTTTTATGGCTGACCTCGAACACTGTTTCCTCTGCTCTCGTCCCCTAGCACCTTTCCTCTACTTATGCTACATTGAAGGCATCTTTATCATATGGGCCCATGGAAAGGAGACCCCAGAGGCATTCAACATAGGTTTCAACACTACTATCAACCTCAGCCCAGACCAGTACACACAAGAGAGCGACTTCTTCGATACTAGAGTACAAATAAACGATGGTCACATAAACACTACCCTATACTGGAAACCTAATGACTGCTTTTCTTAACTTCTATCCAGGACACATCACACAATTGATTGTCTACAACCATGCCCTAAAATACAACCAGAGTAGCTCCAATCCCACAGAGAAAGACAACCTAAATATGCATCTGGGGAAGTGAAGAAACAGACTGATAGAGCCTGACAAATACCCAGAAGCCACCTACTTCAAGACAGCCCCAACAAGGAAAATAACCGAACACCACCTATGGCCCCCAACTTAAATCCTTTCAGCTCATCATTAACAATCTACAACCTATCCTGGAAAATGACCCCTCACTCTCACAGGCCTTGGAAAACAGGCCAGTCCTCACCGACAGATAACCCCCCAACCTGAAGCAAATAGTTTCCAGCAGCCACATATCACACTCCAAATATACTCACCCCAGGAACCTACCCCTGACATCAAATCTCCTTGCCAACTCTGTCCACACATCTATACAAGCAACACCATCAAAGGATCTAACCACATAAGTCACAATATCAGGGGCTCATACAACTGCACATTCTCTAATGTGATATATGTCATCAAGGGCCAGCAATGCCCCTCTTCCATGTATATTGGCCCAACTGGACAGTCTCTACGACAAAGGATAAATGGATACAAATCAGACATCAGAAATGGTAACAAACATAAACCTGTAGGTGAACATTTTAACCTACATGGTCACTCAGTCATGGATTTAAAAGCAGCCATTCTTCTACAAAAGCAATTTCACTAACCAATTACAGAGAGTGTCTGCAGAACTGGAATTAATCTACAAATTTGACATGTTACCTGGACTTGAGCAAAGACATTAACTGGTTGGCTCATTACAAAGCCAATGTCTCCTGCCTCTAACACGTGCATTTTCAGATCAAAAGGTATGAACATCCTCCAGCCCATTTAATTAGCCTTATTAACACGGGTCCTACAGTTGACAGGTACTTCTTCTGTTACACACACACACACACATATATATATTATTGCTTTCTGTTTTTTCCACTCCAGTTCATCTGATGAGGTGCATTTTACCTATGAAAGCTCACGATTCTATATATTTTGTTGGTCTCTAAAGGTATCACAGGACTACTCATTGTTTTTTTATATTTCAAGCTGTGTTAAAAAAAATCTCTATCCTGTGACTCTTTGTACCTCATGTTCAGCATTTTCATATGGTTATGATATGTTGATAAAAAGCATGCCTGTGAGGTATCATTTGATAACTCAGTCTGCTGAACATCATTATTCTATTAACATGTGAGTAACATCACTGCATATAAAATTATGAGATTTTGCTATTTGACTGTAACTGAAATATGCTATAGTTCTGGGTAATGCCTACTTTTTCCACAGACAAAGGTACACTGGCAACCCGAAACAGGTATCAACAAAGCCAAGTGTGCTATCGGTTACTTAAACAAAAATTCTTTAGCAACTGGAAATCCACATTTCCTCCCAGACATGGTATGAATCTCATGGGCATAGGAAACTGTTTATCTACACCCTAGCAGGGAGGTAATGCTCAAAGAGAGGAGGCAAACATAAAAATTAAAGACAGTGAGAACCACAGGATCCAAAGCTCTTCTCTCTGCTCATGACATCAATGTGGACCTGAAGAGCACTGAACTAAGCCAAGTGGTTCCAGGTTAAATGGAAATCTAGAGTGTAAACTAAGAACTGTGAACTGAGAATTGCCTGCAGCATCTGATGTGGTGAGAATGAAGTTTGCTTCAAATCTTTTTTATCTTAATAGAGAGTAGGAATTAGCTTCTGGTTTTCTCTTTTTATTTCTTTTGTAACCAACTCTACGCTTACACCTTGTCATTTATAATAACTTAAGAACTTTCTCTAGTTAATCAAAACTTACTTTATTGTTTTATCTAATCTAGTGTGCTTGACTGAAGTATTTGGGAAATCTCACATTAACAGGGCTGGTGCACTCTCATTAACCATTATTTGAATGACAGACTACTTATTAGCTTGTACAGTCCAGTGAGCTACTGAATGGTATAAGATGCACTTTCTGGGGGCCAAGGCAGGGTCTGAGTGATATGTGGATGTCACCCTGGTTATGTCTAGACTGGCAAGTTTTTCCGTAAAATCATCTGATTTTGCGGAAAAACTTGCCAGCTGTCTACACTGGCCGCTTGAATTTCCACAAGAACACTGACGATCTCATGTAAGATCTTCAGTGTTCTTGCGGAAATACTGTGCTGCTCCCGTTCGGGCAAAAGCCCTCTTGCACAAATCATTTGCGCAAGAGGGCCAGTGTAAACAGCACAGTACTGTTTTGCGCAAAAAAGCCCCGATGGCTAAAATGGCGATTGGGGCTTTTTTGCGCAAAACAGTGTCTAGATTGGCCATGGACGCTTTTCCACAAAAAGTGCTTTTGCGGAAAAGCGTCCTGCCAATCTAGACGCGATTTTCCGAAAATGCTTTTAACGGAAAACTTTTCCGTTAAAAGCATTTCCGGAAAATCATGCCAGTGTAGATGTAGCCCTTGTGTATAATTTGGATATAGCATTCATATACTCAGCTGGGAATGACTTTGCATGCTGGAGGCTGGCTGTGTGTGAGAAGAGCCTGGAGGGGTTTGCTGTTCACCAGGAAACCAGTGTAAAAGGTATCCCAGGCTGGAGAGCTAAGGGAACACAGCAGTTTATCAGTTCAGATTACACTCTTAGGAATGCCACATTATCCTCATTCAAAAAGAAGTAGTGATTCACATTTTAGATTAAAACAATGGTAGTAAAAGGCCATAAAAACAAAATATAGAGAAAAGGCTGCATAAAATACAATATACATTGCTATAGGAAATTTAATATTTAGTGTAAAATAAGTTGCCATTTAGGTCGGTAAGGGATGCTTATATCAATCTCAATTTACATGAATCATCCTCTCAAAATAAAGTTAATGAGAATTTGACACAAACCACTGGCTGGTTATACTCCTTTAGATCAAATATCTTTGGCTGAAGTATATGTGCACGTAGGGAGGAGCTTTTATGGGATTTAAATCAGTATTCTTATAAACACAGAACCAGGAGAATAAGCTAAAATCTAACACAAAAAATGAGTGAAACACTTGCATTATATGCAAAAATAACTGTGCTTGGAATCTGGCACAAACATATAACAGTGGAGCTCAACCTTGCCAGGTGTTGAACATTTTGCTCCTGATCCAGCACATGTTTCAGTGAATCACTGAAGTCAATGTTTAAGTGCTTTGCTAAATCAGGGCAAGAATCATAGAAGACTAGAATTGGATGGGATCATGAGAGGCCATCAAGTCCAGTCCCCTGCCCTTATGGTAGGACCAAGTACCATCTAGATCAAGAGTAGGCAATAACTCTGGCAGGGGGGCCACTTAGTGAATTTTGGTACATGGTCATGCGCTGGCTCAGCCCCCTAGCAAGAAGGGGCAGGACTGAGGACTGGCCTCCACCCAGCTGTCTGGGGCCAGAGGCTTTGAATTAAAAACACAGCAAAGGGCTCCCAGCCCTGCTGCTACTGCACTGCTTAGTAATCGCCTGGTACTGTTATGGCTATTTAAAGGGCTCACGGGCTCTGGGTCCTGCTGGGGTAGCACCCCCATCGGGACGCGAGCCAGAAGACAGCGAAATGGAATCCTGCTGCCCGAGTCACCACCTGGAAATTCAGTGGTCCAGGCAGCAGGGTATAAATAGGAAGTGGCCAGATGCAGCCTGTGGGCTGGATCAAAGTGTTCAGTGGGCCGGATCCAGCCCCCGGACTACATCTTGCCCAGCCCTGGTCTAGATCATCCGATAGATGTCTATCCAACCTGCTCTTAGATATCTCTAGTGATGGAGATTCCACAACCTCCCTGGGCATTTTATTCCAGTGTCTAACCACCCCGACAGTTAGGAAGTTTTTTCTAACATCCACACTAAAGCTTCCTTGCTGCAGTTTAAGCCCATTGCTTCGTGTTCTGCTGCTTGCAGGATCAGGTCCTTGCTGAGCAGGCATTCAAAGGACAACAGGAATTCTTAATGAGAAGGTATTAAAGTGGGCAAACACTTCATTACCGTATCAAAGACAAGATGGATATGGGAAATACCTGCACATGCCAGACCTTGATGGACTAACTGAGAGAAGGAGGAACACTGAGCTGACAGACAGCATGGTGCTGCAAGTAAGAACAAGGACATTCTAATCTGACAGGTTTTAATCTTGTTTATACAATATTCTGTGCAATCAAGACTAAAGTTTGTTTAGCTGGACTTATATTAAGGATTTATCTAGATGCTTATGGCACAGATTCAACTAAGCATTTATTTAAATCCATCCCTACTCAGCAAAGCCTGTGCTTGAGAGCAGGGCTGCATTATGACTTTCGTGGGCCCTAGGCACTTTTGCCTTCATGGGCCCTTCTCACCATAATAATATCAATATTAAAATTTATTTTTGATATAACTTTAAATACTTCAAAAAATTTTTTCTGTTTTAGGCAAAATTTAATAGATTTTCGTGAGCCCTAAAAGATTCATTTTTTCCTGATGTGTGAGAAAAAATTAAAACATTTTCTTCTACCCTAAAAGTTCATTTATTTTCTTCTGATTTTAAAAGAAATTAAAACATTTTTGTGGGCCCCTAAAAGTATCGTGAGCCCTAAAAGTATACTGTGCCTATTGTGCCTAATGGATAAGTCGGCCCTGCTTGAGAGCCTCGCTGAATCAGGACCTAAATCCTGCTTCACATTCCTTTCAATGCTCTCTTCATTGTCTGTCCTTTGTCAAATAAACACTGCTTCTGTATGAGATGCCTGGAATTAGATGTGGTGTCTTATACTGGATTTGCCAATTGTGGGGTTCCCAGAGAGAAAGGAAATGAATTCTCACCTTGGAGGAGGCTAAGGACCAGGCAGTAACTGAATTCTTGCCCCAGAAGAGCAACAGGGACTGCAGTCCTTCCCCAAATGGTGCTACAAAGAAGTGACAGTCTCTCAGAGAGTGAGGCTCCTTAGGTTGGCGCTTTCCAAAATTTTAGTCTCAGTGACTTGGTTGAAGGTCATACATGAAGTCTGTGGAAGCAAAGAACTGAATCCAGGCCTCCTGAGTCACAGGCTAATACTCTAACCCAGGGCTACTCAACACATGGCCCATGGGCTGCATGTGGCCTGTGGCCCATTTGTTTGTGGCCCGCGGTGTGGTTTGGGTTTATGTGGGGCTCAACACATGGCCTGTGGGTGGGAGTCAAAACAAAAAAGTAGTCAGTATAATAGTCTTCTGTTGATATGTGTTTTAGTAGTTAAATTCCTGGACTGTCATTGCTCATTAAAAGTGCTATCATATGGGTGGAAATCAGGTAAATATTGCATTGTATTAATATCAGCAGAACTGACTTAAATGGGGCCTGTGTGTTGTGTTGTCTTGCCTTAATCTTTGTATTCACGCCTGACAGTGTGAAGAAGCTATATGTATATTTTTGCATGTATATGCAACTACACTTAAGTTGTGGCCCTCAGCATGTGCTATGAGTATCACTGTAGCTCCCGGGGCTTCCAAAGTTGAGTAGCCTTGCTCTAACCACTGGGCTATCCTTCCAGAAACCAGTGTAGGGACAAAGAGCCCAATGGAAGAACTTCCTGAGGTACCAGGTCAGGCCCTAAGAGCACCACATAACCTCAGGGGTGCCAGGCTTAGCTACAATACCCAACATTTGCAATTCTGAAAATTGTTTGCAGAAGAGATAACGGACCCAAGAATTCTTCCACAATAGCTGGGAGTTCCTTCCTAGGAATCTGGGACTTCAAAGGGCGGCACACTGGATATAATTCAAAGGGAAACTATTTTTAAAAATACTGCCCAAAAATAATCTTACTCCTATGAATCACAATTTCCCTATAAACTGCTCCAAAATTAGAAAAAAAACGCCACAAATGCTACAAACTGGAAACCTTAAAAATGCCATCACAGAACAAAGAGCGATGGATAGGAGTACAACTCTGCATGGATACAAAATTTGTACCCACATCTGCATCCGTATCCACGAAAATGAGCTGTGGATACCTACATTCATATCTGCGGATGCGGACACCTCCGGATATAAAACAGATATCTGCAGATTTGCAGGGCCCTAGATATGAGTTATAAGCAATTATTACGGTATCTGCTGGCTGTATTTCCCAATGTCTGTAGAAAAGGCCTAGGCAATTACATAGCTTCCTTGTACTTTCTTTGTTGCGCTGCACCAATGTGGGAAGCAAAAACAGACATTTGTATGTAGGCAATAATCACATTCCTCAGTAAAATAAATACACAGAGCAACACTAAGAGAAATCTCAAGAATTTTTGATCATATCCTAGTCCCTGCATATATTTTCTCCCTGAATAGTCTGTTTTTGAAGTGCATCAGCTCAGCAGGTCCACATTCCATAGAGTTTATTCCATTAATTATGTATACAAGTACAAGAGGATTTGTTGGGGAAGGAATGGATATGAGAGAAATTAGCATATCTGCACACATAGAGAGGCTAGACTAGGACTGACTTCCCTGTTGGTGTACATTGTCTCTCCCCAAAACTCCTCAGATGGAGGCCAGGGACATTTGAAGTCAGCAGCTCTTTAGCGCTAGCCTCCCCCAAGGGGACAGATAGGGTCAGGAGTGAGGAATCTTTGTTTATTACATGGTAGAACAAGGTGCCAAGTTTCCATCCCTCATGGAGAGGGGTATTTGTTCCCCAACAGAATGAACACGGAGTTTGCTCTTCAAGAGCTGTGGGTGCCTTAATGTGAAGACAGTTCTCAGGGGACCAACCCCAGAGCTAAAGAGACCCAGCTGAGATCCCAGACGAGCCCCTGCTTGTAACCACCACCGTATGGATTCAAATCTGGGATCTCTGGAACTTAGTGTAGGAGCCTCTACAGCTTGAGCTATAAAGCCAGCTGGCTGTCAGCTTAGGCTGTAGAGCTCCCTTGTTCTTATCTCTTGTTGTAACTGGTCTAAGTGCCACCACATGGGACAGTGAACCACACTAGGAGTGTGTCTAGACTACAGGGTTTTTTTCGAAAAAACGTATCCTGCATCTAGACTGCTGCTGCATTCTTTCGAAAGTAAATCGAAAGAACGCGGCAGTTTTTTCGACCGTGGAAAACCTCGTTTTACGAGGAAGAATGCCTTTTTTCGAAAGCACTCTTTCAAAAAAAAAAAAAAAAAAGGTGCTATGTACTGCAAACTGTGCTTTTTCGAAAGAGAGCATCCAGACTGCCTGGGTACTTTCTTTCGAAGAAGTGGCTTGATTTTTCGAAAGTACTGGTTGTAGTCTAGATGCTCTTTTTCGAAAGAGGCTTTTTTGAAAGTATCTTTCGAACAAGCCTCTTTTGAAAGAGGCTTGCAGTCTAGACGTAGCTTAGGTGTGGGGGGTTACATCCACACACAAAAAATCCCCTTGTGTGTTGGCAGTAATGGTAAACAAGTTAGCTGGCAAGATCTGAGGTGTGAAGCAGACCACACACAAGCTCACCTCATCAAACAAGCTCACCGACATGACCTCTCTGTAGCGTTTGAGTGTAGGTTTTTCAATCTACCTGGTTTTCATACGATCGTCTTCTGGAGCTTTCCTCAGAGTGGTTTCTCTGTGACAGAGATACACAGCAGAGGAACCAGTAACTGAATGCACACTGCTGCAGAATGAAGCAACTGGTGTATTCTGAAAAAGAAACAAAGTGAGCAAATGAGGAAAATGATCTCTCTCCATTTTCTTAAAGAAAGGAACATAAACATATTTAGATGCTTTGTGGTAGCTTAGTGAGCCCAAGGGAAAATCTTGGCTGGTGAAGGAGAAAACTTCTTTGGCAATGCTCCCTCCTGCAGAAAAATGACTTTCTGATGGGGAAGCGAAGGGAAGCTAAAAGAGTGGTTGTGCACTGCTCTCCAGCACTGGGGAATGCATTGTTTTGAATGCCTGAAGCAGAGAGGTGAATCACTCTGGGGAAGGGGGCTGGGAACATGGCAGACAGTGGCTCCTGTGCCAGGCTAAGCTGCCCCGTTAGGCTGGGGAGCACAGGATTGCCTCTTCCTCTGCAAGCAGCAGGCAAGGCTGGGTCAGACCCACCCCCAGAAAACTTGCCAGCTGCAGAAAGCATCTCCCCCTCCCCCAGTACCAACTGCTCCCATCACTCCTCAACCATAAGGGGAGGGGTTCATTGCACAGGGGGCTGCACCCCTGTCTGCCCAACCCTTGTGCATCTGGACTCACCTCATACCCAGATCACCACGCCAAGCCTCAACCCCTACACTCAGAACCCCTCCCAACCAGCTCCCTCTGAACTCAAATCCACAGCCTAACAAGCCTAACTCTGCATCTAGAGGCCTCTGCACCCAGATCTTCCCACCCAGCCCCATCTCCCTGCATTGAGACCTCTCCCTGCGCTCGAACCCCCACCCCAACAAACCCCACCTCCATCTGTACCTGATCCACCCTGACCAGCCCCTCACAACCAGATCCCCACCCTACTGAACCCCACCCACACCAGTATCCGGACCCACACCCTACCAAGCCAGCCCCTGGACACTCCCCTTTCAGCCCCTGAGCACTTCACACCCAGCCCCCCACTGCTAAGTCCCATCCTGGCCCCTGGGCTGCATCAGGCATGGGGCAGCTTTACTGCTGAGGCCATGTCTTGGGTAGGAGAGGGGGCGCAGGGTGGTCTCCTACCTCTGCATAGTCAGTGACACCCACTCCCCACTCCCATTCTGGTGCCTCCACCTGCATTTATTGACACACAACATTTGCAGATTTTTGCAGACGTTTGAAATATTGTGGGCAGAGTTTTTACTGTTTTGGCACAGAATTCCCTGAGGAACATCATCCATAAGTCCAGTCAGATGCCAAGCAACTGCTGCCTTTCTCTGTAGTTGTAAGAAGAATGCCTTTGACTGAAGAGTTAATTATAGGGATTGTGTTCGTTTCCTACAATTAAGACAATCCAGCTGTAGAGATTTTAATTAATGGAGACCTCATAGAGAATTTAATTTTGGCTGGAGGGGCCTACCAGGTTTATTCTGTTTCCTTGAATGTTTTCTCTGGTTGTGTGGTCATTAGTACGTACTGTTAGAGGTAATGTTGGAATTGGGGATTGCACTATATGAGAGATGGTCGAATAAATGATACAGCTGACAATATATTTGCCTCCTTTCCCTGAGTTCTATCCTCCCTTATCCTACGGAAATTAATAGTGGCTGACTACACAATCTGCCAAAATAAATAAATAAAGTTAAAATAATTGGTGGCTGCTGCAATTGTAGCAAAGCTCCAGCTGCGCCCCATGGGTCCTGTGCTTCTAGGCAGTTACTGTATGCCTCAGAGGCTCACTGTGAATTTCCACCCTGCCTCTTACTTTTTTTAGAGGACAGGGTCACAGCTAACTGAGCCATCCTCACCACTGGCAAAGTTAAAGGATTGGGGTGAGACCCCTCCATAATCCTGTCCTCCCTTTCCAGGCATAGATCTTTAGTGGTGTGGGGAGAGTTGGGAGGAACTTGGGTCTGCCCACTATTCTGGGGTCCAGCCCAGACACTATGGCTGTGTCTTCACTGGTGCAATCTTGCGCAAAAACTTGCTGCCTGTCTACACTGGTCGCGTGTTCTTGCACAAGTAAACTGACATTCTAATGTATGAAATCAGGGCTTCTTGCGCCAGAACTCTGACGCTCCCGCTCAGGAATAAGCCCTTCTGCACAACTCTTCTTGCGCAAGAGGCCAGTGTAGACAGGCAACATGAATTTCTTGCGCAAGAAAGCCCTATGGTTAAAATGGCCATCAGAGCTTTCTTGCGCAAGAGAGCGTCTACACTGGCATGGATGCTCTTGCGCAAAAGCACATGCCAGTGTAGATGCTGTCTTGCGCAACTACTTTAATGCAAGAACTCTTGCACTAAAGAGTTTTTGCGCAAGATCACGCCAGTGTAGACGTAGCCTTTAGGTAGTGGCAACTGATAGGTTTTTCCTTTTAGCCCCAATACAGCAATCTTTTCCCTGAGCTACTTCCCCAGATGCTCCCCTAATACCTTCTTCCTATTAAGCAGATGTTTCCTGCATCAGCACAAATGCTCTTTCCTTTCTCATTCTCATCAACACACTTCCTTCTCTCAGTCTTTCATTCTTCTCCTTCCCCACCTTATCAGAGGGAAAACCTTTTGCAGCAGGCTTTAAATGGCTGCCAGTGCTTGATTGGCCTGCTGCATCAGGCAGCTCTTAACTAGCCTCAGGTGCCTGCCTGCCTTGATTACATGGCAGCAGTCTGGCAGTTTAATCAGGAAACAGAAAACCATTCATTCAGCTCCCGGTATGTCTGCCCTCCACCAAACTATTGTAGCCATCTGCCCTGGGACTGTCACACAATACAAGTGCATAGCCACTTTTAAAATTAAACTAAAATATACCACCCCTTTCAATGTATTAAATATAAAATAGCACAGGAGATAGTAATAACAATTAACTAAATGTTCATTTTCCTTTCTCTTTTGTTATTTTCTACTTGTTTCTATTAAATAAGTACAAGTCACTTATATACCAATTCCCTTGTTTGTTCTAGGACTTTTTAAATACAGTCTTCCTCATCTTTTGATATTGATCACCCCTCTCATTAGGTACTTAGGTTCATGTCTAATTAAAAACCCAATAGTCAAGTGCAGTCAATGAGATTACTTAAATTAAATGCTTAAAATTAGGCATGTGCTTAAGAACCTTGCTATATTGAGGTCTTACAGAGGCAGCTGTTTATCTGTTGAGTGTTTGCATTTGCTAAGCTTATGTAATAATTATTTAGATGGTATTGCATCAAAAGTCTACTTTTGACCCAAATAAACTGCTTCATTCCTATTCACTGTCATTGACTGAACAAGAATGAGGCTGTTTACTTGGGCTTTCAGACTGGATCAAACAGCTCAATCCAGTTGATTAGCTATGTCTACCCTCTACTTAAATTCATATGGACTTTTCCCATCTGAAACTGACTAACCGCTGTCCTGCTTTTATACCAGCCAACAACACTTGATCACAGGATGGAAACCAAAAGTGAAAGTGCAGCATGGACATTAGCTGAATAGATCAATAGTTCCCAAGTTACTCATATTTCAACATGAAGGTTACAGATTTGCTTCCCTCCAGTCCAGTCATCTCTCACAGGCCAGTCATCAACTGGCACAAATCAGAGTCGCTCCAGTGACTTTCAAGAAGCTACAGTGACTTACACCAGATGAGGATCTTACTCCATTCCATGTTCCTGGGGCAAAGGTAGAGCTCTAAACTACAGAGCCCTTCCATGCACCAGAACTTCCATGTTCTTGGCTGCAGGTCATGATTTTAGACACTCTGAATGTCTCTTTACCAGTGCCAGCATCACCATTAGTTTCAATTACTTTTGCTTTTTCTGTTCTCAAGAAATGAATCTATTCATTCACGCACCTTAATTAATCATTTAGTTCTCCAGCAATATTCATCTCATCAATCTGTCATCAAATCCCCCTCAAGGGCACTACGGTTTCTCACTGACCTGCTTCTTTTATATTTCTGTAGAATCCCTTTTTTATTTGTTTGTTTATCCTTTGCTATGTTCTTCTTTGGTGTCTTTCACTCCTGTAATTATATAACTCCTTTTAATTATCCTCGTGATTGATATAGATGTAGCACACTCTCTTGTTCTCTTCTGTAGACCTTTGTATTTTCCAGGTTGCCCACACTAATTCATTTCCTCTTTTAATTTATCCCAGGAAGAATATTTGGCTGCTTCCCTGTCATTTCCCTTTCTGTGTCCTTCCCACCTATTTTGATTTGCCAGCATGATTAGTTCAGCTGTGCATGATTTTTGACATTTGCTTTTCAAGAATGTAACATTGCATTTTTGCAATTTGGCCTTATTCTAATTTGAAATTCAATTAAACTTAGGTCGCTGTTCAAGAGGCTTCATGACATTCACCCTTTCAACTCTAAGTTCCAGGTTATGTAGCATAAGACCAAGGTCATGCTGGCTCTTCTACTTCCTTTCTTTTCTTATTCAAGTTCCATCCAACTCCCCATGCCTTCAACTTCTGATAAATTCTCAGAGGCTTAGGATACTTCAGATACCTGCTGCTCCCTTTTCTGAAGGATGAATCACAAACCACAGCCTCCTTCATTACTCAGTCAAGTATTTTTATAAGTGTGGCATATACACAATAAACTATGCAAACCACCTATATCAAGCCTGTTGGGGTTTGAGGCACTGTGTAATGCCTCCCATCCTGTGAGAGCTCTGCAGAAAAACAAACCAGCTGTCTGGATTGAAATCATGAACAATTAATGGCAGTTTCAATTACCAAGAACAGAATTTCATAAATACTTGCAAATTCTACATTCTATATTTTCACACAAACAGTTGCAGCCCCCAAGACATCTCCCTCTAAATCTGAAGAATGTTTCCTAAGGGTACACAAAGGTCAAGAATCCAAGAAATATCCCAAAGCTTTTATTTTAATTAGAAGAAGCAAAACATAGTCTATAGTATGCTTACATTCATACAAGAACTACAAATAGCAATTTAAACAGATGATTGGAGAAGGAAATAGCCAAAATATTCTCCTCACGATACACATTCCTATTTGGAAAGAATTCCAATGGAAAAATAGATACCTATTATTTCCCAACATTCAGTGACTAATCAAGACACCACAATTGCCAGATTCCAGGCACAATCATAGAGAAAAAGGGACTTGTATATCCTCTGGCCATGTAATAATATCACACATTGGAAATTAGCACTATTGCATACAAATGAGATTTTTCTTTAAAAATAAAAAAAAATCTTTTGGTTTTATGATTATTATTACTCATGCACACGAAGTGAAGTGTGTATGCAAGTGTTTGGAGAATGGGATCCTAAGAGATCCAAATGCCATTTAAATCATTGAAAGATTCCCACTGGCTTCTTTACAATGGAATGCTCTGTTCCCTTCTATTTGAATCTCCATTCATTCTTATATAAATTTCCTCCTGTTTTATGGCAATAGAACTCAGTGGAATAGAATAGAAATGGATCAGGCCATTCCATTGTAAAGTTCCTTGAAGTACCTGTGTCTTTCCTTATGCTCTGTACAGCACTCAGCCCAATGATTACTACTACAATAATAATCTGAATTAATATTGATCTCATTAATTCTGTGTCCTTTGGCTCCAGTTTACCATGCTGATTGTTTGATCATGCTTTCCCCTTTATGTTTACTAAACAGATGTTTTAATTAATAGAAGTATAGTTTACACATTGAAGCAATCTGTAGCTAGGCGATGGGCATATTTTTGTAACACACATTGCTGTCAGATGTTTCATTAACACTCACCATATCAAAACAATCTGCTGCATCTTGATATTTGCCTGCCACATAACTTAAATAACTTTTGTCAGAACAGAATTATTCATTACTAGAGGATGTTCCCGGCGTTGTTCAGGTCCTCGTGGGGGTTCAGGGCAGAAGGTGGGGGGATTGGGAGGGTGCAAGAGTCAGGCAAGGTAGGGGGTTGGGAAGTGTAGGGGCTCAGGACAAGGTGTTGGGTATGGGAGGTTCAGGCTGGGGTGGGGGTGCAGGAGTCAGGACGGGGGAGGGGACTGGGAGGTGTGGGAGCTTCAGGGCACAGAGTGTGGGGTGCAGGAATCAGCACAGGAGTTGGAGGGCTCAGGGCAGGGGTGGGGATGCAGGAGTCAGGGCAAGGAGAGGTGGGCTCTGGCCTGTGGGTTCAGGCCAGGGAGATATGAGGGGGGAGAGGCTCACCAATGAAGGCAGCATTGCTCTGGTGACTGCAGCTCCCTGGGGCACCCAGGGTCGTGCTGCCTGGCCTCGGCTGGCAGCTTCTTGGGAAGAGGGAGCTGGGGTTGCATTGCCTAGCCCTGGCGGTGCTGCTCCACAGGGGTGGGTGCACAGCAGCTTCTTGGGGGCGGGCGCTGTGCTGGCCAGCTTGGGTGATGCTCCTGAGGGCCGGGGGAAGGGGTTTAGGGCAGGAGGGACTCTTACCCATGGCCAGTGGCTGGCAATATGGGGAGTCCCAACCCCAGATGGCCACTCTCTTCCTGGTGCAGCTACCCCCCCTTCCCCCCCCCCCGTGGTTACTCTGCAGTATAACTGCTCCCAATGTTTGCTGCCCCCTGTGGTCACTGTGGAGCATAATTGTCCCTGCTCTCAGACCCTTCCCTTTGCCTATTATGGAAAACAAACAATCGGATTTCAGGCATATCCCATTTTCCTGGCCCAACCAAACCCGGACCTTGCTTTAAGTTAGGAGAAAAGGAAGCTGCATACCAAATTTAGTGGTCCTAGCTCTTACTGTTTAGGAGGAGTTCTTGAACAGATGGACCCTCAGATAGACAGACAGACATATAGTAGATAACAAAAAGAAAGGAGGGATTATTAGCTATGGCGATTGTGACAGCGGACGAAGCACCTACTTGAAACTCATACAGTAGATAACAAAAAGAAGTGGGGGTGATGGGGTAGAACGAGGCACTGATGCCCCTTACAGAAGGCCGGAGGCCTTGCCACACCCCATTTCAGTGAGAGGAGCAGAAGAGAGGTCCTCTAGGCAGAGAGTGGCTGTCTCCTCAGCGGCCAATCAGGGCCCAACAGACCAGTATAAAAGAAGCTGCTGGCCTAGGGCCTGCCAGTTCCTTACAGGAGCTCGGCCCAGGTAGTTGTATATACTGACTGGCAGGACCGCTCCGAGTGTAAGCTGAACTTTAGACCTGGGTGAAGTCCAGGTCCAGTGGCGGAAGACAGGCCACAAGCTGAATACAAGAACTGACAGCACCGCAGACATGGCTACTGAGATCCCAGCCTCAGAACCTTGTGACAACCAGACTGGGCAGCATCTGCGGGAAGTGATCTAGGGAGCTACAAAGTACCAGACGGCCAGGCAAAGAACTTAACCAACACCCCTTGGCCAGAGAGGTGCTCACAAATGGGCGGACTCCATTAGAGGGGGATTATTAGCTATGGCAATTGTGACAGCAGAAGGAGCACCTACTTGAAACTCACAAGGGGAAAGTTAGAGGAGGCATTAAAACGTTTTGAGGCAAAGGATGTTTCAGCAGCATGATCTGCTGAGGGTGTTTACTGTCGTGATGGCCCCATGAAAAAGTACTAAAGAAAATGCTCAATGAGGCGCGCGCGCGTGTGTGTGTGTGTGTATGAGATGAGATTGCTCTGTCTTTTTCAGCTCTGTCTCCTAGAATGAGGCACTATGGGCCTTAATTCTACACCATTGTGAAAGGAGATCAAGCCCTGTTTTCTTCCTGGAAATTGAAGGCTATATAGAGAATTGGAAGAAGGCATCCTGTCTACCATTGACAATGAAAAAAATATTATATAAGTCAGGGCACAATCTATCTCCTATTGAAGTGCATGGGAGTTTTATCACTGACTGAAATGAAAGCAAGATCACAACCTCACCCAGCAAGGCCATATGGTCTAGTGGCTATAGCACTGGACAGAGACTCAGGAGAGTTGGATTTCTACTCCTGGCTCTGCCACTTCCCCTCTATGTGACCATGGGTAAATCTCTTCACCTGTTTCCCTTCTCATTCTTTGTCT
This sequence comes from Pelodiscus sinensis, assembly GCF_052426305.1. Taxonomy (NCBI): domain Eukaryota; kingdom Metazoa; phylum Chordata; order Testudines; family Trionychidae; genus Pelodiscus; species Pelodiscus sinensis. The sequence goes on from NC_143052.1 coordinate 98,361,145, forward strand.
TGTCTGCTTATTAGACAATGCAAGCTCATTAGAACAGAGACTGTCTCTCACTAGGTGACTGTACAACCCCTAGCACAATGGAGCCCTTTTCCCAGGTGGAGGCTGGAAACAATGGAATAATGAATAATAATAGTAATAAATAGAGAAAATGATGTAGACAGAGACCTGTGGCCATTACAGCTAAATCATATCTGACAAATGGACTCTCAGACTGATGGATGGACTCGTGGACAGACAGATGTACAAACTCTCTGAAAATTAAGCTAATCTGCATATATGTTTTAAAGGCATTGAGCAGTCCTGACTTCAGTCCGGTGCAACTTCTTGGAACAGTACCCCAAAGTGTGAGAGATGCTCTGATGCTTTTCAGGGGACACAGGGCTGCGACCAACCTGTCACTGTGACTCCAGTTTGAGGGAGTCTTGGGTGTGCCAGTGGAGTATTTCTCCCTAAGACAACCACTCAAGAACTCTCGCTTTTGTCTTGCAGGTTAACAACAGATGCACCACATCTTAATCAGACCCTTTCTGCATTTTGGTTTGGTCTTCCTTGAGCTGTAAGCATGTGCTCAGTGGCTTCTGTTCTAGCTTTCATCTCCCTGACGCACCTTTTTTCCATTTTTTCAGTTTGGAGCATTGAATGTTGCAAAACACATCCTACACTAGGGCCTCTCTGGTCCTGCATGGTCTGTTCCTGAGCTGATGGAGCCTGTCAGCTGGAGAGCATGTCTGCCTTCTCAAGGTCTGGCCTAAAAAAATAAACATTAACTGTCAAATAACTGTGTTGTTCCTGATAAAGACTGAAACATTTCAATAACATGCACTTCTCTGAACAAAACTTGCCACTTTCCTATTACCCTAGAGGTAATAAGATCTCTCCAGACCTTCTGATCATGATGTGTTTTAAAGGTGGGATGAGGGAGGGGAGAAGGGTTGGGCATGGGGGGAGCACAAGAAAGTACAGCCCTCGCTTGTGCAGCAGATGAACATGGAAACAATTCTAAAAATCCCTCACTTGTCTGCAGGCTGCCTTACCTCTGGCTGATCTCACCCTACTGAAGGTGAACAGGCAAACCTGGGCTCTGGCTTCTGGATGTGAGCTGGGGAGTGCCCTCGCTTCTTATACAGCCCAACTCTGTGTTGCCTTGATACCAGTAGCACAGTACGAGGAATGGTTTGGGAAAGCGTTGGTGGGGAAATGGCAGCCCTGCCATGGAATCTCTGTGAGAAGATGAATAAATACGCCAGGAAAGGCTTCAACAGCATTTCCCTGCAAGATTCTGTTGCTATATCTCTGTGTGCATCAGTGCCCTGTTTGGACATAATGCTGACCCAGGCAGGGTTTAGCCAGCTCACAGAAATAAAGCCCTTGGTCGCCCTTCTCCCCTACCCACTGCAATCTTACCCTGCCTCTCTTACCTTGCTTCATGCTCCATGTGCAGCTGCTGCTGAGACTCAACATGAGCCTCCGGACTTGAGAACAGTTTTTGGCTGCCTGCCATACCGGGTGACCCTGCAACGAGCCCCTTCTCCTCACTCACGTCTGCCTCTTCATCTAGAGTGTCTTCCTCTGACGCAAGTTCTGTTTCTGCTGACTCTGCTCTATGGGAAGTAGCCACTGGGTCCTTGACTCTGGATGTGGGGTCCCCACCCAGGATTGCATCCAGTTCTTCATAAAAATGGCATGTCTTGGGTGCAGCACCAAACTGGTCATTTATCTCCTTCACTTTCTGGTATGACTGCCAGAATTCCTTTATCTTGGCTCTGCACTGCAGGGTGTCTTGCTCATACCCTTTCTCATACATGGCTTGCAAATTGTGACTGTACTTGTCCAGTTTCTTACAGGTCACTCGCATCTGTGATTGCACTGAATCTTCACTCCACACTCTGATAAGATCCAAAAGCTCTGTGGTGCCCCAAGTGGGAGAGTTTCTTGAGCAAGAGCCACCTTTGTGTCCCAGAGAAGACGCTATGAGGAGCATTCCATGAGGAGCCAGCCTGCAGGAAATGGATTTTAAAATTCCTGGGGCTTTCAGGGGAATTTTACCTGTTTACATGGCTGCAGAGCAGCACAGTTCAAAGCGCTGGCCAGAATGGCTAACTGGGCACTGTGAGAAACATCCCAGAGTTCAATACATTTGAAAAAAAGCCTTCAGTAGTAACATACTGCATGATTATCCACAGTAAAGGGAGAGGGACGGACAAAAGTCCCTCATGGAGGTGGCATTTTTCATGATTTTTACATAGGGTTGCCAGGTGTCCGGTTTTGAACCAGACAGTCCAGTATTTGAGCTTTCTGTTTGGGAAACAAATTGAGAAAATAGAAATGAGAAAATAGAAATGTCTGGTATTTTCTAAATAAGATGTAATGTAGATTGTGAGGTAATGTCAAGTGTGTCCAGTATTTTTGTTGAAACCATCTGGCAACCCTACTTTTATTGTGTTGCAGTGTGAATGCTTTTGTCACCAAAAAGATGATTTGGGGGACAAAACTTGCCAGTGACGACATCTGAGATGCCTGCATAAGGACTTGGAGACTGTGGTTAGGCACCCAGTTTGAAAATCTTGGCAAGTATGTCCATCCCATATTCTTTAGTACCAGGCCCAGCCTTAGGTCAAGGCAAGCAAGGTGCTTGCTTTGGGGCCTGCGCCTTTAGGGCCCCACGCTGCCTATGCCTGCCCACCTGGCTGCCCACTTGCTTCCCTGGCTGGGAGCAGTGCAGTGCGGCCAACCACAACGTGCTGCCTTGTGCCCCACAAACTGCTGCGGGGCCTGTTTAGCACAGTGGTTCTCAACCTTTCAAGACTCCTGTACCCTTTGCAGGCAAGGCGTCTGGTTTGTCTTGCATACCCGCAGGTTATACTTCACTTTAACAAAAAAAATACATCAGTGTCACAGCCACATTATCACTAAAGAATTGCTCACTTTCTCATTTTTATCATATAGTTATAAAATCAATTGGCATATAAGTATTGTACGTACATTACAGTGTATAGTATATAGAGCAGTATAAACAAGTAATTGTATGAAATTTTAATATGTACTGACTTCACTAGTACTTTTTATGTAGCCTGCTGTAAAACTAGGCAAATATCTAGATGAGTTGATATACTCTCTGAAAGATCTCAGTGTACCTCTAGGGGGTGTACATACTCCTGGCTGAGTGAGAACCAATGCTTTAGCATATGTAACATTTTCTGTTTCATTCTCTGGATTTTTCGTGTACATGAATAAGAGAGGGTTAAAAATAGGGTCGCTTCTGACCTATAACGTGATGCAAGTTCTTAACATCTATTGGTAGCGAAAGGAAGCTACATGGGTGTATCCAGGAGAAAAAGTCATTTTTCATAAGCAGACGTTAACTTGAGCTTAAAATGAGAGATCAATAAGAGGTACTGCTGCATTATTTAAGAAATATATTTTCTTATTTGGATATAAAAATACATATTTGCCTAGGATTGATTGCACACAACAAAGTACCTCACAATATAATGCTATATGGCAATAAAGATAATGTTTAAATAAAAGCATTCTATCTACAGATTTAATTAGTTCAAACAGTGCTTTTCAGCATGGAAACAAAGCTGTAATAAATCTCTCAGATGGTATCTTTAAAGAAATACAAAGATAATTTCTCTACATAAGTTTTCCTACATATTTAATGAGAACTCCAGCCTATAAAACAAAGGTCAACGTTTATTTGAAACTTTAGTACATAAAACTTGGTAAATATTTGGTTAGAACCTAAAATCAAGTATTACTACACGTTTAGCACTTGCGTGTTTGACACCCTATCTAACAAGGCATTTTGTCCTGAACAGCCTGCCAGTCTGCTGCCAGGATTCTGCAATAGGATCCATGCCAGAGGAAGGTCCGCATATGTTGTTATTAATTATTTGTAGTAACACATGAGTAGAAGCAGCAACCAAAATCAAGGTGCATTGAGCGAGGCACAAACATATACACGTGGACAAACATAGGGAGACACAGTTCTTGCCGCAAACAGCTTACAGCCTCAGCAGGCAAGAAAGACAAAGGGTTAGGAACCATGAAAACCCTGAAAATTCCACACAAAAATATACCTAGAATGACTGGTGTTAGAGAATTTTTAAATCAAGTATGAAAACGTTACACTATCATAGCTCCTTCCATCTAAGGAGTTCTAAGCGCTTTACAAACATTGACTAACTGGACTTAGCTGACATTACCTGGGTCCTTCAGGGCAGGTGGCTGGCTGTGTGCATGGCGTAGGAGTCAGGGCTGTGGAGACTGGACCTCTAGAATGAGAAGAGCTGCAAGGAATTCTGGATCTCAGGCGGAATGCCAGACACCAGTAGACATGCAATATATGCCATGCCACCTGTAGCCATGCCATTAAATATATGTAATTTATACTTTGTCATTCAGTTGCCCGCCTGCACTACAAAAGGCCCTTAATTAGTTTTCAAAATTGTATTTTCTATATAATCTACTTTTTCATAGCTCCTATATTAACTATTTGCCATTATACATACAAGCAGTCCTTCCTGAGCAAAATCCAAACTGTATCTTCTCTAGCTGTGGCAACCACACACAAAATTTTGTTGGCATTGAGTGCGCTGAATCATGCAAGGAGGCAATCACATACTTTGGAGCAATCCAGCAATTGTACAACCTCTTTAGTAGCAGTCCTCGAAAGTGGGAAATTTTGAAGCAACATTGGCCTGTTTCCCTTCACAGCATGTCGACAACGAGATGGTCAGCATGAATTAATGGCGTTAAACCAGTTGCACAGCATCTGGACTCTGAGAGAAAGGCTTTAAGTGAGCTTGAATCTCTTACTCTCACAGCACAGGCTTGCACTGAACTTATGTCAATTCAGAAGTATATATCCAAATCTGAATACATTTTAATGTCATCTGTGTTGATGAAGCTGCTAAATCCATTCAACTAATCTTGTAATTGAAGCATGCAATGTTACATTAGATGCTGAGAGAGATAACATTGACTAATTTATTCATAAGATTCATGATCAATGGGATGCAATCCTTTCTGAGTCCAAATCAGTAGCACAGGGCATTGACATTTCACCTGAGTTTTCCACTAAGCACAGCCTAACATCACAATCTGATGCAGAAAGGCAGGCAGCTGGGGAAAGCTACTGTGGCTGGGGTCGAGCAGGGGGGAGCTGTCTTGGCTGGGGTGGGGCAGAGGGAAGTTCTCCTGGCCTGGAGGGTGAGGAGTTGCCCCAGCTTGTGCATGTGCAGAGTAGCCCTGAGCTCACTCTGTGGGGGGGGGGAAGGTGGAATGGTAAGGGGCAGAGCAGGAGGCGGGGCCTGTGGCAGGCAATACTGGCACATATGGGCTCCCTGCTTTCAGCACTTTGCCTGCAAGAATGCGCTCGACTCCCTGCCCGCACCCCCAAGCCAGGGCAGATCTCCTAGCTGCCCCCCAGCTAGGAAAGCCTCCCCTCTCCTTTCCCCAAGCTAGGGCAGCTCTCCCCCAGCAAGGACAGGTCCCCCCACCTCCCTAACCCCCTCCAGCATAGGGCAGCTCCCTCCCTGCCCAGCCAGGACAGCTTCCCACCCCCCAGCCCATCTAAATTAACTGCAAGCTGTTGGAGAAGAATGGTATGCCTTGGCATGCATTGTGGGTATGGGGGCTATGGGGCTGGCTAGTGCCACATCAGGCAATGACAACTCCTCTCTGCCCAGCAACTGTTTGTAAGGTGCCTTCACCACAGTGGCACAGCCAGGGTGGAGCTTGGGGCAAGTTACCCCCATTCTCGGCTGGTGGCCTCACTGCCTCATCAAAAGAAGACTGAATGATCTCAGAGGCCGGGGCCCTTGGCAAAGGAGTGGCAAAGGGTGCTCCCGTAGAGTGTGTGATCGCCAACAAGAACCTCGAAGGGAGCAACCCTTGGGCCAGGTGATATGCCCATGGTGTCCGAAACAGCCAATGGGCCTCCGGCCTTCGTTGAGGTCATCGTGTTTGATGCACCATTGGGCTTCAGTGCTGGGAGCAAGATTGGTGCTGCAATCTAGATCTATGAGAGAGGACCTTGGAGTGGACCAACTCAGCCTCTGAATCAGATGAGAAATCTGAGGTCGACCATGGCAGTGCTGATGACGGTGCCAGTGAGAGCCGTGACAATCTATGTTGAGTCATCACCGCTGGATTCCCCCACTGTGGCTCAGTGCCGGGGAAGGCATCAATGGCACAGGCAGCACCATGGTGGGCAGATACACTGCCTTCACTGGGGGATATGGTACCACCTGCACTGATACACCCCTCGGCTCCAAATGTAATGGTGCTGCACAGAGAGAGGGCCTCCGGGCCCAGAGAAGACATGAGCTCTATTAGCACCTGAGCTGTGTCGAAAGTTTCAGGAGTCGACAGTTGATGGACGTTCTCTATCACAATGTCTGGCACTGGACTCTCCCTGTGCGTTGAGTTCAACTGGTGACTGACCGGCATGGGAGCTTCTTGACGCGCTGTCATTGCCACATGCTATTCCACATGGCGCACTTTGTGGCTGCGTCTGTCAGGGGACTGCCCCTGTGTTGCCTATTCTTTCTCAGTGTTGGAGACTGGGAATGATGCCTCAAGGGTGAAGATTTGGCTGGTGCCATGGCATGCCTTGATGCCACAGATGGCTCCCGCACCAAAGCCGGTGTACTCCACACTTCTAGTGCAGAGTCCAGTGCTGCAGGTTGTAGCGCAGACTCCATTAGAACGAGCTTCAACCTGGAATTGTATTCCTGCTTTGCTCTTAGTTTGAAGCTCCTGCAAATTTGGCAACGGTCTGTGTGATGGCCCTCTCCTAGACACTTTAATCACAAGTCATGCGGTTCGCCACAGGTCATAGGCTTTGAGTACTTAACACATGGCTTGAATCCATGTGGCCCGGGCATCCCTTCCCCAGGAGGGGAGAGATAAAGAGGGAAAACACCCCTAAGAACAACTTATAACTCCTAACAACTATTTACACTAACAAAGAACTTCAACTAACACTATATACAAAGAGCTAAGGGTCAGACTATCAGCATAGTCAAGTGCTCCAGCTACCGTCATGGGCGGTAAGAAGGAACTGAGGGGGTGGAGGGCCAGTAGGGTTATATATGTGCCAATATAGTAGCACCACTCCAGGGGGCATCCTGGCTGGCCCGATACTGCTCAGGGGAAAAAAGCTTCGGGATTTCTGCATGCGGTATGCACACACCTAACTGGAATGGACATGAGCAAGCACTCAAAGAATAACCCTCACCTGTATATAACTGTGATATTGCATATGAAACATGCCATGGGGACAGGTTATGATCTGCCAAAAGTAATTTTTTATCTAAATATGAATGCCATGCATGCGCATAAAATTATAAGAATTGTGTTGCATGGTTATCACTAGAATATGCTGTGGTCAATAGTGGAACAACCTGTTCCGAGGCTACACTTAGTATCCCGGCCATTGTTGAGAAGTATCTTGTTTATTAGAGATCTTAACATGGAGGCAAGGACTTTCTCTAGGACTACATTGGCTATGTAGGTTAGCCACTAGAATCTTCATCTTTCCTACTTGACTTGATGATGTTTTGAAGTCAAACTCATTCAGCCTTTGCTTTTGCTCTTGACAAACATGTCTTTGAAGGCTAATTGTAGGGCTGCTTTTTTGTAAGCTCCAACTGCAGTGAGCACCTCTTCATTGAATCATGGATGACACTTGAAGGGCTGAGGCTGGAGCACTGACATGGTAGTGGTCAGTGCTGATAAACTGAAATACCATCTTTCCTCAGCAGATGATAGAGGGAGTGATATTAGTCACTAATGCTTCGGCGGCGGCGGCCTTAAGAAGTTCAGAACAGAAAGCCACCTGATAGCTTAGTTGTAATAAGAACTTTTGGTTGAATCACAGTAATTTTGGCCCTTTAAACTGGTTGTCTTTAAAGTCAGAAGTGCACTTTTGACAGCAGAAGCTCATTATCAGTGGCAAGTTCAGCATTTCTACACATTAACATCCCTAACCATTGATCACCAGAGACTGTTAACAAGGGCATGATCAATAACAGTCTCGGTGAAATGATCTGAGGTGGACCTGGTGACCAGGTCTTCTTGTGAATCTTTGGATGACCGAAGAGTGAAATCAGTGATCCCCATGTCATTGTCAGCTGCAAATTCCAGCCACTGCTGCCTATTCCTGTTCTTCTGACCCATACCAAACATTCTGAAGGTATGTGTTCTGTTGTCATTATGCTCTCTCCCCTGCACGTTTTTTTAAGAGACTGCTTATCTCCTAGAACTGGAAAGGACCTTGAAAGGTCATTGAGTCCAGTCCCCTGCCTTCACAGCAGGACCAAGTAGCATCCCTGACAATTTTTGCCCCAAATCCCTAACATGGCCTCCTCAAAAACTGAACTTACAACCCTGGTTTTAGGGGGCCAATGCTCAAACCACTGAGCTATCCCTCCCTCCCTAATGCAGAATGTCATTAAAGACCTGGCAAAAATTATCAAAAGCTGCACTGTTGGCTTTGGTGATGGTGGGACCATACACTGAAAAGATTCATCGAGGAAGGAATCCGACATTAAGTTATGCATTAATCATTCACCAATCCAGCAGTTCCCACTGGGACTTGGATGAAAGTAGAATGGCTACCCCTTGCTGGAGCAACCCCTTGGGATGTCCCAAGAACAAAAGTGTATGGTCCTCAACTTTCTTTTTACTACTTTCTAGCCAGCACAATTATCATTGTTTGGGATTTTCAATTGCTGGATTAGGACAGCATTAGTTGATTTGCACAATGTTTGAATGTTATAAGTACTAATTTTACATTTGCCATAACATGCAGCATACTGGAATCGCCCTTTTGCAGGGTTTCATTGGTCATTTTTGCCTCAGTGACAGAAAACCTCTTGCCCATTTCAGCTACAAGGACAATGGACTAGATTGTCATAGGTGTTAGGTTTCAGAATAAATGCCCTCATGATATGAATGGACTAACAGTGGAGGGCTGATTTTAAAATACACAGTATCTATTTTTGCTGTTCATGTATAAGTTTTTTTTCATGCCCATTCTTTCTCCCAGCTGTGAGCAAGGCATCCTGATGGCCTGTGAGTCATTGTTCTCATAAATAAAGGTTTCACTCCATGGCAATCTTATACTTAATTTCCATTACAGATGGAGGGAGCATTTTGCATGCTCTTTTCAACGAAAGCGAATCTCTCCCCACAGAGAGGATAGCATTGTATATCAGTCTCATAATGAGAAGGCACATAAGACTGTGGGGCTACATTTGGAAGATGATGCATTTGGTGAACCGTTTCCCCCCATATTTCGCTTGCAAATGCTGTAAGCAGATATGTGGCAGCTATGCAGCGATACTCAGGAAAATAGAATAATTCAACTCTTGGAGCACCATCTATTGGGCAAATGCATAAAAGCAGTGGGAAAGTACATTTTGTTTCAAACATGAATGCATCTGAGGCAGAGAATTGGCATGGAACATTTTAGCTCAAATGGTGGAGGTGTGGGAAAATTATAAGCAACTGAAAACAGGATCTCATAATGGTAAATATTGGACAACTTTAATAAGCAGCACTACCTGTGCCATCTATAATATACATTTATATATAAACACATATTGAAAAAATGCCATACTTCTTTTGCCCTAGAGAATTGCCTCTGTATATCCACACACTCAGGAGGTAGCAATAACAATCTCTTGCAAAAGAACCACAGGGGCATTAAATATAGCCTGTCTTCCCAAAACAAACATTTAACCTTGTTCAATACAGCAGTTCTGAGCAAACACATGGCTAGAGTTCCACATGGGAGCAGTGCAAAGCTCAGTGACAGGTATTCCTCAAGTGTGCCAAAAACACTGCCTTAGAATTGGCCCAGATATTCTCTGGGTGCTTTGACTCCTGTCACAGCATACCAAGAGTGAATAAGGGATTTACATTTACTTAGGGATTGTCTACATGGGAAGAGTCAAGACATTTCATCTTGCATTATAACTTGCATTATACCCTGCTGTATGGACACTCACATTGATAATAAAAGTGGCCTAATTGAGTTTAACTTAATTCACTTTGGAAGTGAAACTACTAAAAAACACTTCCACAGAACTGATCACGAAGGGAGGCTACTCTGTGTGCAAAAAAGCACTCCACAACCGTGATGGGGCAAAGTCTGAACCGACTGAAGCTCAGTCCGCTGAGACAGTGAATGCATCTCTCCTCCTCCCCCATGCAGTCAGGGTGTTGTCAAATCTGACAGCTGCCAGAACTGACAGCCAGCAGACTAAAACTGACTTTCTGCAGTGACCACTTACTTGAATATAATGCCAATGGCTGAGAGAAAGGATCATGTTGCAGAGGGATGCCTTCTTCATCCACTGGGGTAGGATGCACCTGAAAGAATTTCCAGAAAACCCAAGCAAAGTTTGAGACACAGGTTTGATGATCCTAGTTGTCCTATTCTGATTCTCAGTTCCATTGTAGATTGCTAAAGCTGATCCCATCATGCTAACGAGGGACCTTCTCCCTGACAGAGTAGAGATTGGACATATTGTGTCCTCCTATCACATGGCTTACATTTCCAAGCAAGCAGAAAAGCTTCAGGATGTGTTTCAAACAGGTCCACGTGGATCTCTCTACTGAGTCTGCATAAGACCTGCTTGCTTGACCACCCTATTCGCTTATTTAGGTCCAACAATAACTAAACCCCTATTTAGACTTGGTAACTGCATAATCTAATCCTGAATTAATCAAAGGCAGAGCAGTACATCGATTTCACTCTGGCTTTAAATCTTAAATTACCTCTCTGATTATAACCTCCCTGTGTTACATGGGTAACAACAAGATTGTGACAGAACCAATGAATCTGTCTTTTCAAACACTTGTTTCCTGAAAGCTTAAGATACTTGCATGGAAGTTTGTTTCCCAAGAGTTCAACTTGCCAGAGAGTTTCAGGCCTTCGTGATGGATCCACTTTATTTATACAAGATTTTACAATGAAACAAGGTGTGACAGGGTCCTTGGAGTACAGCCTGGGATTGTGGGACCATTGTGTCCCCTTAATTCTTCAGCATGGGCTGCCTCTCACAAAGCTTTCCTAGCAACAAGCAGCAAACCCTTCCAGGAAGCAAAACCTTCCACTCAGCACAGCCGCACGTAGAGCCCCACGCCCAGCTAGATTATATGAATGCTTCCAGAGCAACTCATGAATCTCAGAGAAAGGGACCAGCCAAATCCCCCCAGCTCCCGGCCTGGTACTGGGGAACATAAAATGTCTTGTACTGCTCAAGACAAGCAGTGGAAATGTATTAATGGGTTCATCACTTCATCAATGGAAAGTAGATACACACCAGCTTTTGTAAACCTGAGCTGATTTACCGATCACTTCAGATAAACTCACTGGTAAAGATGAACAGTAAAACAAGTTTATTGACTAAGAGTTGAAGTGATAGCCAAAAAGTGAAAGTGGCTACCAAAAGAAAATACAAACATGCAGTCTAAAATCTGAGTCCTATTAGACTGTGCAACATCTAATTTACAGAGTTTCTCTGACCTCTTTGGACATTGTAGTTCATAGTACACAGGTTTCACCCTTGAAACCTGGGCCTGTCTCCTCTGTTGGAGTCTTCAGAGCTTCCTAGTTGCTTGCAGCGTAGGTGGGTGAAGGAGAAAGACCAAGAATGAGGCCCCTGTATTCCGTTTTATATCCTTAGTCCATATGCTTGGAGAACATAAATCCAGGCATGTCTGGTGGGCACTGCCAAGTCCCCAGGCAAGGCTGAGCAATTTCCTTAGTGTGGCCTTGTGCAAGAAAATCACTGCATTGCAGTAGCCGTGCAAGACAATGGTTACTGATGGGTGTTCAACACCCCTGTGTAGATAGCTCCTTTTTGCACAAGCCCCCCCCCCCTTGCACAAGAGCCGTTCTAATTTTTTCAGAAAATTTCTTGCTGATAATTTCATTCTTGCTATCATCTCTCACAGCTGTGGGCATCAGGGCTGCTCTCCTCTCTCTACATATCACAGAGGAGAATCAGTTTTCTAACACTGCACAGTCTGGCCATGCCTCCTTTGCTCATCAGATGAGTTATTCCCAGGCTGTAAAACTAGCAGAATGTTATTTCAATCTCTCTGGAATATTTGTTAATAACCGCACACAGACTAAGGAAGATGATCACATGCTACTGATACCACTTCATATCTGATCCTTGACTCACGAGCCAACTTTGGTGGGTAGAATTGTGGAAGACGTAACTAGAAAAAACAAAATTATTAGTAAGAACATGCGATAGTATCCCTCCCTATTTGTATTTGCTCAAAGGGCTAAATCATTTCTGTACCACTGCCTACAGCAGCTTGCCGCCACAGGAGGCCAATGGAGAAGACATGTAGTCTACCTTGTAGCACTTAATAAGGAGGGTAATATTTGATCAGGCAGATACCTCACAAATTTCTCCTTGTATGGATTAGCTCTCTGCCCAGGAGGTCGCCAGGGATCACATGAAATGTGCCCTGACTTTCTGGAACTGGAATCTCTGATGCCTTTTACACTTTCACAAAGCATAGTCCAATGCACCTAGCAATAAAGCACCTGGAAACTGAATCCTTGGCATTTCAGATGTAAGGATACAAACAGGGCATCCGATCTCCTTGTGCACACTGTATATTTGAGATAAATTTTCAGAGCCCTTCTGATATCTAGAAAGTGACACCTCTTTTTGGTGGTATGACGTGGCTGTGGAGAGAATGGAGGTAAAGTTCTCTCTTAGGAAGCATGGAAAGAAGAGTTCACACCTTCAGAATAAAGGATTCTGGAGTTCCGAGCACCACCCTGTCCTTATGAAATATGCACTAAGGTTCTTGCAAAGAATGCTGATGGCTCCAATACTTGTCCCTGTCAGAACACGTTTTTATGCAAATCCAACATTGACATCAGTGGCTTGAAGGGATAGTGTGTTAGGGTTCTCAGTACAAGTGCAGTAGGGAAAAGGAGATCTAGTGGCCATCTTGAATATCCAGACTACTAGCTGGCTGTTCTCTGCTAGAGAAGAAATTCCTCACTTTGTGCAGAAATAATGGTTCTTTGAGATGTGTCCTTGTGGGTGCATCACTTCAGCTGTTGGTGCATCCTCATGCTGGCGATCTGAGAATTTTTTTAGCCGTGTCTGGTTGTGCAGCCCATCCACAGCAGCCACCTCACGGTGCTACTGATTGCGTGCACGATGCAGCCCCCGTTCCTTCTCTACTGTGAAATCAAGGATTTGGATTTCTAAGTAGAAGGGCGAGTAGTGGAGCACGCACAGGGACACCCATCTTGAAGATCCATTGTAACTGCACAAAGTAACTACTACTTCATGTGCTGTTCCTGTGGGTGCTTCACTTCCAGTGTCTATAGAACAGTGCCCAGTTGGAGGGGAGGCTTTACATATAGAGCATTGCCTGGATTTAACCCAGTGTTTTTTTAGCTGCCCTGCCAGCCAGTAAGAAGAAGAGCTAGTAGGGAGACCATGCAGTGGAGGCTTAAATGACTTAGGGAGAAGCACTGCTCCTCCCTTGCCCTCCCCCAAATGGACAGAAAAGGGAAAACAGAAGGTGTAAGGGCAGAAGAAACCACCATCTGCTGCTTCTGTGGAGGCAAAGAAACTGGCAGCAACCAAAAGTAAAGGGGGCAGGGACACCCCATGCAGCACCTAAATGCTGACCCACTTCCATGAGCGGTAGAGATAGGAGAGCAGCCCAGATATCCAAAATTATGAGAGACATTGACACTGACGTGCAGCAAAATGCTTGGATGGTATGTTTGTTGTCAACGGGGACTAGTACAGCACTTTCAATATGTCTGTTTTGACAACATGAACAGTTGTTTTCAAAAACATTTCACACTTTTATTCCATGTGCTTCAAGTTTTTAGAGCCCTAAAACAGTGGTTTTGTATGTTATCTAGAAACTATTTGATCTAATTTAGGAAAACTGCTTCACATCTGGCTCTCTGCTTTAGTGCTCAGCAATTTTTGCAGGAAGAGTCTCAAGCACTCTTCACTTCAAACAATAGGGGATTCCACAGACAAAGAACATACAATATGAAAAACAAGGGGTGTTTATTTAATAGTATTTTTAATTAAAATTTCTCTCTGCCCAAAACATTGTCACTGAACAGAAGTGGATCTAAAACTATCATTCTAGACGGGAAGTGCATCATGTTGTGCAGAGCAGTATTTGGTCCTGCACAAATTGCCAACACACAACGTTAATATAGCATCTGAAAAGATGCTGATAAGAATAAATCTCAGCAACTTAAATGAGAATTTATTAGTTTATCCACCAACACCGTAAATTGGCCTTGCTGTCTATAATATGTAACAATTCAGGTTGTTCCTTCTGGGGTCCTTATATTCTTGGAAAATTTCTAATCTTTGCAACTGACCTGAAAATTTCAGACTGAGGCAAACTATGAGCAGATTTGCAGAAATCTCTACTGCTGCAGAAGAGCAAACTAGTTGTAGTAAGCAAAAGGCTGTCTGCAAGGCTGCTGAATGACACCTTTAGGTGTAGCACAGATAGCAGCATAGCAAGGCATCTAATTCTATATAAAGCATCCAGTAGATGAGGTGGGACTGAAGTCATGTGGAAAAAAATAGTATGCAACGGGGCTACATTAAGGGAGGGTTGAAAAAGGTTGTTGAATTAAGGTTGAACTGGAAATCTTAATTCTAGCATTTCCTAATCTTTAGAGACCTAGACTTTGCAGCCTTACATTCTAGTCACGTGGTCTTTTCATAATTAGATTTTAATATATCTACTTCAATAGATAAGTAACCTGCATACAATTTTAGCTCTGCTACTATGAAAAGCTGTGGAAATAATAAAAAGGAAGCCATGCAGTCAATTATTCTAAATCTGAAGATCATCTTTCTCCTGCCCCCATACAGTTTTTTTGGGTAATAATCACCACAGCAGCAACAAATAGCACATGTGCACTTGCACGCGACACACACTCAAAATAAATTAAAACCAATACATCTGTATATACACTTTTATTAAACAAGGTAATTTTAGCTTAACTGAACAAGGCAGTGGGAAATACAAGGACTGGGGCATATACATGACAACTTACAACATCTTGACAGAAATAAATGGCAGGTGACTTATATACAGCTGCATGTAATACAGGTTACAACTCTACTGTATTTTAATTTAACACAGTCCTAAGCTCTTACATTATGAAAACATTATGAAAATATGCAGAAGTTGGATCATACAGAGGTCTAGTAGTCTAAAAACCTCCATACCTCTCAAATTCTGCCCACAAAGTTTCTATTTTACAGAACAGCCATTACACCTTCCTGTCTTTACTGTTACGGTACATGAAATATCAAAAATATATTGATGAGTCTATCACTAACCATGAATGTTTGTATTTACATTCAAGTTAAATTCCTCACCAAATGCTTTATATACAAATCTCAATTTACCCTTTATGAAAGTCATTAAAAAGTTAAAAACCATACAAATGCCAATTAGAAATAAAAACATTCCAAAAACTGAACTTGTTTACAACAATTCAGAACATTTGAAACAAATTTATGAAAAGTGTGTTACTTTAATACACGCATTCTCACAATTCTTCAGCTCCAATACAGCGCAACAATATTTTGCTCTCAATACATTCTGTGCAGCATCCTCTCTTCCAACATTGCTGTAGGAAAAAAAATTAAATAATCAACTGAGGGAAAATATTTTTCATGAAGTCCGTAATATATTTTGTAATTTGACAGATACATGTTTGTTGCATTTGATGGAAGGGTCACAGGCACTTTCCCAAGGCAGTACAGGTGGTCATCACTGTCCAGAAAGGCAACCTTTTAAAGACAGTTAATCTCGGCATAATCTAATTTCCACATCAGAATGCACATAAATAGAGCCCTACAAATCCACAAGTTTTATATCCATGGGTATCTGCATCCACAGACGTGGACAGCTGCAGCTTGTTTTTGCAGATACAGATAGCGGATACAAATTTTGCAACCGTGCATGGCTCTACACATAAGTCCCCAGAGAGACAGATTTTAACTATTCGTTAATGTTTTTAATAGTTGTATTGGTATAAGCTACACTAAAGATAAAACCGATAAACATGAATATTTACAGGTTTGAAGGATCAGGCTGAAGAGAAAGAAGCAGCTCTGAACACTGGTGGTTCAGACATAGGCCATGTGGCAGTAAGGAGCTGAAGAGGCAGTCAGTCCTCCCCACCCCCTTATGTACTTATAAGAAGTGTAGGGGCACAGGCACTGAATTATAAACACTGCTTGCAAAAAATTCACTAGTCTAAGGCACATGAACATCCACAGCAGAATACAGAGAGGGACCAGCATTCAAAGAACTTCTTTTTTGGCTTTCCTACTCCCACCACATCCGTGTGCATGAGAAAGCAGAGCACAGCTCCTGTTCCCTTTCAGCCACCTTCAATCAGTAGCTACATAAAATTGCTTCCCGGGTTTTCAAACTTTTTTCCCCTGTGACCCAGCTGAAGAAAATGATTGAGGCCCACAACCTAACATATTTATACCTTCTGACTAGAATGCAAGCTCCAAGGTGGAGCTGGGGATGAGAGATTTGGAGTGCAGAAGGCGACTCCGGGCTGGGGAGGGCTCAGGGCAGGAGACTGGGGTGCAGGCTTACCTCCAGCAGCTCCTGGTCAAGAACACAGCAGGGGTGCTAAGGCAGACTCCACGCCTGTCCTGGCACCGTGGACTGTGCTGCACCCCAAAAGCAGCCAGAAGATCTGGCTCCTAGGCAAAGGTACGCAAGTAGCTCTGCGTGCTGCTCTCACCTGCAGGCACCACTCCCTGGCTCCTATTGGCCAGGACAGGCAAGAGGCATGCCTTAGCACCCCTGCAGGTCGCCTGGTTACTGTGCAGCAAGATGACCCAGTGCATGACATTCCACGACCCAATAGTGGGCTGCAACACCTACTTTGAAAACCACTGCTTTACACCATGCAATGGCATACATGCTGTACATTAATGGGTGCAAATTACTATGTAGTAATTTAGCTCATTAACAAGATGTTTTAGAGTTCTCATTTCTTACCAATCTAATTAGTGCTCTGGCGCTGGACTTTCAACCCAGTGCTCTGAGTTTCCTTTTCTGGATTTGGGCGTTTCCCAGTGCTGATGCCAGTGCTTCCTGTTCTTCCTGTAAAATGAAATCAATATCTAACTTGAGAAACTACTTTGCTTTGTATGTATCCAAATGGCATCTTTTAGAATGCAAGTCACCTTGTTGCAGTAAATGTGATTGCTGATTGTCTCCATGGGCATAATGTAAAATACTGCTCCCTTGAGAGTAACCTGTTAAAATACAATACACATTTACTTCAATCATTCTTGTGTTTCTCTTTTATTTATTACAATTATATGTTTGTATCCACAGAGCTTTTGGATCAACAATGGAACCCAAAACTCTGAATTCCCGAACACAGATGCCTGGAAAGAAAACATTCTTGTTTGCAGAAAAATCTTCAAAAGTTCTCTCAAGATAAAGACCAGTTATTCGCGCCCCCCCCCCCTTCCCACACACACAGTCTTCCCTTCGTGAATTACTACAAACTATAATTTTGTTAATACTCATTCACGTCATCTTCTTTACTATTTAATTAAAATAACAGTCAACAGCACAATTGAACTGGGAAAATATGAAAGTAAATTTCAAGAAATTGTTTCATCATCATCTTCTATTATTATTTATATTATCAAACTACCTAGGAGCCTCAGTTCTGAACCAGAAGCTTTTGTTTCATTTCAACTGCTTGATAGCCCTCAAGGCTGGAATCTTTAATCAACAGATCATGAACAGCCAAAGCAAGAGTAAGTTTTCCTATTCTGCCCAAACATGTGCTTCATATGGAATGAGAGTGAAGTCCTGTCTCTGAATCTCTTCTGCCAACCCTTAACCTCTACTGAGACTGAAATGGAAGGCCAACGAGGGTAAGAATTGTGTCATGTGGACACCTGTTTGACAAAAAGTGTCCCAAGACTTCTTGTTCTTTAGAAGAAGAGGTTACTTACCTCGTAACTGTAGTTCTTCAAGATGTGTTGCTCATGTCCATTCTGATTAGGTGTACGCATGCCGCATGCACTGATTCCAGAGCTTTTTTCCCTTAGCAGTATCCATAGGGCCAACAGGGAGCCCCCTGGAGTGGCACCGGTATACCGGTGCATATATACCCCTGCTGGCCCTCCCACCCCTCAGTTCCTTCTTGCTGGCTCCTTCCGACACGGGGAGGTGGGTGGGATGCAGAATGGACATGAGCAACACATCTTGAAGAACTACAGTTACGAGGTAAGTAACCTCTTCTTCGAGTGCTTGCTCATGTCCATTCTGATTAGGTGAATCCCCAGCCGTGTCCCCCCTCCGGAGGCGGGGTCGGAAGGTGACTGACTATTATTTTATTATTCTGCAGAACACAGAACTGCCGTCCCGACGGCAGCATCCTCCCTGGCCGGCTGCGTGATTGCATAATGTTCTGCAAAGGTGTGCACCGATGGCCAGGTTGCTGCCCTGCAGATCTCCAAGATCGGCACGCAGGCCAGGAACGCCGCCGACGTTGCCTGGTCTCTAGTGGAATGTGCTGTTATGCGCGGCGGTGGTCTACCCGCGACCTCGTAGCACAGTCGAATGCAGGAAGTAATCCACGAGGATATACGCTGCGCCGAGACTGGCTGACCACACATCCTTTCCGCCACTGAAATAAACAATTGAGTTGACTTACGAAACTCTCGTGTCCTATCTATATAAAAAGCCAACGCCCTCCTAACGTCCAGGCAGTGCAGAGCCTGTTCCCTGGGCGACGCGTGTGGCTTGGGGTAAAACACTGGCAGGTAAATATCTTGGGACATGTGGAAGTGAGAGACCACCTTGGGAAGAAACCCCAGGTGTGGACGCAACTTCACCTTATCTTTAAAAAACACTGTGTAAGGTGGTTCTGAGGTGAGAGCCCTAAGCTCTGACACCCGCCTGGCCGAGGTAATGGCCACGAGGAAAGCTACCTTATAGGACAGATGTATTAAAGAGCATGAAGCCAGGGGCTCGAACGCGGGCTTCATAAGGACTGTCAGGACCAGGTTAAGGTCCCAAGCCGGTACCGGAGGCCTCTCATATGGCATCAACCTGTCAACTCCCTTTAGAAACCTTTTAACCAAGGGATTGGCAAAGATAGACCTTTGCCCCCCCCCCCCCCGGCGTGGAAGGCCGCTATGGCCGCCAGGTACACCCTTAGGGAGGCTGTGGCCAGGCCCTGTTTTGGAACCGCTCCTTCACCTGGAGCGAGCGTCCTGCCCTCCAGCCAGGAAGTAAACCTCTTCCACTTAGCCTCGTAAAGGGCTCTAGTGGACGGCTTTCTGCTTTCTAAGAGGACCTCCTGGACTGCTCTGGAGCAGGCTTGCTCCATCACTGAGAGCCACTGAGGAGCCACGCTGCTAGGTGGAGAGATGGAAGGCTCAGGTGGAGTGCCACCCCAGCCTCGCAGCTCTGAGTGATTAGATCTGGCACTAGGGGTAGCCTGAGCAGGCCCTCCACAGCCAGATCCAGCAAGGTGGTGAACCAGTACTGCCGAGGCCATACTGGTGCTATCAGGATGATCCGAGCCCTGAACCTCTGCACTCTGAGGAGTGTGTCATGGATCAGAGGGAACGGGGGGAAGGCATAGAGTAGGCCCCTGAGCCAGCTGACCTGCAGCGCATCTCCCCGAGAGCCCAGACCGTGCCCCATGTACGAACAGAACTCCCCGCACTTGGCGTTGCTCAGAGTTGCAAACAGGTCCAGGCAGGGAAACCCCCACCTTTGGAAGACCTCGTGAAGTACATCCCACCTTAGCACCCACTCGTGCGCCTGGATCGAACAGCTGAGCCTGTCCTCTAGCCCATTCCTGGTTCCCGGAAGGTGAGATGCCTCCAGGAAAATACCGTGGGCTATACACAGTTCCCATAGATCTAGGGCTTCCCGGCACAGGGGAGAGGAACGCACCCCACCCTGCTTGTTTATATAGAACAGAGCCGTAGTGTTGTCTGTCAGCACCGCCACCACTCTGTTCTGTAAGTGGGGAAGGAACGCCCTGTAGGCCAACCTGACCGCCCACAGCTCCTTGATATTTATATGGAGGTGAGCCTCCTCTGTTGACCACGTACCTTGCGTCCTGAGGTTGCCCAGGTGAGCGCCCTATCCCACGTCCGAAGCGTCCGTGACCAGCTGCACTGACGGGGACGGCTTGGTGAATCGGACCCCCGCACACACCGTGCCCTCGTCCTTCCACCAGTGCAGGGAACAAAGAATGTCCTGAGGGATAATCACTACTGCATCTAGCGGCGACCTCAAGGGGTTGTGCGCTACCTTGAGCCACCACTGCAATGGGCGCATGCGTAGCCTGGCGTGTTGGACCATGTAAGTGCCCGCCGCCATGTGGCCTAGGAGCCTCATGCAGGTCCTCGCCGTCGTAGTCGGGAACTCCTGCAGACCTACTACCAGACAGCGAATGGTCATAAATCTGTCTCTCGGTAGGGACGCCTTGCCCAAAGGCGAGTCCAGATGGGCCCCCACAAAGTCTATGACTTGCATGGGCTCTAGCAGTGATTTGGCCTTGTTTATGAGGAGGCCGAGACCCTCAAACAAAACCCTGGCCCTTGAGACATGACCCAACACTTGTTCTCGAGACTTGCCCCTTATGAGCCAGTCGTCCAGGTATGGGAACACTTGGACCCTGTGCCGCCGCAGAAACGCGGCTACCACCGTCATACTTTTGGTAAAAACTCTCGGGGCTGTACACAGTCCAAAAGGGAAGACCATAAACTGGAAGTGGTCCTGTCCCACCGTGAACTGAAGGAATTTTCTGTGACTTGGAAAAATTGAAATGTGGAAGTACGCATCCTTTAAATCGAGAGCAGCATACCAGACCCCCTTTCTGAGCGATGGGATGATGCAGGCTAGCATCACCATCCTGAACTTTGTCTTCCTTATAAAGGTGTTCAGGTTTCAGAGGTCTAGTATGGGACACATGCCCCCTTTCGCCTTGGGTACTAGGAAGTAGCGGGAGTAGAAACCCTTTCCCCTTACGTCTGGGGGCACCCTTTCTATGGTCCCTAGCATCAACAGGTTGGACACCTCCTGCCGAAGGAGTGTCTCGTGAGAGGGGTCCCTGAAAAGGGAAGGGGCAGGGGGATGGGAGGCAGGGTAGGAAAGGAAGGGGATAGTATATCCCTGCTTCACCAGGTCTAGGACCCAACGATCCGACGTGATCTTTAACCATTCCTGGTAAAAAAGGGAAAGACGGTCTCCAAAGGGCGGACAGATAGGTGCTACTGGTACTCTGCTCTCTGGCGTACCTTCAAAATGAGGGCTGAGTTTGGTGACCGGGTGACGGACCGGAGCCTCTCTCGGAGTCTGACCGAGGGCCCCTACGCCTGCCTCTGAAGAGGTCAGGGCGGCTATTGTTGCGGCCTCTCCTGCGACCCCTATCATTGTTTTGCCCCCTTCTAGGGTAGGGTCTAGTCTGGAAAAAGCGCCTCTGAGGCGCCGGGGTATGTATCCCTAGCGACTTCAGGGTTGCCCTTGAGTGCTTCAAGCCATGCAGCTTGGAATCAGTCTGCTCTGAAAACAAGGCCGGCCCCTCAAAGGGCAGGTCCTGAATGGTGGTCTGCACCTCGGGTGGGATGCCAGACACCTGCAGCCAGGCACTACGCCTCATAACAACCCCTGTGGCCACAGTGTGGGCTGCCGAATCAGCTGCGTCCAAGGCCGCCTGGAGAGAGGTACGCGCCACAGCTTGTCCCTCTTCCTTCAGGGCCCCGAATTCCTGGCGGGATTCGGGAGGAAGCTGGCTGGCAAATTTCTGCATAGACGCCCATGTATTAAAAGCATAACGCCCCGGCATCAGTTGCTGATTAGCTATACGTAGCTGGAGGCCCCCCGTGGCATAGGCCTTCCGGCCAAGTAGGTCCAATCTCCTAGGCTCCTTCACCTTCGGAGTAGGACCTGGAGGCCCTTGGTGCTCCTTCTGCCCAGCGGCCTGAACCACTATGGATCCCGGAGCCGGGTGGGTAAAAAGATGCTCGTGCCCCTCCTGGAGTACATAGTACCTTCTCTCGACCCCCTTCTGGGTCAGTGCAATGGAAGCCGGCGTCTGCCACAGAGTTTTAGACAGCTTGTCCACCATTTTATTCAGTGGGAGCGCCACTCGACCAGGGCCCGCTGCCACTATGATGTCCACCATAGGATCTAAGTCCTCATGAACCTCCACATGCTGGACCGCAAGATTGACCGCCAGCCTTCGGAGCAGCTCCTGGTGCGCCCTGGAGTCCATAGACGGGTGCTGGGGCGCGGGGGTCGGCCAGGGCCTCGTCTGGTGAAGACGACGAGAACTCCCTTGAGGGGATTGCCTCCTCCTCAGCTCTCTGTGCCCCTGGTTCCCCCTGGGCAGAGATGTCCACATAGGTTGCGCCCGGCTGGGACATAGCCCCCTGCCCCTGACCAATAACCGGGGGTCTTGGCATCGCCACCATAGACGAGCTGCCTCCAGGTGGGGGCGCTGTCAAGGGGGTGGCGGACGGAGTGCTACTCCTTCGGGATGACCCCGCTGCCAGCCCCGTAGGGGGAGGCTCTGGGCCTGGTGGTATGCCCAGGGCGTCCAGAAAGCCCACTGGGGTTGCCCCTGCCACTGCTGCTGGTCCACCGGCTCCCAGTGAGATGATCTGACCGATGAGCGGGACCTATCACGGGGCCGTGACCTATATGAAGACCTGGACGAAGCCACTGACTCGGCCTCCGAAGAGTACTCTGATGCTGACCAGGGAGGGGCCGATGAAGCCTGCACCCTTCACTGGGCTGCCATGGCTGATGGCTTGCCCCTGTGCACCGCACGCGGTGCCGGTGGGGGCATGGGTGGAGGCCTTTGCTGCATCTGATAGGCCGGTACATAACCCTCCGGTGCCGTCATGTGCAGCGGCGCTGCGCTCTGCTGCTGCGCTCCCAAGGAGTAAGCAGGGATCGGTGCCGGGACAGGCATCAGCGTCGGTGCCATGCGGGGCGCCTGCTGTGGCACCGCAGGTGGCGCATAGTACGGTGCGCGGCCCTGCACCGCCCAGGGGGCTGTCTGCGGCACCGGACCCTGCACCGGTACCGTCGGCACCGCAAGCACACTCGCTCCCGGTGCCGTCGGGAAGGGGCCCGGGGTCGGTGCCGGTGTTCATCCCGGCTCCGAGAAAAACTGCTGCTGGGCCGAGGCCCGCCCTTCGCCCAGAGGGTCCCACGACCTGGCCATAGCCTGCTGGGGGGCACTTGAGGCCGGTGCCGGCGCGGTCCGCTCCTGCGGCACCGGGCCCTCCCCTTCATCCACAGCCATGTGAATGAGGCCCCGGGCCGCCTCAAAAGTTTCTGGGATGGAGGGCCAACGGACCTCTCCTAGCCCCACGGGCTGCCCCGGGCTCTTGCCCTTATCCGGGCTGCGCCTCTTTTTGGAGGACTTAGAAGACAGGTGCCCCTCCTTAGGGCGCACCGTCTGGGCACTCCTCTCTACCGAGCATCCCCTCGAGCTCTTGGAGGCCCTCGGCACCGGTGACTGCGATCTGTGCCTCGGTGCCTTGTTGTCCAATGGGGGTGCTGCCGACGGTGCGCTGCGGGCAGAGTGAGGCCGCTCCTCGCTCTGAGGCTGCAGTGCCAACTCCATTAGCAGGAGTTTCAGCCAGGAGTCCCTCTCCTTCTTGGTCCGGGGCTTAAAGCTCTTACAGATAGAGCAGCTTTCAGCTTGATGGGCCTCACCCAGACACTTTAAGCAGTCGGAGTGGGGATCTCCGCAGAGCATAGGTTTGGAGCAGGAAGCACAGGGTTTAAAGCCCTGGGGCCCTGGCATGCCCTCCCCTCACTGAAGGGTTCCACTGCTCCCTTAACTAACTAAATATTTAGAGCACTTAACAACTACTTAACTAGATAAAAACTTCAACCAGAACTATAATACAACAGATAAGAAATAAGCTGCTAAGAGATAGGCTATCAGCCTGAGGCATGCTCCAGCTACCTTCATGGGCGGTAAGAAGGAACTGAGGGGTGGGAGGGCCAGCAGGGGTATATATGCACCGGTATACCGGCGCCACTCCAGGGGGCTCCCTGCTGGCCCTATGGATACTGCTAAGGAAAAAAAGCTCCGGAATCCGTGCACGTGGCGCGCGTACACCTAATCAGAATGGACATGAGCAAGCACTCGAAGAAGAAAAATATATTTCTCCTATTTTCGCATACAAACTGTAGAAATTGACTGTCTATATTGGAAAGAAAAATGACTCTACACAAACTGCTATCAAATGCACAAAGCAAACAAATGGAAATTTTAATTCCTGCAAGCTCTTTCAGTTATAATTATCTTAGGTGTCATTTGTAAGAGAAGACAAGAACAGATCTCTGATTTCTATGTGGGTGTCCTTCCAAAAGCTATTGTAAAATACCCTTTTGTCAAACCCCTAAATAAACAAAGCTACACTATTGTCCATGACTTATTTGAAGCACAAGTTAAGATCATGTTAAATAATGATCATTACATGTTTACGTTTCAACAAAGAAAAATGAGCCAAGCTCAAATTTAGAATTCTGCTGTCACCCAGAGGGGGAGATGTTTTTAGGGATTTTAACAATTTCAAGAATAGCGAGAACCTCTTTGAACACATTTTTTATTTGCTGAATAATACCGTGCTGCTGAATTCCACTTGATCCTGCATGTGAGTCTCCGAGGGCACATGTTTGAATGCCCCCTGTATGACCATCATTGCTTCCCATTTGAGCTCCTGAAAAAAAGGACATTTTTTAAAATTTAGCATAGAATACAGCCCAGATTGGACATTTAATAAATAACTATAATGTCTGAAAGTCTATAATTGCTAAATACATACTTACAATGGGAATTACTGAATACTGCACCCTAAAACTATAAAGCGAGGTCAATTTTTTTTTATTTCCCCCCCACCATAGCCTGTAAAGTTATGGGAAAATGTTTATATGTCCAAGGTTTTGCTCAAATTCAGATCTTTATTCATAAACCAGGGAACTAAGACTTAAATTCCTAATATGAAAATTAGAAATGCAGTTTACGTACACAAAAAATTGGTAACTGAAAATTGTACCCATCAATTTTGTATGCTGGATTGAAGCCCCTTTTAAAGTTTTGCTTTTGATGTTTAAGTTTCAGAGCATTTTTAAAAACATCTTATACTCCCTATATTATGTATATAAAACACTAACATCTGTACATAATCTAAAGAATGTTTGTAGGCTAAAATATTTTTCATTAAAACCTAATGGAAAAATTCTACAATAGGTATCGTAGACATATTTGGGGTATTTTACCATCATTATGTGTACTCTGGTGGTGCTTAGACTATTCAGTTCCAAAGTACTAGGCACAATACAAATATGGCAAAAATGTGCCTTGCCTCAAATAGATTAAATCAGACTACAATCTATTACGTCACTACCATCAAATGACATAAAGGAGGTGAACAGATGCACAAACATGTTTGAAAATTGCTCAACATGCATTAATACTTTTACAAGGGTTAAAACAGTCCTGAAAAGTTTTACTTATTTATGCTGAATATATCTATTCTTCAGATGAGCAGCTATCAGTGTTATATAACCATGCAAAAATGAGTAATGGTAGAAGAGAGGATGTGAAAATATTCTTAAGAGCAGTTTTCACAAAACTGGTTTTGTGAAGATAGCTAGGGAGTTAACTTAAGGAATTTGTGCAACTTCTCAGTAGGAATGTGAAAGTGTAAATGTGTAACAGTTAACCAATAAACCTAGGCTCCTGGGTTAGAATGCAAAGTCACATGCTTCTCGCCCCCTCCTGTCCACTGCTGCTTCTGTATCAGAGGTAGCGGGGGGGGGGGGAGGGAGGGAGGGAGGGAGGGAGGAGTGCACACAGGGAGCTGCATGTGTACCAGCTCCCACAGAGCTGCCCACCCTGACACTCCCTGGGCTACTGCCTCTGCACCAGCTTTTAAAGCTGGTTCCTCACATGTAGCAGCTCCCGTGAAACTGCTTGCCCCCCTAACATGATCCTGGTTTCCCCCCTTCCCCCCGCGTTGTTTCTTCTGAGACCGAGGCAGTAACGTGGGGAGTGGTAAAGGCAGGCAGCCCCGTGGGAGCTGGTATGCACGGGGAGCAGGTTTAAAAGCTGGTTCCCTGGGAGCACTAGCTCACGAGGAGCCTCTTGCCCCATGGCAATCACAGAGGGGGTGGGTACATGTGGGAAGCTGACTCCTGCATAGCTACTAGGAGAATATGGGGACCTGTGATCCCGCCAGGGGGGAGGGGGAGAAAATGACACACACCAAGCAGCTTAACTGGAACTGCTGTGCATGGGGAACCGGCTTAAAAGCTGGCTCCCTGTGCTCTCCAGCTCCCAGGGAGCCGTCCTCTCACCACTGCGTGTAAATGAGTTTCAGGAGTTACACATTTACCTGAATAAATGCATTTTAACATCCCTACTTCCCAGTTCCAATATTTGTCAGAACAGGAGATTTTACTTACCACCTGTGGTACTACAACCAGAGATGTTTTCTCCTGGTGAATATCCCATTAGGCCACCATTTCCATTTCCATTTGTGTTAGAAGGCACTGTTGCAAGAAGACCTAATCAAAGAAAAAGAAAAAAAATCAGTGTCAACATAATTGAGGCAAGCAAATATATTTTTGTTTTCTATACACTTTCTGTTGGCTTGAAATTGTATTTTCTCGGTAGTTTACCAGTGTGAAGAATGAATTTTTAGCCTCTACTGTAAATTGGAATATCTGCCCAAATAATTTTATATTATAATTACATTACTATAAAAAAAATCAGTATTATTTTTGCAAGAAACTTTAAATGCATAGATTATATATGGTACATTTTAGTGCAAAACACATCAGAAGTTACTTCATACCTAATGGAATATAGCCATTATTTAAACAGGCAAAAGTCAACAAATGCACATGGAAGAATGTAAACCAAGGATTAAAATTAATTTTGCACGATAAACCACGGTGTTTGTAAACAGTGGATTGTACAGTTAAGGTTGCAAGACTTTTTCCACTAACTTTTTCCATGCAGAAGTTATATCTAATAGTAAAATTAACCTATACAAAACTTATCTGATGCACTAGAAATTACAAGAATTTAAAACAAACTGCAGGACTAACTCCCTAGGCAGGTGGAGACTAGAAGCATTGTAAAGTGCTGAAAAGGTGAGAGGGAAAATACAAGTGTTACCGTGGGGTACACTGCTCTTATCTTTACTTGGTAACTAGGCCTCATGGCTGAAGAATGGATTATCACAGCTCAAAGGGAAGAAAAACTTCCAAATAAATACATGAAGTAGATTACAGTCATACCTAATCCTCTGTACCGTGAAAGTTGCTGGTAGATCTGTTTCATCCTCTCAATATTCAGGCGGCTTGCCTCTGCATGATTTACCATTGGTTTAGGATAATTAACTCCTATTACACATTTTGCAACCTTCTGGATGCTCTCTGGGGCATTCCAAGGGTCGTATATGTATTTTGCAGGGAAACCTCTCAGTATAGGCAAATAACGCCTTTAAAGACAAAAGGTATAGTTTTAAACAGCTGTTTAAAGCTCAAGGCAACTTCAATGATGGCTTTACAATATTTATGTCAGATTACCTGATGTAGTCCCCATTAGGATCCGTTCTTCTACCAAAACCCACAGGACAGTAGCAATGAAAAAACTGCTGAAAAAACGAACTACAGGAGAGCCACATCCAGCTTCCAGCATTAACACTCCAATCCGCATCAAGCAGCAATTCTTCAAATACCTTGAGAAATAACAGTGGCAAGTTATTCTAAATGAGTTAAAAATTTCCACAAACATTCCTAAGCATTGCTCAGCTATCAAAATGTCAGTACAGAAAACTGTGTTCTTAAATGCTGAAATCCTATCTTTTCTGATACTTGCCCAGACTTGGTAACATCTAAAGAATGCTCAATAAATACTTAAAGTTCTTCTTTAAAGTCCATTCATGTATGATGGTGGAAAAGAGGTATGTCTGGCTTCTGCACTGCAGATACCAGTCTTCTGGGCTTTCAGTGGATTCTGCAGCACAGAAGTTGGACATACTTTTGCAAAAATGCATTTTACAGATGGGAAACAGACAGAGTGGTGAAATAATTTGCTCGAAGTCACTTAGGTAAGCCAGTAGCAAAGCTAAGAATAGAACCTAGGTTTCCTAAATTCCTGCACTGTGCTCTATCCACTAGGCCTCACATTATCTTCCCCGGGGTGGAATTTTCTTTCCCAATTTGCTCCATATGGACTGTACTAAAAAGCTACATTAACTTACTAATGCTTTTATAGCTTTTTGGTAGATGTTTCAATTAACAGTTAATTTAATAATTAGAGAAAAAGCAGATGAGGTAACACTGTTTATTTGATCACGCCTTAGTGAAAGAAGCTTTTGAGTTTATACAGAGCTCTTCTTCAGGTCTGGGAAAGATAGTCAGCATCACAGCTAAATACAAGGTAAACAGATTGTTATACATGAGGTAACAAATCTTGTAAGGGATCATTCAATGTAAAGTGGGCAGTTAACATTTAATAATTAATTGGTCTAAAAAAATTTCTAAAATTTAACAACTTTGATCTAAGAAAATTAATTCCTTATCACTGAAACGCATCAAGATGGATGCTGTATAGTTACATTTTGGACTCATGCTGATCAGGTATGGCAGAACTTAATAGGCACCCCTTTTTAGAGCCCTGGCCTTTCCTGTCTAACACTTGAGTCCCTTCTGAGGGTGAGAGGTTAAAGACGGACTGCTCCTTCAGTTCCTTCCACCAAATTCTCTGGCTATGTCTAGACTACATCCCTCTTTCGAAAGAGGGATATAAATTACACAGATTGAAATTGCAAATGAAGCTGAGATTTGAATTTCCCACACTTCCTTTGCATAATGGCAGCCATGCGTTCTTTTGAAAAAGGGCTTACAGAAGTGAAACCGCCATCTAGATGTGGTTCTTTAAAAAAAAGCCAAAACCCTTTTTCGAAAGATCCTCATTTTTTGAGGAGTACAGGATCTGTTGAAAAGGTTTTTTTCCCTTTTTTCAAAAGAATCGTGTCTAGACAGTGGTTTCACTTTTTCGAAAGAACACACAGACACCATTATGCAAATGAAGCATGGGAAATTCAAATCCTGGCTTCATTTGCAATTTTGATCTAATTTATATCCCTCTTTCGAAAGAGGGATGTAGTCTAGACATGCCCTCAGTGTACCATTATGATCTTGTCTACTCTGCAGCAATAAGAATCAGGCTGGCTTGCCTTACCTTTTTTATTACTATGGGAATGAGGAGAAATGGGGAAAAATGTATATATTAAACCAAGGGTCAGCAACATTTCTGAAATGGTGTGCCAAGATTTAATTCTCTTGCCCAGGGCTGTGCTGCTTTCCTGGGAGGGGAGAAAGGGCTCTCTTTCTGCCGCGTGCCCCCTAGACCACCTGGGTCAATGCAAACATTTCAGCAGACTAAGTTGATAATGGAAACTCACCGTTAATTACACAATTACAGCCCAGCCATTTTGCAACTGGGGAGAATGATTTAATTTAAATTATTAAACAGATAGGGGCTATGTCTACACTGTAGGCTTTTTGTGCCAGAACTGTTTTGCACAAAAGGCACGTTCCACAAGGGCACGTCCACGCTGCCATGTGTTTTTGCGCAAGAGCTGTGCTTTGGCTCAAGAGCGACCATGGCAGTATGGATGCTCTCTTGCGCAAGAAAGCTCTGATGGCCATTTTAGCCATAGGGGTTTCTTGCGCAAGAAAATCATGTTGCCTGTCTACACTGGCTTCTTGTGGAAGACTTCTTGCACAAGAGGGCTTATTCCTCGTGGGGAGAGGAATAACTCTTCCGCAAGAAGCCCTGTTTTCTGATGCTTTACTGTAAATTTACTTGCCCAAGAACGTGCATGCAGTATAGACACCGGGCAAGTTTTTGCGCAAGAACAGCTGTTCTTGCGCAAAAAGCCTGCAGCGTAGATGTAGCCTAAGTATTTTAACTTTCCCATGTTAGTTTATCAAACTTTATTGAAAATGAAGTAAAACATGTAATTTTTTCTTTATTTATGGGAGGAGTGGGAACCTTTTTTGGATCACTGACCCACAGAAAAAAAAAATTAGTCGGGGACCACACAAGTGAGAGAAAAAAACCCTCCAAAAATCCCCAACCCTCACTGACATGGCCCCCAACTGAAACACCTTACTCCTGTGGAGCTCCAGCCCCCATGGGATGAGGGGAAGGGACTGGTAGGACTGAAGTTCAGAGCTTCTCACAGGCCAAATTTATTTTTCTGGGGTTCTAGAGTTAGAGGATTTTGTGGACCCCCCCATAGGCTCTGGTGTGGGAACAAAAAAGGGGGGATTCAATGTGCAGGGCTGTCAGTGAATGGGATAGGGATGCAGGATCTGGAAGGGAGTTTGGCAGCAGGGGGGCCAGGAAGGAGTTGGGGGAGTAACGCAGAAAAGGTGAGAGGGTGAGAATGCAGCCAAATAGATAGTTGGGAAGGGAGCCAAAGGAGTGGAGAGTAAAGGAAAGTACAGCTTCTACAAAGTAAAACTGTACCCACCCCACATCTTTCCTCAGCCCTATGATCTCCTCCCCCCCCCCCCCCCCGCCCGATCCCCTGCATTGCTCCATGTCGCCCAGGGCAACCCCTGCCCCTCCCATCCTGCTCCCACATCCTTCTCCAACCCCCACCTCCACACATCCTTATGCCTCCAGCACCCTCACCAGTAGGCCAGCAGTGCTGGGACTCTCAGCCCCCTGGTAGCTCACCGGGACAGAGGTAATAGTCTCCCTCCTGCCCGGCCCAGCCATTTGCCTGAAGCTCTGGGGCTGGCAGAGCCCAGGGCTGGCTCCAGTCTGACCAGGTACAGTGAGGCACTGGGGAAGGGCTTCCCCGCCCGTGCAGAGCAGTGCGGTGCAGCCCAGTGATCGGCCAACCAGCCCCAGCTCTGCAGACCAGCCATACTCCTTCCCCCACCCCTCCCCCCACTCCCTCCTGAAGTAGGAAGCAGAGCCTGTAGTCGAGAGGGAGGGGAAGGAGTTAAGCCCTTAGCTCCTGGGAGCTGCACGCACGGCTGAGCAGGGGCAGCCCCAGGGACGCGCGCCTCTCCCGCCCAGCATGCAGCTGCGCGGCTGAGGCTGGAGCCATAGCATGAGCTCCCTGCTCCGTGGAGGGGAGAGGCAGGGCTGAGCTCCTGCCCCACGTGCCAGTGGGGAAAAAAAAAATAATAAAAAAAAAAGTTAGCTCACTTGGCCCTTGTGGCTTATGTGCCAGGGGTTTCTGACCCCTGTATTAAACCCTTTTTTCCAATTTAGAAGGAATACACAGGTCAATGGTATGCTGTCTGAGCCCACTTCTGAGAAGAACTAAGGACATTTCATACTGAATCCGATTCCAAACAGATTTCTGTTCAGAAACCCACAAAGACTGAAAATATCCTAAATTGTCATATTTGAGAGACCATTCATCTGTCTGCAGAGAATCTCTGCTCAGTCGATCTGCAATCATACTGCATTCACTCGCTTCTTGCCAGAAAACTGAGTATATGTTATGCTGGATACATTAATGCCAACATTTTATTGCTTTTGTAAATTTAAGATGTTCAAGTTCCTCCTTGTCTATTTGCATAATACACTGCTGACACGTTGTCCACAGCCACTTGAATAGTGCCTTTTGGCACTTGCAAGAGAGATGCCCTGGCATCTAACTGAATTGCCCTCAGTTCCAATACATTTATGTGTAACAGGGATTTCTCTGTCATTCATAAGATCTCAAAAACAGACAGCAAAGATGCACTTCCACCCTGTCTTTGGCTCATCTATGGTTGTTACTAAGAGAGGAAGGCTGAACCAAAAATCCTTTAAGGGCATTCTGCTGTTCCAACCACCAACTTTAGCAAGAGAGAAATATTCTTTGGAATAGCGAGTAATATTTGCATGCTGTCTGTAATTGGTCTGAAATTCTTTAGTAACCAGTGCTGAAGAGGTCTCATTCTAAGCCCGGCACACAGAGTCATTATGTTGCGGATGCCATCAGACCCAACAGAATTAATAAATAAACCATCTTCTCTGACAGATGAAATAATCCTTTTTGTATGGAGCAGGGAAATTACATCAATGTTATGGTGTGAGAATACTTTATTTTAAACAAGACTTCGTTTTCTAAACGCTCCATGCTGCTGCCTATCAATCAGAGGAAGCAGCATGGGAGGGGTGGGGGGAGGGGGGGAAAAGAGAGACAAACCAGCTCCTGCCTCCCTAGGGGGGAAGTGCATGTAGTTGACAGGATTAACCGATAAGCCCAGGTTTTGGTTAACCATGGTAGTTGTCTACATGCTGATATCCCTACTCAGAGCTGATTCAGCCCTTCCCCCCATTCTTATTTTCTGATCCTTTAGAGTTCTTGTATACTAGAAGTTCCATTAACCACACCACCAAGAACAAAAGCATCTGAAATCTGTTTGGTCTTTCTTTGCCATCTTAAGATGTGACTGTGCTAAAAATGGGTAATGGCTCCCCCCAAAACATTTTAAAATATGGAACCTGCATGTCAGATGCTGGGAAGACCTCTGAGCAATGCCACCCACTCCACCCATCCCTTGTACCTGCATTTCTTCTTACTGGGATCATCGGTACAGAAAAAAAGCTTTTCCTTAAATCCTCCAATCTAAAATGAGTCTAACCTATAGACTACTAATTATTCATTTTCTTTTACTGCTGCAGCTGGAGGGAACAGAGGTGGTAACAGTGTCACAACCTCTTTAAACTCTCACCCTCAAAACACAGTTGGGTACAAAGAAGTGGTGTGCAGGGGGAGTCTGGGCACTGTCCTGTAGTGCTAGTCCCAAGAGACTGGGACATTTGAAGAATATTAAGTTTGCAGTGCTTTCCCTGGATCAGCCCTAACTTGCATAAAACAAGTTCTTTCTGCTTAGAAACATCGTGAAAATTGTTCCCTGAAGGGGAACAAACCAACCAACAAACAAGAAAGAGAATCTTGTTCCCTGAAGAAAAATATTAAATAGTGTAAGTTTTCTGAAACTGCTTTAAAAGGTCTTATTCAATATATATATTCTTATTTAACACACATATTAAAAATATTCAGCAAGTTTTTCTTTAAAAGTTTACCTAATCAAGATGTTCTATAACGATCTCATTTCCTTTCCAGGACAATACAAAACCACAAATATTAATTCTAATTCTGGGTCACATTAAACTTTACAATTTTATTGATGTCTAGCAGAACATGTTAATACACAGCAAAATCTGCATGGGAGGGGAGGGATTATTACAGCAGTAGAAAATAAAAGTTTTTTTCTCCTATCATTCCAAATCTACTATTAGAACATTAAATTCTACTTGTTAGACTTCTGTAATCAGCATCAGTTAACAAAAGAGCTACTTAAACAAGTTACTCAAAAAAAAAACCCTATAAAAATCATTGTGAATACCTGCAACTATGCCTTTTTATTAAAATAGTTCACTTATCTATTTTCTGAAAATATTTAGTTAAAATACAAGGTGGATGAGGTAGTATCCTTTAATGCACTAACTTGTGCTGGTGAGAGATAAAATGTCAGTACACAATTGCCCCACTAGATGCTCCCCTTCAAGCACACTTGCTAAGATTGTATAACATCCTACTAGAATTAGTGGGAGACTCTCTCTCTAGCAAATGGAAGTACAATTTATAGATCCTTGTACTATACAAATATGTTCCTTTGTTATCTTCGCTTAACTCCAAGGGTAGGCCAAGTAATATTTGTAATGTGAACAATCAAATGCATGAAGTTGTACATTATAGGAATACAGACATTCAAATTTACACATGTATAAATCACATAAGGCAACCTGTCTTTAGATTTTTCATGCAATTACTTGCATAACCAAAAGTGCTGTTTACATGTGAAACAGGAAGGAAGTGAACATAACTCAGACAGCAAATGTATTAATCTTCAAGTTCGAACAGGAGGAACTGTTTATAATGTAGTAAGTTAAAAAAACCTGTGACTGTATTTAGAGATTTGTTTTTTATTTTCTGAAACAATCAAAATCAAAGACTGAAGAATGCTGTAAATAATAGCAATGAGACTAACACATCTTTATACTCTGAATATCCATGGCTCCAGTTTTAGGATAATTTGGTACAAGTTAGTTGGGCTGAGATCACTAATGAATCATGTTGTCCAACATGTATGGGTCTGATACAGCAAGGTGTTGAGTCTCCTCCCACCCCCCGTCCCGCCCTTTCATTCCCACTTTGCTTTCACTAACCTGAAAAGAAAAGGTTGGTGGTTTCTTTTATGGCAGCGGGATGGACGGTATGAATGGGAAAGAATTTCTATCAGCTGAATGATGAATGTTATTTATTCTTACCATAGATATATGGGGCTGAAAAGGCCCTCAAGAAATTAGCTGCTCTATTCCTTCATATTCTATTTTGATTTTAAAAGAACTCATGGATTTAATAATTGCTGGTCCTAATTTTCAAACTGGGTTATCTAAAATTAAGCACCAATGGCCATTACTAGACATCTATTTAAAAAAAGCATGTTCTGCACCTGAAACTTAGACGCCATCACTCCTACAAGAACGACAATTTAAATGTTCTGACCATAGTTTATTCATTAATGAAAAACTGTACCTTCATTCCTTCTTCCCAACTAATCCACAGGTCACCTCGAGTCAAGAAGCATGCCACAGCATGTCTGGCTAAATGATGAATCCAACCTTCCTGACGGAGCTGTGTCATAATTGCATCAATCCAAGGAAATCCTGTCCTGCCTTCTGCCCACTTGGCCAAAGCCTCAGGATTCCTATCCCATGGAATCTGAACACAGATGGGATTTCCCTCCATTTTATCAAAGCGTGGATTATTAGTAGCTGCTGTGTAGAAAAACTCACGCCACAAGAGCTGGCCATAAAGGGAGAGGGGAGGGGAACTGTTCTTCTTTACCTGAAAGGCATCACGAAAAAAAACTCTCAATTTTTTATTATACATAAACACTAGAAGATTTACCCAGCATTGCTTGTGTCTTAGGATAGGAGGCTGTGGGTGGGGGTAATTCCAGGAGTCAAGGCAGGGGCTTTGGGATGTAGAGAGCTCAGGAGAGGTGGTGGGGCTGCAGGAGTCAGGGTAGGGGCTCCGGGGAGGTGGTGGGACACAGGATTCAGTGCAAAGGGGCTAGGAGGGTGGATGGGTGGGTGGATGTAGTCTTGCCAGGGCCACCCGTGATGGCAAGGGTGGCACTGCTCTGATGGCAGTTCCTCATGGGGGCCCCAGCCAGCACTGGGTCCTTGTGGGGGACAGAAAGGGGCTCCTTACGGGAGGTAGGGGTGAAGAGGCTGCTGGCCAGTGGCTCCTGGGGGGGCACAAGGGGTCCCAGGTCTGTTAATCGGCAGGGCTCCTCAGTGGTATGCACTGTGGCCAAGGGCTTGGGGGAAAGGGAGGGGGCGGAAAGCATATGGGAACAGGGGGCCAATCACAAGTAGGCCATTGGCTACCAATATGGAGATCCCTAGCCCCAGCTAGCCACTCTGTCTGGTGCAGCCACCTCCCTTGTGGTCACTCTGCAGTATAACTATCCCTCCTACCAGCCCCCTCCCTTTCAATGTTATGGAAAACAGAATTCCAGGCACATCCTGTTTTCCTGGTACAACCAAACCCTGACCTTGCTTTAAGTTAGGATAAAGGAAGCTGCATATCAAATTTGGTGGTCCTAACTCTTACTGTTTAGGAGGAGTTCTTGAACAAACAGACTCACGGATAGACCGACACATGAACACACAAACTTTCTAAAATAAATATATAGATGAGTAGCTTACAAAGTGGAGTTCATACCTTTTTGTATAGGTCTGTTAACTTGAAATAAAAAAGGCGACATGACAGACAGCCAAATCGTAGATAGGGACTAAGCCCGGTGGGACTTGCAAGAAGAGAATTTGCATTCATTCGTGGTCTTTCAAAGTTTGCTACCCAAGCCTCAGAAAAATCAAATTGTTAAAATATGTATTAGATGATTCACAGGCAGAGTGAAAAATTATAAAGTTTAATATACAACTGAAACATACCTGCTCATTAAGAAGCTATTTTTGTGACTAACATTGCACTATATGGAAGATATCTCCACTAGAAAATGCTTATGTTCTAAGTTAAGTGAGATATCAAATCTTCTTCTAGTTCCATTTTTATAAAAGTTGAAGGTGTAAATTTTTTTTCCAAAAGTCATTATAAAAAACAAAATAGCTATTCAGTCTGTAGCTAGATACAGGTCTTGGATTGAAGTTCATTGGAAATTCTGCTCCCTCCTCCCCAACATGCTTATTTGTAGTAATAATAATTAACCATGGTTTTAAAGATGTAAACTTTTGCTTGTTTCAATGATATGCAACATACCTTTCGTTCCAAATGCCTTTCCAGTCGTGTGAGAGCTTCTGTTTCTCCACCCGGCCACACTGCCGAAGGCAAACCATCTGTATCAAAACCTGATAAGCAAAGTAAAAGAAATTTTTTTTTTAAATACTGTATCAAACAAACAGCAGTTATCCCAATTCTCAAAGAATAACTGTTCTCAAACCATGATACATCACTAGATAGTAGAATGCAGCTTTTGAAGCAAAGTTTGCCAAATGGACAAGTCCTACCAAGCCACATTAAAAAGCCATTTGCCTGCAACAAGCTTAAATACAATGTTTATGTTCTATTATAAAAGGCAAGGATAGACAGATCTTAAATTCCTTTTTACATTTCCTTTGATGCAGTCAATTAAAAACATCCTTCCACACTATTCATTTCTGTGGTCTCAATTCTGTAATGTTTGGGATATAAGAACTACAGAGATTTTTAATGAGACATAATTTTCCATTAGAATATGAGGACTGTATAACAAAAAATTAAGGACAGCCAAAATGTTAACAACTTGTTTTGACAAATTTTAAATTTAGAACCAAAATGTACATAGATGAGTCTTTATATTCTCTATGTCCAATGAAGGTAATCTTATACAGAGGCAGCAAGGTAGTGTGTGTGCGCGTGTATTCATTTGGATTAACCAATAAACCTAGGAGTATTGGTTAATCATTTAAATGACTATACACTAACATCCCTACGATATATAGCAGGATGACCATGAAGCAATGGGATTTGGAAACTTGCATCATGTGATGCTGACTGCTCCATATGACATTGCAAGCTCTTCCCAAAACACCCTGCAGCCAGTTGCATTCTGAAATAGCTACCACAATGCATTGCTCTGTGGCACTGCAAGACCTATTAATGTGGACATGCTCCACCATCACAAGGAGAAGTCAGTATGATATGCTGCACAACACAGACTCTAATCAGTACAGTAGTGTCACTGAAGTAGATGTTTAAGAGTTTTATTGCATTGGGCCTTAAAATTGCAATTTTTGAAAGGGATGAAGTTAACATGAAAGTGTGTCTGAGAATTCTGTACTTGCTAGAGTGACAAGTTACACTCAAGATTACTGTAAAAAGACACTAGTAACTTTTCCCCCACAGATCAAAAACATTTGTTGAAAGAGCAGAAAAATCCTTATAAAATGTTTTTAAATGGTTTATAGGTGTCTGGATATATTTTAAGGGTGTTCACAGAGTAACTGATGGTGACTGTCAAAAAGTTCAATTTGTCAGTATCCCTTTGATTCATCATGCTTATGGTTTGACCTGAAAGGTTTTCATATGTGCACTGGCATTTGCAAGATTACAGTGACAATAATAATTAGATTATTACTGTAAACAATATTTTAAAATTCATGTGCAAAGTTGTTCATGTTTAATTTTATGATAAATTGGTCAAATACATGTAACTTTCTGTAATTGGGCTATTGGAATTGAACTAGACAAGACAGAGCAGTGGAGATCTGACAAGATTTTTCCAGACACCTGTGGGGACAGCCTGGAGTCAAAATCACTTCTGCTTGTGTTTAACATAAGTGACTGAAGACTAAATCCATGACTCTATTATTATTTAACTTTGTTTACTTTATAATAATGTCTTTT
This sequence comes from Pelodiscus sinensis, assembly GCF_052426305.1. Taxonomy (NCBI): domain Eukaryota; kingdom Metazoa; phylum Chordata; order Testudines; family Trionychidae; genus Pelodiscus; species Pelodiscus sinensis. The sequence goes on from NC_143052.1 coordinate 98,399,262, forward strand.
CAGCTTTGGAGAAACAGAGTTTTAGCACTGGTTTTGTATGGAGCACAAATACAGGGAAGCATTCACTGCAAAAGAAGAGCTAAGTACAATGGTTCAAAACAAATGTGCTCGGAGTGTAGTCTGTTATTACAAAAAGTCTGGGAAATCTTCAAGTCACTTGGTTAGGCTTTTCCACCTTTGCTGTAGGACATTTTGGAAGTAATACTTCAAAATGTGTGTTATATCAGGAAATGCATGAATATAAGTCTTATAACATACCCAATTCTTCTAATGATGGAACACCATATTTCTCATCATGATCATCAGAAACTGGAGTAGTACACTTTTCCATTACTTCTGCAGTGATGGTTTCCACTGGCATCTCCAGTGGTTCCATTCTACTGATTAACGTCTGAAATCTTTTATAGGTAAGAGGTGGCTGTCCTCCATTTAATTCTATAATCCTGTGTTTAAAAAAAAAAACCAAATGCATGCATTTCATATAATTGCACATTAGAAATGTATATACGTATACACAGATGAATATAGAAAATCTGTTCTGACCTGCAGTTTGAATTCTGTTTTTGTATACCCACACTAAGCCAGACAGTTAAATCTTAATTATATCATTCCATTAATTACACAAATTTATTACTTTTGCTTTCTAAGTTGAAAACCTCTCTCAGCAGTAAATGAATAATAAATAAAAAAAATAAGGTAAACCATAACATATACACCCTCAAACAGGTTACAGACAGCAGTAAAAATAAAATTATTGCAGAGACATACATACATACAAACCACCAATTTAAAGCATTACAACTGTGATTTGGAAGGAAATACTATGGCAGTATTCCAATGGAAAACTATGGTAACATCAATTAGGCAAAAGATGAACATATAATGATTTTAATGGCAGCCATTTACATGTGCATGCACACCCTTCACCTCTCTTCTATACTTCACTTCTCCCACAAGAGTAAGGTTCCCTCTAAACTGTGGGATTGCACAGGTGTATAGTAAGCCCCACACAGGGGCTCAGGGTTGCTGTGCAGGAAGCTACCACCATCGGGGAGAGGCCCCAGAGAACTGCCATAGCTGGGGAACAGGAGTGCTCCTCTGGCCCCAATTAAGGAACGGGCTTTAGGGGCTGCAGTCCTTAAAGCCTCTGTGTTCTGGACCAGCCCTTCCCGGCAGGAGGAGAGGTTGGTAGGGGTAAGAGGGGGGCTCCACGCGCAACATTCCTTCCTCTCCCACACTCCCCCACCAGCTGGAACCACATTATCATGAGCACTAGGAAGCTCTGTCCTTGCAAATCCCACAGGCTAGGAATCATGACTAATGTGGCAGCTATAGGTGAGTGCCAGCAACACAAAACCTCCTATTGCCACCACACAGGAGCTGCCCCAGATAGGCCCCCTCCACCCTAAACCACTGCCCCAGCCCAGAGCCCCCCTCCACCAATCTAACTCCCTCCTAGACCTCACACCCCAACCCTGAACTCTCTCTCCTGTCCAGACCCTGCACTTCGACCTCCTGACCTAAGTTTGCTCCCACAGTCCAAACACCTTGGCTCCAGCCTGAAGCCCCTTACTAAATCCCAAATGCCTCCTTCCCCAGGCTCCACCCTAAAGCCCGCATCCCCATAGATGTGGGGCACACATCATCATCTCCATATTGGTGCACATAATATTAATTCTGAACATGAACATACAAAAATTAGAGGGAATGCTGCTAAAGAGTAATTTGATATGCTTCAGATACAACTTGAACTCCAAAAAGCAATGAAGCAGAATTTAAACAACAAATCTGTATATTATGGCAATGAATGGTAAACCTGTGTTGTGCATAGGGAGTAGTATTTTTTGTTTAACTACTTTGTTCATTTGGGGTTTCTTCCTAGTATTGAGGAAAGATCAACCCCTGCATTCCAAACAATGAAACAAAAATAGAAGTGACAGATGATACTGGAGAGATTTGAAATAAAGTTCTCTTAATTTAGCTAATATAAGACTGGACACCACAACAGAATTAATAAATCAAAATTTCAATGGGACCAATACTTTATATGTTGTCAATTATGTACGTACTAGGGGGCTGCGCCCGCTGCTCACTATATTCACCAACCTTCCCCCCCTCCCTCTGGCAGCTTTTGTGGCCAGACAGCATGATGATGTCATTCTGTCGCCCGGCAGGAAAAGCTTTTATATACAGAGAGATAAGATGGGGCTAGTATTAATCCACTAAAACCATTAATTTGTAGAAAAACGTAAACACCAAGGCAATATGGTGATTTCAAACAATCTCCAAATAACTTTCTAGGTACACATGATAGAAAGGGAATGTCTGAAAAACGTTCAATTGAGAACTAGCGCACTAGAAACAAACTTTAAAACTTCTTGACATATTTGCATGCTGAAAACAGCAATAACTGAAGCAATGGTATCAATCTTGACCTTTATTCATACCAAGTTCTTTATCACCCTGATGGTATGGAATGATAGAATGCAACTGTTCAAATTGGTATATACTGAACTACATACAAAATCTTACAACTCCACAATAAATCCTATTTAAAGTGAATTATAGGCATATATGCATCATATTCCCACAAAGAAAGTATATGGCCATTTTTATAGACCAATTATGGCACAGTTTATTAAAAGGGACTGATATTTTGGCTCTCAGCCAATTTTAGAGTTCAAAACTCTACTTCGCATTGAAATAAGAGGTTGTTATTTAACTAGGGGGTGGAAGAAGCAGGAATAAAAACTGATTAAGCATACAGTAAAGACTGCAAACTGTGCACTGTGGTTTTGCGGCAAAACAAGGACTGAATATTGCATAAAATCCACACACATTACTACATGTTAAACTTCAGACAGTAATAACTTACTTGTCTAAGTCATATAATGTATGTGAAATTCGTACAATGACCTCCACTCCAGCTTCACTAGCCAGTTTCTTAATTGCTGCATCCCTCTCCTTTCCAAATGGCTCAGAATCATATTCAATAGAGAGTTTTGCAATGTTCCATTCCTGAAATTCAGAAAAACAAGTGTTACATTAGAAGCACCAGTTACCGGGGGGTGGAGAAGACATTTACTTTCCCACTCCTAATTAGATAAAAATGCAGTCTTGCACATCAGCAAGCCTAAAACCTTATTAACAGCAGTAGTAAAAGGAAACTAAAAAAGTGAGGATTCCCTGCAGCCATTAGTCTAAACTTCTTCCTCAGGGAAAAAAAAAAAATTTTTTTGCCTATTAAACATTGCTGTCAGTTTTAATTTCATGGAAAGCTAAATTCCCAGACAGAATTAATCCAAAAATGATTACAGTGACTTTTAAAAAAAAAATTACCTCAAAGGAAAGAGAAAACCAAGATTAAGTTGTATAGCCCCACAGCCTGGATAACCTGACATGGGCTAGTTGCAGTTGTTCTATTGTGCAGCAGACATACTTTTGGTGAACTCCCAGGATACCCCACAATCCTACTAGCTGTCTTTCATCATCTTCTGGGCCTGTTTTCCCACACTGCACCACAAAACTAGGGCTAGAGTGATCACTTTTTGGGAGGGTGCTAGGAAGTCTGGGTTTTGAGTAGGTATCAGGCCCACACAATTCAGAGTAAACACTGGACCCTGGGTTCAATGATTCCTAGCCTGAGGTCACAAATGAGTGTAGATGCTCAAGCCTAGATTAACAAACCCTGTGTCTGCAAAGTGAGTTTTCTTAAGGCTGGGCTTATATTCTTGTACAGACATACCATTAAGGCTATGTCTAGAATGCAGAGTTTTTCCGGGAAACAAAGCATTTGCATTAAAAACACACCTTTGCCTATAACTCACCTTAAAGAGCCTGGGAAACACATCTGCTGGCTGTCCACGAATCACAAACAAACGAGAATTTAGTTTTCGTAGATTGGCATCTAGATCCTCAAGACACTGAAGCAGAAACCTGTGTAGGAGAAAGAACAAACCAACATTTATTTTCCTGAAATAGTTCAATCAAGCATCTTCAGTTAGGAAAGGGGGGGGGGGGGGGATAAAAAAGCAACTACAAGTAGATCATCAAATAGAAATTGCTATGTTTCCAGGATTTTACAGAAGACATGTGTTCACACATGCATGTTCTGGTCAAGGTTCAAACTATACATGCTTACTTTGACTGCAGTTGTTTACATTCATAACATTTATTGTTCTATATGGAGCTGAAGAAATCTAACTGCATTCTGCCTCATACATTTTAGCTTTGTAATGTACCAAAATGAATGCTAGTTATAATTTGGAATTCAGTTATTTAAAAGTAGAAGGGCAGAGGAGAGTAAGGAACAGGAGATAGTTACTAGGAGAATAAAAACTTTGTGTAGTAAGGCTTTACACACGTTTAGAGTAACCTAAAACGTGTCTGAGAAGTAGTGTAGCTAAAAGTCACACTAAATGACCCATCAGTTCCTTTGGAATTTAAAAAAAAAAAAAAAAAAAAAAATCTATAAAACAACTTGTGTCCACTGATTTATGGTTTTCTCTGGAAGCCATACAATTTCACTGTCTTGGATATCCACCTACAGTAGAATTATTTTAACAGAGCAAAGAAGATAACGAAACCATAAATCAACCAAAAATGGTCTACAAGTTTTCCAAACAGAGAGAGATTATTTTAGCAAATCACTCCAAATCCATACATTTTAATATTAAACTCATTACAAGAACAATTATTTATTATGAATTGGCAGTATAATTTGACATGCTGAAGTTAGTCTATGCAAATGTTAAGAACAGTTATATTATGTTTAACAAAGATTATGAAGGATTAGTTGAGGTTTATAAACTACTCTGTGAAATATTATGCAAATCTGAAGTATTCAAATGTTGCAAGCTGAGACACATCAGTACTTCCCCACCCATCCAACACAAACACAAAGCTGACTATGGACAAGATGTAGCAAGAATAATGAAGCATAGGTTGGAAAGAAATACTTTTGGAGTATAAGAAGTACAATAATAAACTACTTGTGGTTAGCTGCACTTAACTGTATTTTAGTTTCTTTAACCACCCTCCACCGCCAGGAAAGGTTAAAAAAATGAAAATTAAGGAAGATGTTTGCATACCCTAACATTGCTAAACACAGCAGGATCATTTATAAGTGACATTCAACTAACAATACAGGCAGTCCCCGACTTACGCGGATCCGACTTATGTCGGATCCGCACTTACGAACGGGGCTTTTCTCGCCCGGAGCTCACGGGCGGCGGGTCGCCACCCGTGTCCTCCGGGGCGAGAAAAGCTTCTCCCGGTCTTCCTGGTCTACTGGGGGGGGTCCAGCAAAGCCGCTAGACCCCCCCAGCAGACCAGGGACACCCGAGCAAAGCCGCTGCCTGGGCGGCTTTGCTTGTTTGCCTGGGAGCAAAGCTGCCCAGGCAGCGGAACCCCCGCCACCTGGGCGGCTTTGCTCCTGTCCCCCTGGTCTGCTGGGGGGGGGGGGGGGTCCAGCAAAGCCGCTGGACCCCCCTCCCAACAGTCCAGGGACACCCGAGCAAAGCCGCCGCCTGGGCAGCTTTGCTCGGGTCTCCCTGGTCTGCTGGGGGGGGGGGGGGGGGGGGGGCGCAGCTAGTGCGCCCCCCCCCCCCCCCCAGCAGACCAGGCTTTTGTTGCGCGACGCCTCGGGTAGAGCAGCTGGGGTGCTGCCGGGTTGGTCCTGTGGGAACCTACCAGGCAGCGCCCCAGCTGTTCTGTCCCAGGCTCCAGATTCAGCAGCTGTTGAAACTGATCAGGCTGATTTCAGGAGCAACTCTGCCTCTGGCTTCCTGTAGTCAGCCCCTGGTCAGTTTCAGTGGCAGCAGCTGAATCTGGAGCCAGTTCCGACTTACATACAAATTCAACTTAAGAACAAACCTATAGTCCCTATCTTGTACGTAACCCGGGGACTGCCTGTACAGTTCGTCTGCTGCTAGTCTCCATATGCACAGAAATTCTTTATGGTACACGGCAATTCAACAAATGCAGAATGATGGGTAACCTCTCAGTCAGCTGGCAACAGAATTTCCAATCCCATATTTCTTTTTTGCCTGCATCTCCTGCATGAGGACATCCGTGCTGCAATTTGTTCTGATTAGTACCAAAAATAATTACATTACATTACATTTAAGAAGAGGACTAGGTTGGTTGGTTTGTTTTTAAAGGACAAACACACAGAAAAGAACTGATAATGAAGAAATTGTGGAGAAATTGGAGGTGGTCTAGAGAAGAGCAACAAGAATGATTAAAGATCTAGGGAACATGAGCTATGAGGGAAGACTGAAAGAATTGGGCTTGTTTAGTTTAGGAGAGAGAAGACAGAGAGGACATGATAGAGGTTTTCAAGTACCTAAAAGAGTGTTACGAGGAGGAGGGAGAAAAATTGTCAAAATTACAATAAAATTCTGCCAAGCCTAAATAGAAGACTGTCAAATAAGGTGATAGTTTTTAAAACTAAGGCTACAGTAAAAATGTTAACTGTAAAAATTATGTTTACAGTGAGACTCTAGGCCCCCTCTTCCCACCCCGGACCCACCTCTGTGCTGAGGAGCAGAGGTGGGGAGGGAGGGCGCTGCTTCTACTCCCTCCCTCCTCTCCCCGCCACAGGAGCATTTTCTTTTTAACTGGTCCGGCCTTCAACCCTCACCACCTAAGGAAGGGAAGAGGGCTGCCCCACCTCCAACTTAACGTGACCTCCAGTCCGCTGTGGATGAGGAAGGGACAGTCCGAATCCAGCGCCTCTCCCCTGGCCTGAACACAGCAGCGGCTCCAGAGGCCCACTTCACCCCACTCTACCCCAGCCCCAATCCAGAGCCCACAACCCAGTCAGAGCCATTGCACCCAAAGCCTCTGTCAAAGCCGCAAGGCCCTTATCCCCTGTCCCACCCCAGATTCTGCACCCTTAGCCATAGCCCTCACACCCCTGCACTCCAACAGTCTGCCTCAGGCCTGAGCCCCCCTCCCACACTCATAACCCCTTAGCTTACCCCCCACCACATGAATTTTGCTATGTGCACTAATATGAAGGTGATTTTCGTACATCACTTCCATATTGGTGCACACAAAATTCATTCCACTCAGGTGTGGGAAAAATTAGAGGGAACACTATCCCAGACTACCGCACTTATTACTAAGATCTGCTATTTTGTCATTTATCCAGTTAGAATGTTTGATCATATGTAAAGAACTTTTTAATTCAAGTACAGTTTATCGCATTAACATATGAGGCAGATGATGCATGATCATGTTAGATAAAAATCTACCAGACTGCCAACATACAGTACTACAGTATAGCACTATCAGAGATTTTTAGCAAATTGAATGATATGCCAGCATATTTTCTTATTCTACTGATTTGTCACAATCAGACATTATGTAGTAGGGCCAGTATGTCCTTGTAAACAGATTAAGCTCAGACAGGATTTAAACATTATGTACACTCCACAGCATCACTGGGCATTGGGATGGAATGCTACTTTCTTATCACCAGATCAAGGTCCTTCTGTTTAGAAAGATGCCTGTTTTATTGATTCATTTAATTACATATTAAGTTTTATATTGTTACAATACAATATACAAGTTACTGTGACTTTCAAAGGCTGACAAAGTATTCAATAAAGAAAGTTGATATTTTGCATTACTTTCCATGCTTTACACTGACAACATAGTTTTAATGTGTTAGTACAAATTAAATCTGATACAAAAAAAGAAAAGTGAATGAGACAACAAGAAGACTGTTCAACTATGTTATCAATAATAAATTCTTATTCACTTCACTGCCACTATGTCAAGTAGTGATGGAAGGAGGAAAAATTACTACAAGATATAGCTTTGTATAAGCCAGAGCTGTTGTAGAGTTTCATTACCAAATTCTAAGAGACTCATACTAATAATATATGAAAAGGCAAAGGATGAAGGGTGGTGCAGTTTTGGAAAATAAAGAATTCAATGAGTAATACCATGTTATGAGCCACCTGCCACAGGTCTTGAAGCTAGACCAAACTGGGTCACTTGTAGATCATGCAACAAGAGATCTGTCCATTTGAGACCTTTGAAGACTGCCTGAACTGTGGGTTTTCCTGTCACATTAAAAATCAATTACAATGGTAGATTTTAGGTAGAAGCAAATAAGTATATGAATCTGTCCCCAACTTGTTTGGTGAACTACAGAAAGTTGTTTCCTTATGCTCCGTCGCCTACTATGATCTTTTCTAACCACTTTTCTGTATCTTTAGATTATTGTTCTCTGGGATGTGAAGTATGCAATAAAATATTTCTCTGTGTGCTACAAGCTCGCAAGTGCTTCTCAAAAATAGTACCCTGTACCTGTTTTACACTTCATGGGCAACATACACAATGACAATAGTTAAATTAGACAAAATAAAGCTATGTTGTCTATTGATATATTAGCACCTGTAAAGTTCTGTAATCTAAACACTAAATATTAGTGTACCTTACCTCTAAAAGATGTATAAAATCTCTATCACACCATTTTCTCCCTTCCTTCTTAACTGTTGTACTTACTATTCACAACACTGAAACTGTGGGGGTGCGATCTTTATATTTAGTGTTTTCATAGTAGATATGTGGTTTGACTGGGAGTAACTTCTTACTTGTTGGAAAGTGAAAGCCCTGTGAATTGTTCTTTTGAGCTTTAGAACTAAGTGGCAAGCCCAACAAATTAAAAAAAATTAAAGATTTAGAGATTTTTTTTTTATTTCTTATGTAACAATAATGATATATCTGATCCAGTTACTGGTAGGTCAGTTGATATTTGGGCAAATGTAAAATCTTCTCATTCTATAGCAAACAAAAGCAAACAATTCAGCTGTGTAGGAAAGATAGAAAATATGGCAAAAGACCAGCTTGGCTTAACAAGGAGATCTTGCACGATCTCAAAATAAAAAAGGAGTCATATAAAAAATGGAAACTAGGACAACTAACAAAGGAGGAATATAGGCAAGCAACACGGGAATGCAGGGGCAAGATTAGAAAGGCAAAGGCACAAAATGAGATCAAACTAGCTACAGGCATAAAGGGAAACAAGAAGACCTTTTATAAATACATTAAAAGCAAGAGGAAGACCAAGGACAGCGTAGGCCCACTGCTTAGTGAGGAGGGAGAAGCAGTAACAGGGAACTTGGAAATGGCGGAGATGCTCAATGACTTCTTTGTTTCGGTCTTCACCGAGAAGTCTGGAGGTGTGCCTAACGTAGTGAATACAAGCAGAGAGAGGGTAAGTTTAGAAGATAGAATACACAAAGAACAAGTTAAAAACCACTTAGGAAAGTTAGATGTCAGCAAGTCACCAGGTCCTGATGAAATGCATCCCAGGATACTCAAGGAGCTGATAGAGGAGGTATCTGAGCCTTTAGCTATGATCTTTGAAAAATCATGGCAGACAGGGGAGATTCCAGAAGACTGGAAAAGGGCAAATATTGTGCCCATCTATAAAAAGGGGAATAAGAACAACCCAGGAAACTACAGACCGGTCAGTTTAACGTCTGTCCCAGGGAAGATAATGGAGCAGGTAATTAAGGAAATCATATGCAAACACTTGGAAGGTAATAAAGTGATAGGGAATAGCCAACATGGGTTTCTGAAGAACAAGTCATGCCAAACTAATCTGATAGCTTTCTTTGATAGGATAACGAGCCTTGTGGATAAGGGAGAAGCGGTGGATGTCATATACCTAGACTTTAGTAAGGCATTTGATACGGTCTCGCATGATATTCTTATTGATAAACTAGGCAAATATAACTTAGATAGGGCCACGATAAGGTGGGTGCATAATTGGCTGGATAACCGTAATCAGAGAGTTGTTGTTAACGGTTCTAAATCCTGCTGGAAAGGGATAACAAGTGGAGTTCCTCAAGGGTCTGTTTTGGGACCCGTACTGTTCAATATCTTCATCAATGATGTAGATATTGGGATAGAGAGTACGCTTATTAAGTTTGCAGATGATACCAAACTGTGTGGGGTTGCGACTTCTTTGGAGGATAGGGACATAATTCAAAATGACCTTAGCAAGTTAGAGAAATGGTCAGAGGTAAACAGGATGAGGTTTAATAAAGAGAAATGCAAAGTGCTCCACTTAGGAAGGAACAATCAGTTCCATACATACAAGATGGGAAGCGACTGTCTAGGAAGGAGCATGGCGGAAAGGGATCTAGGGGTCATAGTGGACCACAAGTTGAATATGAGTCAACAGTGTGATGCTGTTGCAAAAAAAGCAAATATGATTCTAGGTTGTATCAACAGGTGTGTTGTAAGCAAAACTCGTGAAGTCATTCTGCCGCTCTACTCTGCACTAGTTAGGCCTCAGCTGGAGTACTGTGTCCAGTTCTGGGCACGACATTTCAAGAAAGATGTGGAGAAATTGGAAAGGGTACAGAGAAGAGCGACAAGAATGATTAAAGGTTTAGAGAACATGACCTATGAAGCCAGGCTTCATGAACTGGGCTTGTTTAGTTTGGAAAAAAGAAGATTAAGGGGGGACATGATAGCGGTTTTCAAATATCTAAAAGGGTGTCACAAGGAGGAAGGCGAAAATTTGTTCCTCTTGGTTTCTGCGAACAGGACAAGGAGTAATGGGCTTAAAGTGCAGCAGGGGAGGTTTAGATTGGACATTAGGAAAAAATTGCTAACTGTCAGGGTGGTCAAATATTGGAATAAATTGCCAAGGGAGGTGGTGGAATCTCCCTCTCTGGAGATATTTAAGAACAGGTTAGATAGACATCTGTCAGGGATGGTGTAGACGGAGCTTGATCCTGCCTTGAGGGCGGGGGGCTGGACTCGATGACCTCTCGAGGTCCCTTCCAGTCCTATTATTCTATGATTCTATATGCAAATTGTGCTACATCAATTGCACAGCTTATTTCAAAATAGGACTGTATAGAACTTTAAAGACTAACAAGATGGTTTAATAGGTGATGAGCTTTCGTGGGCCTGACCCTCTTCCTCAGATCAAATAGTGGAAGAAAATTGTCACAACCATATATACCAAAGGATATCCTGTTTTTTGTTTCAGCTGCACCAGACTAACACAGCTACATTTCTACCACTATTTCAAAATAGCTCATTTGAAAGTAGGGAGTGTCTACACAGCACTTATTTCCAGATATAGCACTCTTCCTCTGACTTTCCTGACTCTTCATACAATGAGGGTTACAGGAGTTGAAGTAAGATGTCCTCCAGCATGACAGTATTTTGACACTATTTTGAAATAACTGCCTGCTGTGTAGATGCAGACTAAGTTATTTTGAAATCTCGCTAGTTATTTTGAAATAGTTTTGCAATGTAGATGTACCCTTAGTGAACAATGCCAATCAGAAGGCCACAGAGTGCAGTCATTTTGGACCTTCTGGATTGCAATTCTTGCAGCACCAAATCTCCACAGCATTCCTTGGCTCTCTCATGTCACCACCAGGAGCCAGTGCAATGTCAGCTGTCCCAGTTTCTGCCATCCTGGATTCTAGTACCACAGATCCTTAAACAGAAGGACCTTGCAATAGTTTTTGGATGTGTACTGGTGTCATAGAATTTGAAATATTTGGAATATGAATCATACCAGACAGTTTAGGATATAGATCAGCAGTTTTATGCAACACTCTAGGCCTCTAGAATTGTGGTGTACAATCTGCACTGCATGTTTGGCTTGTGAGTTTTAAAGGGGATTTTTGAAGTTCTTTACAGTGATCTGCTAGAAAGCCCATCAACTTTTACAGAACTTTAGCTCTCATTTAAAAATAATTACTAGTGACTGTGGTTGCAAACTATTTTACTGCTGCTAATTTTCACAGAAATATCTAGCTAGATATCAAAGAAATTAAAGATAGAAATATCTGGAATAAAGTCTCAGGCCACTGAACTGCCCCAGGCACACATTCCTCTATAGAGGAGAAGCATTCTGGCAAAAAGTGGAATGGTGGAAAGAAACCAGTCAAAGTTTTTGTGTGTGTTAGACAGGCCAAAGCAAAAATATATGGGTTTGATCATCAAGTGGCCACTGAAACTTGTCAAAGGCACATTCTGCAACTACTGGGCAAGCCTAAAGTCATTTACTGACTCATCACAGCAAAAATATTCTTAGGTACCTAAAGTGTCACAGGGAATGAGAATTTTTTTTTTCCGGCTCATAGGGAAGACTGGCCTGTTACATTCAGCCCAAACTTTCACACAGAGAACTTCAGCCAAATGTCTTGAACATTTGGCAGGACAGAAAGTGGAAAAAAGTAACACATGACAATTGTCTGCTCACTGAAAGGATCAAGAAGCGTCAAGATTCATGTCAGCAATGAGTTAGAGATTTTCAAGTGGAACCAAAACCAATTCACCTAAATTCAAAAATAGTGTATATTAGTTGTCTAAACTATTTAAATTTCATTAAGGAAACAAATGATTTTTCTATACAGAAAATACCTGCCAACAAACAACCATGCAAAGTTATGTCACAGGGCAATTTGTGCAAAACTTCTTTGAAAGTACTTATTTGTGAATTGACCTATATGAACATAACGGCAACTAGAGAGGAACAACCAACCAATAAAGGCAAAGCAGGGAGTAAGGCCTTTGTATAGGAATAATACATCACTAAGTTGTCTATGTTTTCTTGTCCGCATCTGCTGGAAGGCAGGCTACATTCTCACTGCCTGAGCTAGCATAGAAGTACTACAAAGTACTGGCATTTCTGCTAGAGTCTGAAATAATAAAACAAACCCACCCCCCACACATCCCAAACCCCACTGTGTATTTCACAATATATTCTGCCCTTTCAGAGGGGGCGGAGGAGAACCTTGCCATCAAGAAGTTTTCAAGAAGCAGGACCAGTTTTCCCATGGATATTCATTTCCCTGAAGCCTTGAAATTAGATTTTATATGCATTTTGCAAGATCCTACATACATTGACAGTGCTCAATGTTGAGTAAACATGTTTTTTTTAAAGCTTTTTTCAGTATCAAAAATCCACACACACTATGGGTATGTTTGCTCCCTATAGCAAGATCCAGAACCTTTTGGAAAACACTGTTAGATAAGGACAGGGGTAGGCAAAAAGCTGCCAATGGGTCAAATCCGGCCCGCTAAGCCACCAGATCCAGCCTGCGGCCCCCCTTGCTGGAACCCTTAGGCAGAAATCAGTTCACATTTTAGAAAGCCAGCTGTCCTCCGCTCTGGCGGGCTGCTGAGGGGGGAGACTTCTCATGCTGTTCCTGCCCACCAGCAAAATCTCTTAGCTGCCACGGGCCAATCTCTCAGTTTCCAGCCAATAGGAGCCAAGAATTTTTTGCTGGGGGCAGGGGCAGTGTAGGAAATCTTCTCCCTTGAATGCTGCAGCATTTCAAAGGGGCAGCGTGCACAATTAATTTTTTTTAATCGCTTGACAGCTCTACTTTTTTTTATGTTTTGTATCAACAGCAAGCACACAAATACACCTTCAATAACTTTGGAGACTTCTGATTCCTGGAACTGCCTTAAACATGTGGATGGCAGACCTTGACAGCAAAACTCCCCTGTGTTGAAGAGTGAAGTTTACATTCCAGAGTGCTGTTATATTCCTTTGGTTTAGGGACAGATCCTTCAGCACCAAGAGCTAGTTCCCTCTGCTCTGCCCCAACACTAAGAGATGCTCTTCTGTAATTATCACATAGGAACCTGCTACCCGTCACCTCATTCATGATAGGGCAAAGTTTCTTGCAATCAAAGGACTTGAAGCTGGGAACCCTTGGGGCTGCCTTGCCAATATCCAGTCTTGTCCTAAGAAGGTTCTCCACAGTTACCTTCTCTTCACAGTTGACTCATTTGTTCTGAGGTACCTAGTATAAAGACTGAGCTGTCCCCCATCTGGGGTTTCAGCAGCTGCCATCATCTCGCTCTTCTCTTTCTGAAAGGGCAAAAGAAGACTACTAATTGTATTTTAATCTTTCTTGAATGTAGCTGAAGCTGAGTCAGCAGCAAGGAATCCTTGCTCTTGCAGCATTCATTCAGTATGGATATAGGTTAGATGTAACCCTTATGGCCGTGACAAGTTGCAAATCTTCTAATGGCCACACAGACAACACTGCTCCAGCACAACTACTGTCATTTTGAGCACCAAGAATTTTGGGAATGCGAAAGCAACGATATAGATGGTTAACCGATGAGTCTCTTCATGGTTACACTCAGGTTCCTGGTATGATCCTGATATCTCAAAGATAGATATCAAATTCAATGTAGTATGTTCTTGATACCACTTCTGTATATGCATTTTAGATCTAGTTAGCCGTCTTCATAAGAAGAAGTGTAACTGCATCATACTGAAGTGTTTCATAAGAGGGTTTTGAATTGGTAAGCTGCTGAAAAAATGAAACACACTTGGGATATTATGTGGAAGTGAGCATCCTTGATCTTGTGTGTACTGTCAACATAACCCCCCTACATTTTCACAAATCCTATTCAAGATGCTTACAAAGTTATATAGTACAGGCAGTCCCCGACTTACGCGGATCCGACTTATGTGGGATCCGCACTTACGAACGGGGCTTTCTCGCCCCGGAGGTTGGAGCGAGAAAGCCCCATTCGTAAGCTGCTCCGGTGCCCCTGGTCTGCTGGAGACCGTCTCCAGCAGACCAGGGGCACCGGGCGGGTCCCGTGCTTCTGAGGCTTTGCCAGAGCAAAGCCTCAGAGGCGCGGGGAACCGCCGCTGCTGCCGCTTCAGTCTGGGTGCCTGTGGTCTGCTGGGGACGGTCCCCAGCAGACCACAGGCACCCAGACTGAAGCGGCAGCAGCGGCGGCTCCCCGTGCCTCTGAGGCTTTGCTCTGGCAAAGCCTCAGAGGCGCGGGGCCCCCCCCGCGGCTGCGGCTTCAGTCCAGGAGCCTGAAACTGACCAGCAGCGGCTGAATCAGGACCTGGGGCAGAGCAGCTGGGGTGCTGCCGGGTTGGTCCAGTAGTGCCCAGAGCGGGCGCTGCAGGACCAATTGGCAGCGCCCCAGCTGCTCTGCCCCAGAGTCCAAAACAAAAGCCTGGTCTGCTGGGGGGGGCGGGGGAGCACACTAGCTGCGCCCCCCCCTCCCCCAGCAGACCAGGGACACGGGGAGCAGAGCCGCAGCGGCAGCGGGGTGCCGCGCCTCTGAGGCTTTGCTCTGGCAAAGCCTCAGAGGCGAGGGACCCCGCCGCGGCTGCGGCTTCAATCCTGGTGCCTGTGGTCTGCTGGGGACTCCCCAGCTGACCCCAGGCTCCTAGCAGCATGCAGCGTAGTATGGAGCCCAGTGCCAGCGAGGGACTCAGAGTCCCTCGCTGACCCCAGGCTCCAGGGCTTTGAAATGCACGAGAGCCCCCACTGGGGACTCGTGCCTGCTTTGAAATGCACAAATCGTGTGCAACCCAGAATCAGCAGAACTTCCTGTTGGCCTCGGGCTGTATTCGGAGTTCCACATTCCTCCAGCAAGGGCTCTTGTACATTTCAGAGGAGGAATGCAGAAGTACCTATCAAATAGTCGACGGAAATTCTATCCACTGGTCAACTAGTCAATTAACCGTATTTTAACATCCTTTCTCTGAACACTGTTTCAGTTCTGGGTACCCTCAGATCTGAGTTACCTTGTCACTCCCTTAATTCTAGAGGTAGGGGTCTACCTATGCCTGACACGGTGTCAGCTCTTTTTAATATCACCAGCCTATCAGCCACTCCGGGCTTCTCTACACTTGCAACATTTTAGTGGCACAGCTGCAACAGTACATTGTAAATGCTCAGTACAGAAAAGGGATGGGTTCTCCTATCCACTTAGTTAAATCACCTTTCTGAGGTGGTAATTAGGTTAGTGGAAGAATTCTTCCCTTGACCTAGTGCTGTCTACATCAGGGGCTAGGTCAGCTTGTGTCATTCGGGGTGTGGATTTTACACACCCTGAGTGACATAGCTTGGTCACCCTAATTTTTTAATATAGACCTGGCCTCAAGTACTCTCCACTGGGCTATACCAGCCCTGACTTCACCTTGCAGATTAACAATTTGTGCACTTCAAGTCCTGACTCCTTTTGAAATCATTCCTGTGATATCTAGCCCTTAGCACTCAAATCCCAGCTACTCTACCCCCAAGAACCAGAGTAAAGATTTAACTAGACACCTCCATTCCACGCAAGGTTTCCAAAGTGAACTAATTCAAAGGACCTATCCCTACCCTACCCTACATAAATGAAACACTTTTGTTTCTACTCAGATAGGAAGAAGCCCTGTCTTGCTGTAATGTTCCCTTTTTATCTTCAGATAGCTTTGATTGTTTGGAGTTCCGATAGCCTTGTCCTGTAAGACTTTCAGTACAAATCCATATAATTAACCCTTGCATTGCATCATCAGATAAGTAGCGTGGGGGTGACAACTTCCTCCTGACTGAATGGGCTACCAAGACATTATTGTCTAGTGATTAATTTTTGCTCAAGTCCATAAAAGTGTATTCATGTAAACATGTTCTTCCTCAAGTATTACCGATATGTACATCTCACAATACATGAATCTTGATAAGTTAGGAGTTTTCTGTAGATACTGGCTATATAGCCAAAATGAATAACTTGGAAGGTGTGTTTGATGTAGTGAGTTTTTCAGGTCTAAGATGAAAGTGTTTTAAAAAAAACCCAACAACCAGAGGACCCTTTGCTAAGGAGCCTCTGTCACAAGCATAAACCCTAACACTTTTCATAAATCCACTCTGATACAAACTCCTACTTTGGGAAGCTGCAGTTATCTTGGCACTAGGTTAGTATGTATGGCGGGATTTTTTCTGCTTATTGATATGGGAGTAACATACTAGGGATGTAAAATTTTGATTTGGCTAATCGAATAGCTGATGCAATTTCCATCAACTATTCAATTAGTCAATTACACTTCCGCCTTTGAAGTACAGGCAGTCCCCGAGTTACGCGGATCCGACTTATGTCGGATCCACAGTTACGAACGGGGTTCCTTTCCCTGGTTTCCAGCAGACCAGGAGGAGGGGGGGGGGGGCGCAAAGCAGAGCAAAGCCGCGGAGCACGCGGGCAGCGGACAGCCACGGCGCGTCTGGGCTGTCCCGCTGCCCCCGTGCTCTGTGGCTTTGCTCCAGACACCTGTGGTACAGCAGCTGGGGCGCTGCCAGTTGGTTCCGTAGCGCCGCTCTGGGCGCTACTGGACCAACCGGGCAGCACCCCAGCTGTTCTGCCCCAGGCGTCCTGATTCAGCCACTGCTGGTCAGATTCAGCAGCGGCTGAATCAGGATGCCTGGGGCAGAGCAGCTTGGGTGCTGCTGGGTTGGTCCAGTAGCGCCGAGGAGCGGCGGCGCTACTGGACCAACCCAGCAGCACCCTAGCTGTCTGCCCCAGGCGTCCCCAAGTCAGCCGCTGCTGAAACTGACCAGTGGCTGACTACAGGAAGCCCCTGCCCCGGGCTTCCTGGAATCAGCCACTGATCAGTTTCAGCAGCAGCTGACTTGGGGATGCCTGGGGTTCTTAAGTTAAATCTGTATGTAAGTCAGAACTGGCGTCCAGATTCAGCCGCTGTTGAAACTGATCTGTTTCAGCAGCGGCTGAATCTGGACGCCAGTTCCGACTTACATACAGATTCAACTTAAGAACAAACCTACAGTCCCTATCTTGTACGTAACCCAGGGACTGCCTGTATAGCAACAGCTTCAGGGCTGGCAAGGGAGACTTTTTTGCTTAAACACAGTTGATCCACAAGGAAAGGGTGAGCTAGTGTGAAGGGACATTGTACAAAACAAAACAACAAAATATCCTAAACTCAATCTGTACTCTCATGGACCTGGCACCTTTGCCTGTTGGAATGTGCAGCAAATTGCTCTAAGGACCTGTTTACAACTCCACTTACTCAGGGACAGCAATTTCAGATTAACTATGCATGGATGTTGTTATTCTAGAATAAGATCACTTTGTTCTAATAGAACATGCAGTACTGTAAAGTGGATACAGTTAAATCAGATCCAGGCATTCTTATTCCAGAATAAGAGCATCCACATAGCATGATGCAGGAATATCTACCACATTACAGATAAGCCCTAAACAACCCAGATTAATGAGTGTAATACATTCATTTGAATGTGCAATTCCATATCACATTACATAAAGTTATCTTCTAGCTAGAAGTATATTTTAAAAGGGAAGTTCGCATAGCATTTTGCATCAGTTTTTCAAAGACAAGTTATTTAGAAACAGTCAAACTGTTTTTGGAATGCGTGTGTCTTTCACACTGCCATGATTTTATATGTGCATTCTTTTCTCCTGAGCAGGCAGGAATTAAAACTATAGTAAGGGGTTGGAAGTTTACAGGAATCCTTCTAAAAAATAAGTGTTAAGAATAAAAGCAAACAGACTGAGCTGAGAAACAGCGTGTTTTATACATACCCTTCATGAATATCATGAAGATGGTCACACAGGCTGTACTTCCAATTTGCCAATGCTAGTATAATCAAGCACTGAGGAGGATATTTTAGTGTTGAAGATTTGTTTATTTGGAGGGGTGCAGAGGGCTGATTATAAAAGAAACATCCTGTTCTTAAGAGGTTGTTTGTACATTTTAAAGCCATTTTGTCATCAACTTCCACTCTTTATCCCTTTAGTAAAAACTAGCTTGTGGACAGCTGACCAGTAAGATCCCCACTTTCATGTGATTGTGAGCAGGCAGAAACTGTGACCACTCTTCTCTAGAGTTCAACTTCTGAGGAAAAAGCAGTCTCACATATACAGAACCTCAGTAACAAAAACCAGAGATATGAGCTGACCTTTCGACCACACATTTCATTTGTAAGTACCGTACTATGTTAAATGTAAACTGCTAAAAAAAATAAGGCAAGGATTAAAAAAAGATTGATAAGATAAGGAAATTGTTTCTGTGATTGTTTCATTTAAATTACAATTATTAAAAGCATCATTTTTCAATGCTGTATTAAGTCAATGTTCAGATGTAAACTTTTGAAAGAACAGCCATAAAGTTTTGTTCAGAGTTTAAAACCACCTCCCATTCCGGAGATTTTACTGTAACTCTGTAACCATTTCTATATCAAAAAGGGGCATTTATGGTCTCTGAATTGGAAACTAGATCTAACCTCATTTCCCCAAGGAACACAACTGTTGTGTGTCACTTCTAAGGGGCAAGAGAAACTTGCCACTAAAGAAAAGATGAAATAAAGCCTCTGAAGACTAAAAATGAGGCTTTGATTTAAATCCCACACTCCCAAAGACCCCAGCAAGGGAGGAACTGGGGAAAGAGAAATGACAAATTTTCATAAAGAGGAATAAAGTTAGCTACAAATCTGTCTATTTTTTAAAATGATTTCCAAAAGATCATTTCAATATGAATCAACTGAATTAGCCTCTTAAAGTAGGTCGTTGCTCTAGCAACCAGTAGTGTGTTTAGACAACTCCCTGCCATAATGACCTACTTTTCAGCTCCTCCTAGGACAGCATCACGTAACTAGAATTTCATGTTCACATCTGAAACATTCTGAAGAGAGAAGGCTAATCTGCAGCTTCCAAAGTCTCTATTTCCTGGAAACAAAAATAAAGACTCCCAGAACATTCGGATACCAGATCAATATGTTGCTCTACATTGACTGGACACAGAAACAAAGCTATTCAGGACATATTCAGACTTCAAAAAGCATTTAAGAAAGTCAATTATTAAAGTTAAAAAATGCTAAAAGCAAATAGCACAAGCAGCTGCTAGAATGAACATCTCCAAAAGCAGTGCTGCTCTCTGCCAGCAATCTTCATTGTAAACAGCCTGTTTCAGTACATCACTAAGGCTATGTCTATACTGTGGGTGTTTTGTGGAAGAGGAAATGCAAATTGAGTGCTCATTTGCATATCTTCAGATCCTTTTTGCAGAAGACATTTTTGCGATAAAAAGCCCTGGGTAGATGTGGCCATTTGTTGGGAAAACCCCCTTTTGTTCAACAGCCCTTATTCCTCAAAAAAAAAAAAAAAAAAAAAAGAGGAATAAAATACAGGCTCTCGCACAAAAGGGTTTTCTTCCGACAAATGGCCCCGTCTTCACAGGACTTTTTATTGCAAAAACTTCTTCCGCAAAAAGGATCTGAAGATATGCAAATAAAATGCACAATATGCAAATGAGCACTCAATTTGCATTTCTTCTTCCACAAAACACCCTCAGTGTAGATGTAGCCTGAGAGAGAGAAGCGGACAGATATTCCTCAATTACAGACTTGAAATTAAGAGTGAAAAAAAACCCCTCAGGAATGAGAAAGTTAAATACTTTGCATTTAACCCTGTGTAAAGAGATGGTGATGAGGGTGGAAACACAAATTTAGGAAACAGCATTGACAGTTACTTATCTATTGTTTGCCAAAAGCTTTTTGATAAAATTTCCAAGAGAAAGAAATAAGTTTAATACACGTTCACTCAGAAGTTTATGAAAATTTCACCAGAATTTTGAAGATAGATAAAACTGAAAAGTCAGCAATATTTAATCTGTAAAATAACATGTCTATTTGACCATCTGAGTTCCCAACCTTTTACATTAAGCCCTCATAGTTCAATTTTGTTCATATTTAAAAAGGCATGGGCAAGGAAATTTTATAAGTGAGAAAAGTCACACCCCAAAATAAGAGTGCGCTGCAGATGCATATCTGTTACTACACAGTATACTCTGGGTTTCTGGTTTTGTTTTAAACCAATAAACACTAACAGAGCAAACCCAACATAAAAAACAAAAAATAGGTATATATTGCAAATTAGTTGAAACCATAGGTAAGAGCAGTGTTCTCTGTAAGATGCTCACTTGCGTGGCTGCGCACAAGAAATTCGGAGCCCGCCCACCCTTTTGCAGAGCTGAGGAGCAGCACTCACCTTCCTGGATTAGTGAGGTGGCTGCTCCCTTGGCCAGGGCCATATGGTGGGGCAGAGACGGGGATAGGGTTGCAGAGGGAGGTGGCTGCTCTGGCTGCCGCCAGGACTGAAGCTATGTTGGGAGGCAGCTGCTGCCAGGGATTGGGGCCATGGGGCTGGAGGGCAGCTGCTTCTGCAAGGAGTTGGGAAGGGGGAGTGGAAGGGGAGAGAGGGGCGCTAGCTGTATAACAGGGCAGAAGATGTATGTGTTTTAAATTGTTATGGAAGAAAGTCCCACTTGCTGTGCCGATGTATTAGCACCTGCCCCATCTTCTGCCCTGTTACACACTAACAATATCTATCTAAAAGTTTCAGAGGGGTAGCCAAGTTAGTCTGTAGCAGGAAAAACTTAAGTAGTAGTCTAGTAGGACTTTAAAGACTAACAAAACATGTGCCCACAAAAGCTCATGATACCATCTACATGTTTTATTTTTTGCTTTTTTTTTAAATGTATATACTGTTAATAATTGATGGATGCCATGGTAGCACATACCCAAACAAGCACATGTATTTATCAGTATTGATGCACAAGACAAAACTCACTCCGCTCATGGATGGAAAACCTTAGAGGGAACACTGGTCATGAGCAGAACTGCCAAACACAACCCAACATAATTTGTTGGGGGAAGTCAACATGGTTTCTGTAAAGGGAAATCATGCCTCACCAATCTACTAGAATTCATTGAGGCGGTCAACAAAAGGACTAGGGATGTAAAATTCCATTTAACTGGCTAACCGGATAAACATATTGTTTAACCAATTAGAGGGGGCAAGTGTGTGCGGGGGGGGAAAGAGCACTTGAGCCGGGCTGGAAGGGCCCCTGCCTCCTGCCCCCACCCTCTATCCCACCAGATAACCTTAATCAGTAACAGGCTAAACCTTCACATCCCTAATGTAGACAAGGGGGATCCAGTGAATATTGTGTACTTAGATTTCCAGAAAGCCTTTGACAAGGTCCCTCGCCAAAGGCTCTTAAGCAAAGCAAGAAAGGTCCTCTCATGGACTGATAACTGGTTAAAAAATTAGAAACAAAGGGTCATTTTTCAGAATGGAGAGAGGTAACTAATTGTGTTTCACAATGGTCCATACTGGAATCAATCCTATTCAACATATTCATAAATGAACTGGAGAAAAGAACGGTTACTTACCTGTAACTGTTGTTCTTCGAGATGTGTTACTCACGTCCATTCGAATCAGTTGTGCGCACCGCGTCTCCGGAGCGTTTTCCCTAGCAGTACTCGTAGTGCCGGCAGGACGCCCCCTGGAGTGGCGCCACTATGGCGGAGCATAAGTACCCCCTGCTGGTGCTCCCCTACCTCAGTTCCTACTTGCCGGATGCTCCGGACGAAGGGAAGGTGGGGGGAAAGTGGGGAAAATCGAATGGACATGAGCAACACATCTCGAAGAACAACAGTTACAGGTAAGTAACCGTTCTTTTCTTCTAGTGGTTGCTCATGTCCATTCAAATCAGGTGACTTCCAAGCCAACCCCACTTCACGGAGGAGGGGTCAGAGCACCCAGAAAGAGAAGTCCACAAAAGTTGAACAACCCAAACATATTTATT
Source organism: Pelodiscus sinensis (assembly GCF_052426305.1). Classification (NCBI taxonomy): domain Eukaryota; kingdom Metazoa; phylum Chordata; order Testudines; family Trionychidae; genus Pelodiscus; species Pelodiscus sinensis. The sequence continues at coordinate 98,421,691 of NC_143052.1, forward strand.
CAAGTAACAGAACACAGAACTGTTGAAAAAAGTGCAATGTGGTATAGAGAAACAAACACATTTACAACACGGAGCTGAGGACCGCAGAACCCAACCCTGCGTCCTCCCTGGCCTGCTGTGTCAGCGCATAGTACGCCGTAAAGGTATGCACTGACAACGTGGCCGCCCTGCAGATTTCAGTAATTGGAACCTGCGCCCCAAAAGCTACAGAGGACGCCTGCTCCCTGGTGAATGTGCTGTAACCCGGGGCGGGACCTTCCCGGCCAGGACATAACACTCCCTGATACACCCCGCGACCCAAACGGACAACCTCTGGGTAGAGATAGGGAGCTCTTTCATTCTGTCCGCGAAAGCAACCAACAGTTGTGTGGACTTACGAAAGGGTTTCGTTCTATCGACATAGAAGGCCAATGCCTGCCTAGCATCTAGGGAGTGGAGCACTTGCTCCCTAGGAGAGGCATGGGGCTTTGGAAAGAAAACCGGGGGGGGGGGGGGGGGGAGTAAATTTCTTGGGACAAATGGAACGGTGACACCACCTTGGGGAGAAAAGCCGGGTGAGGACGGAGCCTCACATTATTCTCCAAGAACACTAGGTAGGGCGGGTTTACAGTTAGTGCCCTAAGCTCAGATGCCCTGCGAGCCGACATAATGGCTACAATGAACGCAACCTTCATAGAGAGGTGCTTTAAAGAGCATGTGGCCAGTGGCTCAAAGGAGGGCGACACAAGTCTAAACAACACGCCCTCTAGACAACACAAGGTTAAGGTCACAAGCGGGGAGAGGGGGTCTAACCGAGGGGTACAACTTATCCAAACCCTTAAGAAACCATAGAGGATGCCCGCAGGCCACAGCATGGTCATGGCATCTCCCCTGGAGTGGGCCCCCAGGCTCAACAGGGAGCAGTTACTCTGGCACTTGGTGTTGTGTGCTTAGGCAAACAGGTCTAAGGGACAACCCCACCTGTGGAAGACCTGATGATGAAGGGCCGAGTCCTAGAGGAACCATTCGTGGGCTCTAAAGGACCTGCTCAGAGCATCAGCCAGCAAATTTTTGCACCGTGGCAGGTATTCTGCCTGCAAAAATATATTGTGTGCTACACACAGGTCCCACAGCCACAAAGCCTTGCGACAGAGGGGAGGCGACCAGGCTCCCCCCTGCCTGTTGATGTAGAACACAGCCGCCATGTTGTCCAGGCGCACCAGGACGGAGCGGCACGACAGCTTTGTCAAGAAGGTCTTGCAAGCTCTCCTCACTACCCTGAGCTCCCAGACATTTATATGTAGGGCCTGCTCTACAGGGGACCACAAGCCCTGGGTCCTGTGACGCCCCAGGTGCGCTCCCTAACCCAGGTCTGAAGCGTCTGTGACCAGTGTCACCAAGGGGAGGGGAAGGGGAAGTACGGTAAATGGAACCCTGCTGCACACAACAGCCTCCTGAGTCCACCACTGTAAGGAGGCAATTACCGCTGGAGGCACCGTGAGAACCATGTCCCAGAGACCCCTGGACTAGTTGAACACCTTCACTAACCAGGCCTGCAGCGATCTGAGCCTCATTCGAGCATGGAGTACCACATAAGTGCATGCTTCCCTGTGTCCTAGCAGTCTCAAGCAGACTCAGGCAGTCGTAATTGGTTAACTCGGAGATCAGCTCCACTATGGCCAGAACTCTGTTCCTGGGGAGAAATGCTCTTGCCACCCTGGCGTCCAAGAGAGCCCCCACAAATTCTAGGCACTGAGAGGGAGTCAACAATAACTTTTCCTCATTCAGCATGAGACTGTGTCTTAAGAAGAGAGTCCTTGGTAAGGGAAACGTGAGCCACCACTTGTTCGTAGGCTCGACCACAAATTAGCCAGTCTAGGTACGGAAAGACGTGTACCCCCTTTTTGCAGAGGAACGCCGCTACGACCGACATGCATTTTGTGAAGACCCTGGGTGCTGTCGAAATTCCAAAAGGGAGCACCGTAAACTGGAAGTGACAGCGGGACACTATAAAGCGGAGAAACCTCCTGTGGCTGGGTCTTACTGCCAAATGGAAGTAAGTGTCCTTGAGATCGAGAGTTGCATACCAGCCTCCTAACTGTAATACCGGGATAACAGAGGCCAGGGTTACCATTCTGAATTTAGATTTCACTACCATCTTGTTGAGGTCCCTGAGATCTAGAATGGGACGAACCCCGCCCTTGGGTTTTGGGACAATAAAATACCGGGAATAAAACCCCTTATCCCTTAAGTGTGAAGGGACCCTCTCTACTGCTCCCTTTTGGAGGAGCGCTAAAACCTCCTGGTGGAGAATACCTTCGTGAGAGGTGTCCCTGAAAAGAGACAGGGCAGGCGGGTTGGAAAAGGGTGAACCCAGGAAAAGGATAGTATAGCCATCCCTGACTATTCTCAGAACCCAAGCGTCGGTGGTGATTTCTGCCCAGGCATGGGCAAATTGGGATAACCTAGCCCCAAACAGGGGGCCCGGGCGGGAAACTGGTGCGTAATGCTCTAGAGGACTGTCATAACGGGTGCTTGGACTGTTGAGGGGGGCCCTGACCAACCCCATGGTTGTCCCCTCTCAGTCGGCGACGAGGAGCTCTGGGCGAAGGTGGGGCCGCAGCCGCCCCCGCACACCCACTGGGAGCACGAGGATGGTGTCTCTAGTAATCCTCACGGGGGACCCGAGATTGCATTCTCCCCTGTTGTCTGTAGGGAAGCTGACGTCGCTGAGGAGCCGGCACGTGGATCCCCAAGGACTGGAGAGTGGACCTCGTGTCCTTGAGCATATGGAGCCTTGAGTCAGTATGCTTGGAGAACAACGCTTTGCCGTCAAAGGGCAGGTCCTGAACAGTAGTCTGCACATCAGGAGGTATTCCAGACACCTGCAGCCAGGCACCACGATACATAACTACACCCGACGCCATGGTACGGGCTGCAGAATCAACAGCATCCAGGGAAGCCTGAAGAGCCGTGCGGGTGATAGTTCTGCCCTCTGTGGTCATAGCCCCAAACTCTTGATGCACCTCGGCGGGGAGTTTCATCTTTGAACTTATCCATCGCTTGCCATGTGTTATAGGCATATCGACTCAGCACTGCCTGCTGGTTAGCAATGCAGAGTTGCACCCCACCGGTGGCATACATCTTACGCCCCATTAAATCGAGGCGTTTGGGCTCCCTAGCCTTCGGGGACGGCCCCGGGACAGGCTAGGAATATAGGTGCTTGTACCCCTACTGTGGGACAGAATAGCGCCTCTCGACTCCCTTTAAGGTAGGGGTTAAGGAAGCCGGGGTCTGCCACAGGGCGTTAGTGATCTTAGCCACAGTTTTGTTGAGTGGCAAAGCCAAACGGGCGGGCGCATCGAACAGGATGTCTATCATCGGATCCGTGTCCTCTACTACTGGCTCCACTGGAACACCCAGGTTGGAGGCCAAATGCCGGAGCAAATCCTGATGCGACCGAGCAACCATGGTCGGCATTGCCAATGCGGGATCCACTAAGGCCTTATCAGGAGGAGACGATGACGACGACTCCTGAATCAGCACAGGATCCAGCATAGGGCCTGGTTGAGGAGCTGGCTGGACAGGCACCGCCATGTGCGGAAGTGGCTCTGGCACCAAAGCCTGCAGGTCTCTAGCAGTATCTATGGTAGCAGTCCTCTGGGGCGAGGGAAGGGGTCGAGACAGCGACGCTGACGGGGGCGCTTGGTGCCCGGAGACACTGGACACTGTGGACGGGGGCATAGGCCCTTGCCACTGATGGTATGCCCACGGTGTCCAAAAAGGCCAGTGTGGCTGAGGCAGCCAAGTCTGTTGCACATGCGAACGATCACGGCGGTGCCGGGAACGGGATCTATGCTGTCACAAAGCCCTCGAGGACCCCAATCTGAAAGAGCCCACATCCAAATCTGAAGAGTAATCAGTCGGGCCAGGGTGGCGCCGATAACGAGTACCCTGTCACCATCGGGGCGGAGTGCGGGGGGGGGGGGCACACCCGAACCTGGCCATGGATTCTGGCTTGCCCGCATGCGTGCGGTGAGGTCGTACCGGTACCAGAAAGACAGGCTTTGGGCCTGACTGTGGTGCTGACACGGTGCACGTGGACTGCGGTGCCGAAGTCAGTGCCGGTTGTGAGCACGGAACTGCGGAGTCCAGCTGCCACGGAGATGGTGCCTCTATCAGTGCCGCCGTGGGCGCCATGGTGGGTAGGACTGAAGTCGCCGGAGCCGTGATGGCCGCCCTAGAAGGGATTGGTGTCACCAGCAATGGTGGTACCAGCATGGCCCACGGGGCCGATGCCAGTACTTGAATCGGTGCCAGTACTTGCAGCGGTGCTGAAGAAGCCAGTGCTGATGACTGTACCAGCACCCCAGGCAAGAGGCCCGGTGCCAGTACTGCTGACGGTGCCACGAGGCCTGAGTAGTACGGCACTGGCACAGCTAAGACCGGTTCCAGGAGAGGTCCCAGCACCGAGGGAGGTTGAGTCCAGTCGAGTGCCGGGTGAGGCCTGGCAGCCTGTGTACCATGGAGGGTGAGCCCTGGGAGGGTAGCCAAATTAGTCATCATATTGTATATACAGTTGGGATTATTTTTTCCAATATGCATTACTTTATATTTATCGAAATTTAATTTCATTTGCCATTTTGTTGCCCAATCACTTTATTTGGTGAGATCTTTTTGAAGCTCTTCGCAGTCTGCTTTGGTCTTAACTATCTTGAGCAGTTTGGTATCATCTGCAAATTTTGACACCTCACTGTTTACCCCTTTCTCAAGATCATCTATAAATAAGTTGAATAGGATGGGTCCCAGGACAGACCCTTGGGGGACCCCACTAGTTACCTCTCTCAGAAAACTTACCATTTACTCCACTCAACTTCAATCAAACCAGAACAGGAAGAAACTTAATCCTTAAAGTTAACTTACAAATACTAATGATAGCTATTTGTCCCCCAAATAAAGTTTTAGATTGACTGATGTTCCTCTGTTGCCACAATACTGCATGGAATTGAAGACTCAGGTTCATAAGTTTTACAACAGCATTACAAACTTCCATACAGAATAAAAATGCTGTGGCTTGCACAGATTTACAGGTGGCTGCTTTGGAAAGTATGCTGGACATAAAGCCATAAAAATGAATAAGCGAGTAGCTTCTATCATAGAGCTTATTTGCCCATCCCTCTCCCATGTAGGTTTTTACATTCATAGGATTTTAAAAGTCATAATTTTACCTATTTAAATCTGAAATTTCAGTGTGGTAATTGTAAGAGTCCTAACCCAAAAAGGAGTTGTGTGGGAGGAGGTCACAAGGTTATTGTGTGGAGAAGGGTTGCAGTACTTCTACCCTTACTTCTTGGTGGCACTGCCTCCATAGGTGGGCAGCTGGAGAGCACTGACTGCTGACTGGGAGCCCAGCTCTGAAGGTAGAGCTGCCACTAGTAGCACCTCAGAAGAATAGCATGGTGTGCTGCTGCCTGCACAGCTGGCCTTCAGTCAGCAGTAGGGCTGTTAAAGACTAGTTGACTATCCGATAAGCATTTGCTTAATGGGTAGTATTTTGACTAGTCGATATTTTCCCTCCCCCCTCCCAATTATAGAAAGAGGCAGCAAGGGGAGGGAGGAGGGATTAAGGGCCATTTTGAAACCCCAAAACTGCTGCTGTGCGGTGGGCTGTCTCTTTAAAATGCTGCCTCTGCGCATTTCAAAGGGGTAGTTGTCATGGAGCCTGGGGTCAGCTGGGTACTCTCAACTGACCCCGGGCTCCCTGTGGCATTTCCTTAGAACCCATGATCAGCTGCAGACTCCCCAGCTGACCCCGGGCTGCTAGCAGAATAGCATGGAGCCTGAGGTCAGCGGGAGACTGATTCTCCCGCTCACCCCAGGCTCCATGGCTTTGAAATGCACAAAAGCCCCCACTGGGGACTCTTGTGCATTTCAAATCAGGCACATGTGTGTAACCCAGAGTCAGCGGGACCCCCAACAGGCTCTTGAACATTTCAGAAGAGGAATGCGGAAGTGCCTATCGACTAGTCGATGGAATTTCCATCGACTAGTCAACTAACCGTATTTTAACATCCTTAGTCAGCAACAATCATTCTCTGGCCAACCATCCCTGAAGGCAGCAGCAGCACAGAGATAAGTGTGGCACCCTTATATCAGGGTGGGGAGGGGGAGAGGAGAGATGCTTCCTTCAGAGATTGACTGTCAGCCAGGTGTCCTTCTCCAGACACTCAACTCTGAGGATAGTGCAGAAGTAAGAGGTGACCCACCCCCCAAATAAACCTATAACCCCTCTGCAAGTCTCTTTTGGGTCAGGGCTCCTAGTTAAAGAAACACAAATCTCCCCCCATGAAATCTGTATAGTACAAGGCAGAAGCACACAAAAGACCAGATTTCACAGCATGGAAGAGAGGGGAGATAAGATTTCACAGTCTAAGATAGTTTTCATGGCCCTGAATTTGGTAGGACCCTATTTACAGATCTACTGCACACGCCAAGGTATTCCCACAGAAAAAGAACAATTCAACATATAAATACATTAACTGTATGCAGAGTTAATATTTCCTAATTTCAAAAAAACCAAATACTAGTCGTTTAGAAAACAAAAGAAGAAATTGATTCTACCACATGAAAGTAAGAGGATCCTTAAGGTTTTCTATAACTATTCCCCCATGCCTACACCCTTCCCAACCAACAGGATCAAGAAAAATAGAAAAAAAAAGTGTAATTAATCAGAAACTAAATCCTTGCATGGCAAGACAGTAAATAAATATTTCCACATATTTTTATTTATCACATAAGAAGAGTACAAGTACTTTCTTTCATCCTGAAGACAAACTTGATATAAAACAGGATTTGTACTCTTCGCTCATAACAGCAGGCAAAGATGTTAAAAACCAGTCAATCTTAAGACCGTTATGCAAAACCCTCTATAACCTCAGCTTAAAAAAATTGTGCCTATAACTTGTGTATTTTGAGGAGAAAGTCAGGAACCATTCACTTTTTTCTTAAACTACAGTTCCACTGTAAAATGAGATCTACATCATTTTTAAGGGCAAAATTTAAACCATGTAAAGGTTTTTTTGCAGCAAGTAAAAATAACTGAGCAGCTAGTTAGATATTTTTTTTTTTGAGGGGAGGCCAAACCACGGCTTGTGGGCTGCACGTGGCTCTTTTAGAGTTAATGTGTAGTTTGAGGAACATCCCTTACCACTAGTTGTCTACCTACCAGACTAGGGAAGGAGCTCAGGACTAGGGATGCTAAAATGAGTTTATTTTTGTAAATGTGTAACCACTGAAAATTTCAAAAGTTACACGTGTGGGGGGGGGGGGGGGAACGGGGACATAGGGAGAGGTGATGCTCCCAGGGAGCCAGATTTTAAGCAGCAGCAACGCATGGGGTGGGTAGCTCCTGCTTCTCCCCCACTCCCTGATGCTGCCCCTGTATGAGAAGCAGCAGAATGGGGGAAGGGGGCTGTGTAACCATGAAGGTTAACCGATGAGCTCATATATATTCACATCCCTAACCAGGTCTTTGCCTGCAATGGGAGGTGAGGTCGGGGTGTCTGCCGGACTATAGGCCCACAGGGCACACCTGCCAGAGGCTTCAGCAAGAGTGGGGCTGAAGGTCCCACTTCTTAAACTTCTGAAGATTGTCATAGGCAGCTTGGACAGTCAGTAAGTTTGGCCACCCGGATACATGCCATTTCTAGAAATGAGAGATGTCATAATGCTAATATCAAGGAATTAAGGCCAAGTAGCAAGCAAGACATCAAAATCATGTTATAGGAAAAGCTTCATTTTGCATCTTTCTGCCCCATGTAACACCAGTGTTTACATTTATGTAATCAATTTTTTGTTAGGGCAGAATCTTCCATTTGGGAATTGAAATGGAAAATTCATTATCTAGAACCAGATAAACAATGATCAACAGCGAGATTTACTTAGTGCCAATTCAACAACTTGAGAGGCAAAATAATAAAGCATGCTATTATTATGTTTTAGAGGGAGTAGGCAAGACGCCAAGAGAAAGAAGATCAGTGAGGCCATGTCACTGGTTAGTAATTGTACTTGCTCAATGACAATTATACAAAAATACTGGAGTTACATGTACGGTTAAAAGAAGAATTTCCCATACAACATCAATATAATGAAGCATGCTCTCAATTTCCCTAGTTAAAATATCCTGAAAACCAGAAATACTGCACATGTCTCTTTATTTTGCACAACTTATAATATGAATGGAGGAATCTTCAACAATGTAAAGACAGCTATCATAACATAATGTTATTTCAAGGAGAAAACATAACCCAGTGTCTTTTCATTTCTCTTCCAGTTTATTACAGTACCATTTCTAATGGCTATTAACTATGTTTTAACTTCAAAACAGATGAGAAACTGACAATGGTAGTCACTTGGTGCACCTGGAGTATTTTGAACAAAAGGTGACAGGTCTGGAACAGAATCTGGGTCACTGGTTCAACCCTTTGCAAGATGTTTCCTCAGTTTAAAACCCTCCTTCAACCCTATGCTAAACTAAAAAAAGGCACTGTAAATTAGCAGCAGAAAAAAAGAAGACTGACAAGATTTTTTAAAAATATTTTCATCTTCTGAATGAGCGTCTGCTCCTATTCACACAGTTGTTTTGCCACTACAATGCCCTTTTTTATAAAAAGGAAGTGCAAATAGCCAAAATCTGAGAAGATAAGCTATTTGGCTGTCAATTTCAGCTGCTGAATGATAACTCCAAATTGAAAGGGTCATTTTACGGACCTCGTGTGCACACACTACAGTGGCTAAAAAAGTGAAAGTTATTTAAAAAACCATTTAGTTAGTAACAAAATTATATTTTGCTTTTATATGCGTAAACTCATTCTAGCAAATCATTTTTGAGACAGGTAATAGTGGTTGTTAAGTTTTACTTGAAAAATCTTTAATAAACCACATAATATAAAGCTATGAAAGAGCGGGCAGTGTCTGAGGCACAAACTGTGTATACAGCAAGAGCCATACACACACTGAAATATGAAGCAATTCAAATAATCTTAGGACAGGATGTTATAGTATCTCCTGGAACTAGTCCCAGGAGATCTCTGGTCTTGGACAGGTGAAGTGTTAGTGCAGAGCAGGCATTCTTCCTCAAAAAAACTCCAATACCCTATGTTTTTCTTTTGGAATTTTAAATTCTTTAGAGTAGGGAATGAGTGTGTCTTTTGTACAGCACCAAGAATATTTTTAGAGTAAGCAAGTTAACACTAGGGCTACGTCTACACTGGCCCGTTTTCCGGAAGGGGCATGGTAATTTTTGAGATCGTAATAGGGAAATCCGCGGGGGATTTAAATATCCCCCGCGGCATTTAAATAAAAATGTCCGCCGCTTTTTTCCGGCTTTTAGAAAAGCTGGAAAAGAGCGTCTACACTGGCCCCGATCCTCCGGAAAAAGCGCCCTTTTCCGGAGGATCTTACTCCTACTTTGAAGTAGGAATAAGATCCTCCGGAAAAGGGCGCTTTTTCCGGAGGATCGGGGCCAGTGTAGACGCTCTTTTCCAGCTTTTCTAAAAGCCGGAAAAAAGCGGCGGACATTTTTATTTAAATGCCGCGGGGGATATTTAAATCCCCCGCGGATTTCCCTATTACGATCTCAAAAATTACCATGCCCCTTCCGGAAAAGGGGCCAGTGTAGACAAGCCCTAGGTGTTATATAGTAGTTAATTAAGTTAATTAAGTAGTTCATGGAATTTCTATTGATTAGTCTGGGGGCAAGGGAGGGTTTGAAAGGCGCTTGCTACTGCTGCTGAGACTCTGGCAGCCAGGCTCTTACTACATTTAAACTGTGGAGCTGCAGCTGGGTTAGCTCCTGGGGGCGGCACGAGCTGGGACTAAGCATTTCCGGCTTGCTCCGGCTCTACAATTTAACATGCAGAGTTGCAGCAAGGTTCGTTCCTGGAAGCTCACACCAGCTCCGGGACTAAGGATAATGAATATCAGTTAATTGAATATAGGCAGTCCCCGGGTTACGTACAAGATAGGGACTGTAGGTTTGTTCTTAAGTTGAATCTGTATGTAAGTCGGAACTGGCGTCAGCCGCTGCTGAAACTGATCAGCGGCTGATTCCAGGAAGCCTGGGGCAGAGCAACTCTGCCTTGGGCTTCCTGTAGTCAGCGCTGGTCAGTTTCAGCAGCGGCTGACTTGGGGACTCCTGGGGCAGAGCAGCTGGGGTGCTGCCAGGTTGGTCCGGAGCGGCGCTGCGGGACCAACCCGGCAGCCCCCAGCTGCTCTACCCCAGGGGTAGGCAAGAAAAGCCTGGTCTGCTGGGGGGGGGGGGGGGGGAAGGGGGCACTAGCTGCACCACACCTCCCCCCCCCCCGCAGACCAGGGAGACGGAGAGCAAAGCCTTGGAGCACTCCCGCAGCAGGACAGCCCAAGCGCGCCTGGGCTGTCCCGCTGCGGGCGTGCTCCGCGGCTTTGCTCCTGTCCCCCTGGTCTGCTGGGGTGGTCCAGCAGCTTTGCTGGACCCCCCCAGCAGACCAGGGAGACCGGGAGAAGCTTTTCTCGCCCCGGAGGACACGGGTGGTGATCCGCCGCCCATGAGCTCCGGGGCGAGAAAAGCCCCGTTCGTAAGTGCGGATCCGACATAAGTCGGATCCGCATAAGTCGGGGACTGCCTGTAGTTGAATAGTCTATTAACCGTGTGAAATCTTATCAATTACTCAACTATTCTACAGTACCTGGGGGGTGGGGCTGGCAGCCAGTGTGCTCCAGTCCCACTTCCAAGACGTCCCTTCCCACTCCGTGCTGCTGCCTTTCTATCAGAGGCAGCAGCGTGGGGTGCCAGATGGGAGCTTGCTAGTGAAGGAAGCCAATTTAAAAACCAGCTCCCCTCATAGACTGGCTGCCTGTTGCCTTGCACTGTTGCCTCTGAAAGAAGCAGCAGAGCAGGTTGGCAGCAGCCCCTGTGCAGGAGGGGGTCTGAGCTCCTGGACCTGGCCTGAGCCAGATTGCCTGCCCACCTGGCTCTTAATACACTTTAAATGCAGAGCTGCAGCGGAGGTAGGCCCAGGACACAGTGCAAGCTGGGACTGAGCTCTGCAACTGGCCAACCTGCTACAAAATGTACTGACGGAGGAGGTGGGGAAATGCATGTAGTTTATAGCATTAACCAATAAGCAAATGCTTATAGGTTAATCAACTATACTATTACATCCTTATCAGGCAACACTGCTGCTCTACCTCCCTCCCCCTGCACCAGAGACAGTGTGGGGGGGAGGAGGGGGAAGAGAACCGGCTTTTAAGCCAACTCCACCCCAGCACCAGCTCCTGCTTCCCCTTTTACCCCCCCCCCCAATCTGGTAGTCAACTATTTGAGTAGTTGCTTACATCCCTTGTTAACACGTGCTAGATCTGAGTAATATATATAATAGATACATAATTGTAAATTGAATAGTTGCCAGAAACCCAGAGAACATTAATAAGTTCATTTTTCTTCAGTAGGTGCTACGAAGTTCATATCTGCTCACAGATCAATAGCGTCCATGCTGCCTGCTGACCTTTTAGAGACTAAAGACCACAGGAATCCAAAGCATGTCTTTATTTGTTTCTCAATAATATTACATATTTCAGGATGTTTAGTGTTCTTAATTGATATGCCACTAAAAAAAAAAATTTAGAAACTTGCAAAGTATTTTAAAAATATCAGGTTTGTCTTTTACTTTAGGCTGGCTTCAGTCTCCACCACAGAAGATGATTAGGAAATATAATTTCACAGTTTGTAGTGGCTTGTATATACACTCAACCATAAAAGCAAAAATCTCTGAATTGTTTATTGAGCTACAACATGTTTTTCAGTCAAAAGAACCTTATGAATACAACTTTTAAAGACAATTTTCAATCATTCCATCCAAAACGTCCAGCAACTACTGTTTTTAAACTGCATAATTCTAAGTTTTGTTGACAAGCATGCATTAGCCATTATATGGAATATCATAGGAAAAGTACTCTGGTACTTCCACCTTCTCAAGACTATAAATAGGACTACCATGTGCAGAAGTTGGCAATTTCCAAATATAAAGAAGTGAGCTTGTCCATAAACTATTCTGATATCCTTGGATATAAAAGATTATATAAAATAGAAGATATTGTAGAAAAGGCTCTAAACTAGTTGCCTAGCAAGTTCAAATTCTCCTTTTAACTGACTTACCCAAAGTTATTCAAGGAATGAATGGCATTAAGTCTTTCTGCATCTCAGTTTCATCCCTGTAAAGTGAAGTTACCACTTCTCAATGCTACAGTCCAGAGAAGACTCAGTTAGCATTCTGCAAAGCACCTGTAATCCTTGGATGGACCACGGTACATGAATTTCAAGATTTTAATCAGTGTATTTGGAGGGGGGAAAAAAAAAGGTTTCACACTAGGGATGTTAAACTGTAACCCTGTACACAGTTAACCAACGATGTTCACAATTACATACAAGCTCCCAGCCTGCTCCCAGGGGCAGGTGGGAGCAGAAGCAGGAGCCGGTACATGTAGGAGGCAACTTAAAAGCTGGCTCCCCACATGCACCTGCTCCCAAAGAGTTGTATGCCCCCCCATGTGTAACCATGGAAAATGTCATGGAAAACGGTTACACAATTAAACACATATTAACATCCCTATTTCAGACAACTGCTAACATTTCAAATTAGCTAATTTTTCTGTATGCATTTTTTAGCCCAACTACCCCTCTCCCCTATCTCTTCTCTTGTTACGTCATCTCTTTATTACAGAGGCTTTCTACCATAGCTCCACAGTTAAAGTTAAGTGCGAAATTCAAAGCAGGATTCAACCTCTGGCTATAAAGTAGACGTGTGATTCCCAGCTCAAATACCCATAATCGCACTAGCTCTCATCTGAATCCACTACAGGTTAAACCTCTCTCATCTGGACTCTCTGGTCTGACAACACCTGTGGTCCTGCCAGACCACGGATGTTGCTAGACTAGAGAGTGCTGGCTGCAAAGGTTGAGAGCATCTGGGAGTGGAGCTGGTTTGGTTAGCTGCAGCCTGCAGGGCCAATCACCTGGCAGCAGGGAGCCCTGGGAGCAGCTACGGCCCTGTGCAGGGCCAGGGAACTACAGGAGAGAGCTTCTGGAGCAGAATGATGACAGCAGAGCCAGGCAGGTGGGTCAGAGGCAGTCAAGCCTCTGCAGGAGCAGCCTGAGGCCAGCTGCGGCAGCTGGTACCCCAGGAAGAAGGCGTGATCGGCGCCCCCACCTGCACGGTTGTCAATGGCTGTGACGTAATCATGGGCTGCCCCCGAGCCTCTGGGTTCTCAAGGGACAGCAGGCAGGAGGGGAACCCCAGGAGAGCCCAAACACCTGACTTCCACATATCCAGCAAATTTCCTTGTTTGGGACCACTCCAGTCTCGAGGGTGCTGGACCAGGAAGTTTCAACCTGTACACTATTTTTGGTAGGGATGTGAACAGTTAACTGTTAAGTCTCTCACCAGTTCTGGTTAACCAGTGTGGGCTGGGGCAGAATCTGTCCCCCTCCCCCTGCAGATAACTGCTAGCTCCTGCTCACTAGAGAGAGGGGGATGGCAGTGTCAGCTGCAAACCCCACCTATAGGGGGGCCAGCAGGGACAACCCACTTCATCAATTAACTGGTTAAATCTGATTTACAGGATTTTACATTTCAAGTATGAAGTTGGTTAAACTTGCATCTTCCTTAAAAACATCACCACTTATACTGTTCAGGATTGACAGGATTTTTTCCAGAGAATTTACATTTAGATCTGTTAAGCCATGTGCCAAAAATATTAAAAAGACCTTTCATGAATTCAGCACCTGGTAGTGGTGCATTTTTGGTCATAAAATAATCATAGCTCAGATATTTAGGGGAGGTAACTGGCCTAATCTACTCAGCACCTAATGAGGTCTCAGCTGAAGCACTGCATCCAGGTCTGGGAGTCAAATTTATGAACAAACTGGAAAGAGCACAGAACAAAAGGTTTTCTAAACCTTTTCTTTCCTAATATCTAGGGGCCCTATCAAATTCACAGATATGAAAAATGGATCATGGAAGCAAATCAGATTTCACAGTCCAGGAAATCTGATCTTTGCGTGCTTTTACCTTATACTATACAGATTCCACTGGAGAGATCAATGTTTTTCAAATTGGAGGGCTCTGACTCAAAAGGGAGTTGCAGGGGAGGAGGGAAGAGTCACAATATTATTTTAGTGGATTATGGTATTGTCATCCTTACTTCTGCACTGAGTGCAGAGCTGAGCTGTCAGAAAGCAACAGTTGTTGCTTGGGTGTCTAGCATCTGAGAGCAGCACCCCATCAGGAGCAACACAAAAGTAAGGGTGGCCTATTCCTACCTATCAAAAATCAGTTCATATTTAGTCTTAAGGGGGGGGAGGAGGGGAGAGAAGAGAGGGAGAAAGACTGATGAGGACCGGATAGCCCTAACCCTATTTGAAGGCTGTTATATAAAAAAAGATAATCAACTGTTCTTTGTGCTCTGAAAACAAGACAATTTTATCTTCATCAAGGGAAATTAAGGTTACACACTAAGAAAATCTTTCTTTCAACAAGGATAGTTACACTCTGGAATAAGCTTCCAAAGTAGACTATAAAAACCCACATTACTGGAGAGTTTTTTTAAGAACAGGTTGCACAAATATCAACCCGGGATTTAGGTTTACTTGGTCCTGCCATGCCATAGGGCTGAACTATAAGAGCTCTTGAGGGCCCTTCCAGACCTACATTTCTATGATTTTGAAGCTAAGCTCTTTTGACTTGCATACACTAGTATCTTTCCCTAAAGTTTCCAGCCACTGCTACTAGCAATGCTCCCCTAATGGAAATCAGAGGGGCTGCAGCCACTAGTCATTAGCTCTCCTTGAGTCATGGTTATACAACACAGCGGATTAAAAACCAGGGGACTAGAGTGAGCGGCCCCCGTGGGAGAACTCCCTTATTTGGGGGGCAGGGTCACATTTTCTTTCGTAGGAGGCCGTTCGGCCCTGTGCTTTGGATGCGGGGCAGCGGGCCCGTGGCGGAGACTGGCACCGCTGCTGGGTCAGGCAAGGCCAATGAGAGCGGCGGGCGGGGAGCGGGAGGGGCGCATACGTAACCCGGCGATAACGCGCGGCCGACCGGGCCCGCTCACTCACCGCCACCTGTTGATGCCCACGTTGGAGGAGCCGGCGAACCAGGGGTCGAGGATGTAGACGCAGCGGACGCTGTCGGCGCCCTGGATGCACTCCCGCAGCGCCGGGTTGTCGTGCAGCCGCAGCCCCTTGCGGAACCAGTGCACCGCGTTCACCCCCATGGCCCGGGCGCGGTCCCGTCCGCAGCGGTGGGAGGGGGGATTCAGGAAGAGCCGCCGCGGCTCATGCCGGACCCGGGTGGGTCTCTGCGGGGCAGCCCTAGAGCGGGGCGGACGCCGCCCCCGCCGTGGCGACACTGAGACGCGAAGCTGCTGCCGGGGTCGCTGCCTCCGCTCGGCGAACGTCCGTTGGCTTTAGGACCCCGCGGAGGCGACAGCGGGGCCGGCCGCCTCAGGGGGGCACATCCCCTCCCCTTCCGAAATCCCCCGCGCGCGCGCGGGCCGCCTCTTGCCACGAGCCCGTGGCTTCCTCGCCGCTCGCCCTGTGACTCGGTGCCGGACTCCGAAGCCGACAGTCGTTAAGCCCCGCCTCCCGCCTTCTTATTGGCTGCCGCCGCCCCACCTGACTCGCCGCCCTCACGTTCCCGAAGTGTGTTTAGTAAGCCGGCCGGGAGGGGCCGCGGGGCGCGCGGGCTGGGGCCTCGAGGACAGAACCGAGCGCAACCGCTGCGCTAGGGGCCGACCACCGATCCCGTTCCGCTGGACACACCCGCCTGCCTGCGCGGCTCGGGAGCCCAACTGCGGGACGGCACCTCCGTCACTGCGAACCCCGCCTACTCCGTAGTGAGGGCGGAGAAGCCCGGATGAGCACGGGGCGGCGAGGAGGCTCCGGGCGCGCCTCTTAGTGCGCATGCTCCCCTGCGCACGGCAGGCCGTAAACGGGCAGTTATGCAGAGAATCCTGCGTACGTCAGAGGGACGTTCGTCAGCAGGCGTGTCACGGGCGCGCGTTGGCCCGGCTGCAGGAGGCTCACGTGGCGGGCGCGCGGGAGGGGCGCTGGGCGGCTGCGGGGGCGGGAGGAGCCGGCAGGGACACGGGCTGGCGCTTGCATAACGAAGCTGCGCGAAGTGCCGTTAAAGCCGCAGCGCCCCCACCGCTCTGCGCACCTGCCCGGGCCCGCCTCTGCGTGTCGGGGCGCTGCCAGCCCCAGGCAGTGCGGGCCCCGGGCCGGAGAGGCGGGAGCCCCACCCCAGGGCAGTCAGGCTCGTGCTGAGCTGTGCTGATGGCTCAGGAGAGCAACTCCTCGGTGTCCTTCCTCTGCCCTCCCTTCCCCTTATGCTCGCTCACCCTTAGGGGTGAAAGTAACTTAAAAGTTCTTACAGGACTGTCTTATTGCAACCCCCCTTGGGGCGGTGCCTCAGCACAGGGCGAGGCTTAGGGATGGTAAAATGTGTTTAGGTGAAATTATATAACTGCTGAAAATCTGTATCAGTGACAGCAGTGCAGAAAAGCCAGCTCCCCATGTGCACTGGCTCCTGCCTGTGCCCAGGAGCAGCCAGAGACCAGCTGCAGCAGCTGGCGCCCCAGCGGGCATACGTGATCGGTGCCCCTGTTGGTAGGGCCGTCAATGGCCTGATGTCATGGGCAGGTGCCCCCATGACATCATCCTTGGGCCCACCGCCTATAGCCATGGGCTGCCCCAGCCTGTGCCCCACCCACTGTCGCCTCTAATGGGGGGAGGGAAGAGGTGGCTCCCTGAGGCTGTCTACACTAGTGGGTTTTTGCGCAAGAACCCGCAGAATGTCCACACTGCCTCCCTGCCCTTGTGCAAGATTTATAGTACGGCCTCGGAAGACAGGGCAACTTGTGCAAGAGCTATGCTCTTTTCTAACACATGTAAGGCCTCTTGCACAAGAGCTCTTGCGCAAGAGGGCAGTGTGGACGAGCGGCAGGGATTTCTTGCGTAAGAAAGCCCTATGGCTAAAATCGCCATCAGAACTTTCTTGCGCAAGAGAGCGTCCACGCTGCCATGGATGCTCTTGCACAAAAAAACCCTTGCACAAGATGTTCTTGTGCAAGAACCCAACAGTGTAGACATAGCCTGAGTGCCCACTGCTCACAGAGCTGGTTTAAAAACCCTTCTTTCCACCACTGTCTGCTCCCTGCACAGGGCTTACTTCTGCTTTGCCTCTTCCTCTTCCACACCCCACCCCTTGGATTAAATTGGCAAGAGAAAAGGGGACAAGTGCTCACTTTTGCCAAAAAAAAGTTGGGAGGGCAGGGTCAGAACTTCATAATAATTTTTAAAGTTCCAGCTAAAACAGGATGTGTGGTCACTTTAGAAAAATAAATCACCTTTCCTTCAGCCAGTTTATAATCCATCCCTTGGTTATGTGCTAGCCCTGTGTGACAGTGAAATGAAATGATTAGAAGTCTAGGTAAAACTAGGGCATGGCTGTGCTGCAGCTGAATATCTTCCCTTAATCTAGCCAGAACTACACTAGGAATTAATTCAGCATAACGATAACATTATGTGCACATTTTTCTCACCTTTGAGCAACATTGCTTAAAATTTAGATTGACATAGGCCCAGCCTAAGCCAACTCAGGTTCATTACTCAGTAAATGATTCACTGAAAGATTAAAAACCCAGCAAAGGTAAAGTAAATGCTATGATCAGCTCTAATACTAAAGCATAACTATGAACACAAAACCATGTTCCTTTAAATGCACCTTTAACACAATTTTCCCTAACCCCAAGACACTTATCAAATTTGCTTTTATATATATTTCTATGTACTCTTGTAATTACTTTCTATACTTTGGCTGTTTCGTTCTCAAGAGCTTTCGGCTACGTCTATACTGCGCTCTTTTGTGCAAGAAAATATGAAAATGAGGTGAAGCAGTGAATATCGCTGCGCCTCATTTGCATACTTAATGAGCCACCATATTTGCGCAATGGGCTTTTGCGCATAAAGGAGCCATCTATACAACTCTTGCGCAAAAGCTGCCTCTTGCACAAGAGCTGTTCTGCCTGAAAAAAAGCGGCAGAATGGCTCTTGCGCAAAAGCCCCTTGTGCAAAAAGGTAGCTCATTAAGTATGCAAATGAGACATGGCAATATTCATTGCTTCACCTCATTTGCATATTTTCTTGCACAAGAGGAAGCAGTCTAGATGTAGCCAGTATGTTTAAGAGCAGTATAAGGCTAGGCACTACATTTTCCCCTCAAATCTCAGCCATCGTTGTTATAAAGGAGACCTTAAACTGAATAAAATTCTAACCACAGATGAAGATAATTCATGAATTGAAATAGGTCACTTTTTTAAAAGTATCCTCTATAAGATGAGCTTTGTAAGTTGCATTTAAGGCAGTATTCTATTGACCCACTTTCACAATAGGGAGGCCTTTTTGAATGTAGTAGGTTAAAATGTTTATCTTGTTTATAATAGAGATACAGGTAGAATTAATACAAGTCCCAGATAATCCGGAGATACAGCTAAGCATGTTCAAAATAATAAATTTAAAAACCCCACAAAACCTAAGAAAGTTTTTGTAGCTGTTTGAAAATCTTGAATCAGATTGTATTATGTGCACAGTTCCAAACGCAACTAAGAAAGGACTGCTGGGTTGGGACACATATCCCCTTAAGGCTGTAATCTGGTGGGCCGACCATACGGCTGAACTTGCCTACCTGCCCTTTGAGGCACTCTATCACCCTGTCTTACTGAGTCAGAAACTGGTCTCTCCTAGTAAAAGCACAGAGATAGATATAAAATAAGTGTTAGAGAAAGGAATACCAGGAGTTTTGTTCATGTCTCGTTGTACATTCAGTGAATCATAGAAATATAGTACTGAAAGGGAGTTTGAGAGGTCACTTAGTCCATCCACGTACACTGGGACAGGGCCAAGTACACCTAGCCTAGACCATTCCTGACAAAGGATGGTGGTTCCACATCTTCGCTTAACCTAAAAGGGTAATTAAGCCCTGAAATAGTTTTCTTTCTGTTAACCTATCTCCTTCTCTGTAAATTAAGCAGATAATTTCTTGTCCTGTCATCAGTGGGCCTGGAGAACAATTGATAACCATCTTCTTTGTACAAGCTCTGGACATATTTTCATCTGGTGAAGTGGGTCTTATTGATGAAAGCTCTTGATGCTCTATATTTTTGTTAGTCTCTAAGGTGCCACAGGACTACTTAAATAAGATAACACCAAAAGTTCAATGGTAACAAATTCACTAAACAACCTTTTCTCATGATCTCATTATTTTTTGTCACAGTTTTTGGGCCTCTAGTAATATCCCAACTCAATTTAAAATCAGCATTTACCCACATCTACATAAAATGTGATATATTGAGGTTTCTTGGCCATAGAAGGAAATCAGGACGTGAGATTTTGTTCAGTTTGGGAGACTGAGAGAGATATTGGCCTTAAGCTAATATGTTAGGTGAAGTGGACTAGGAGCTGTAAGCTATATTTAGGTAAGATTTTATTTTTTGGAACTTTTAAGTAGCATACCTTTCAAATGTTTGTTTATTTAATAATTACATTCTAATTTTTTAAATAAAGGAAGTTACTTTATTTAAAATCTTAATTCCACTTTCAAGTCTGGGAATTTTATTAAATCCAAACATGCCTCAGTGCCCTAAATTGGAACATTTATATTTAAAAATGGCAACAATACTTGTATCAAATGGGAAAATATGAATATAAGTGATTCTCAGAGAGAAAGATGTGGTAGTGCTTAGCACTCTAATTAAGGAAGAAGATTCATCAGTATGAGTTATAGCATACTCACATCTATTGTAGGGTGCTATGTTCTAGGTCACTACCAGCTTGGTAAATTGAAGCACTGATTTTTAATTGATTAACAACTGTACCCCCTGCCAACTATGAGACAGACTGACAGAGGATTCTTTTCCTCCTTGTACTGATGGAAATCAAGACTTACTCCATCAAAGTCAAAATACTACATCAAAATACAAGAGGTGAAAGTGAGAGAAGCCCATTTGCACTGCCAGCAGGGTATCCAGATACAGCTGCCTAAATTCCCCCAAACCCATCGCATAGACAAAAGCTCAGTCAAATCTAAGGTGGTTTCTTATACCTCTTGGCTACGTCTAGACTGGCATGATTTTCTGCAAATGCTTTTAACGGAAAAGTTTCCGTTAAAAGCATTTGCGGAAAAGAGCGTCTAGATTGGCACAGACGCTTTTCCGCAAAAGCACTTTTTGTGGAAAAGCATCCGTGCCAATCTAGACGTGCTTTTGCGCAAAAAAGTCCTGATCGCCATTTTCGCAAAACAAAATCTGAGCTGTCTACACTGGCCCTTTTGTGCAAAAGCTTTGCGCAAAAGGACTTTTGCCTGAACGGGAGCAGCATAGTATTTCCGCAAGAAGCACTGATTTCTTACATGAGATCGTCAGTGTTCTTGCGGAAATTCAAGTGGCCAGTGTAGACCGCTGGCAAGTTTTTTTGCAAAAGCATTTGCTTTTGCAGAAAAACTTGCCACTCTAGATGCAGCCCTTGGGTGTTCCATAGTCTTAGCAACAGCTGCACTTTATTGTTGACCAGGAGGACATTATATGGGGATACCAAGCAAAGCTCAATTCCTAGAGAGCAGATTAAACTCTCCCGCAGAAAACAGCTGCTACCTTGGATTTGGTCTTTTGCCACCCACTGCTCCCATAATAAAACACTTGTCATTGTACTGTGATGTGTGCAACGCATTTCAGTGGGGTCTAAAGGTGGCTCCCTATTGTCCCCTTCCCTCAGACATACATCTCTCCCTCCATCCTTACATTACTTAGCCGCAGACCCTTGTGCTGAGACCCGGTGCCTTGCATTCACTTTACAGAACCCATTGCCGATGTAGGAGCTGAAATCTCATCTTTAAGGGCCAGTTCCTGGAGCCCCGCCTTACGGGAGTCGCTGGCGAAAGGCCCCACGTGTGCAGCTCAGGCAGGCCAGGGGTGTTCCCAGCAGGGGGCGCTCGGCTGCTCCGACGGGGACGTGGCCCTCTCGCCAGCGCCGCCAGCAGCTTCCGAGTCCGCCTCGCTTCCCCCCGCCGGGCCAGGGGGATGGACCAGGCCGCTTGAGCTCAGCGCCCTTCCAAAGCGAGTGCGGGAGGCCCGGCTCGGCCCAAGGGGACACGCGGGAGCCGAGGCCCAGCCACAGGCCCGCGCTGACTCAGGTAACTGGGGCGCGCGGGCGTGGCTGGACCCGTCCCCGGCTGGCACCACAGCGGGCCCCGCCGCCTCCCCTCCGGGTCCAGTGGGGTGCGCGGTGCCGGGTCACTGCCTGCTCCGCGCGCCCGGAGCCTCGCAGCGCCCGGCCCGGCATAGCCAGAGTGTGTGTTGGGGGGAAGGGGAGAATCGCTGTAAGCGGCGTTTGTTTTCCTAGATAAGTGAAGACATTTGAACATCTTGAAGAGATTAGCTGCGGTTCCCAACCTTTTCCAGATGGGGACCCCTTTTGACAATTCAGGAAGACTTGGGGACCCAAGGCAATTCAAAAACGGGGAAGAGGGGAAGCAGAGCCACCTGGGGAGACGCTTGGCAATCCTTTTGAAATGTAATGGCAACTCCTATTTGGGTCCCTGCCCCTAGGCTGGGAAACCCTGGATTAAAGGGATTTAAAACAGAAACAAAGCTCACGTGTTGGAGGTGAGCATTACCTGTTTATAGACTGCTACTCAGCTCCTATCCCTGAGAGGTGCGAAATCCTCCCTTCTCAGACTATAGTTTTTTCTTTAATGATGGAAACAGGATAACAATAATGTAGCAGAAGAGATGAAAGTCTTTTGAAAATGTCAATGTAACACAAATTCACATTTTTGTTTTTAAATCCATTTTGTGTATAGTGCAGCACTCCAGAACATTGAGAGGAATTGCTAATAGTGCAACCCAGATGTTTACACTTCTATTGGCTAGATGTCAACCCTGCAAGCGATTGCTGAGTGTCTCATCCCCACCGAATCAAGTGAAGGATGGAAGCTTTGTACAGCATTGGAGTTATACAACTGATACAAAATCAAAAGTGGAGAACAAAAGAACTGTGGAGAATCTCTACAAGTTATCCATTGATATTAAAAAAATTCGGAGGCTAAAGCAGTGGGTCCTCTTTCAGGATACAGCCTATGTTAAAGAAACTGCTAATACTTTACGAGAAATGGGAGCTGATAAGACTGCCATAGTGAACATTTTGGAACGTTGCCCAGAGGCAATCCTCCGTACCCCAGCAGAGATAAACTCTCAAAGGGAGTTGTGGCAGTCAGTATGCCAAAATGAAAAACAACTGGTCAAGTTAATAGAACTATTTCCAGAGTCTTTTTTTACTGTTGAACACCACGAGAACCAGAAATCTAATGTTCGGTTTTTTCAAGAATTAGGTCTGAAAAATAATATTATCAGCAGATTCTTCACAAGTGCACCTGATATTTTTCACAAGCCTGTTGAAAAAAACAAACATATAGTAGAGACATTACAGAGAACGTATCTAAATTTAGGAGGTTCTGATGCCAATATGAAGGTTTGGCTTCTGAAATTATTAAGTCAGAACCCTTTTATTTTGTTAAATACCTCCACAGAGGTTCTAGAGAACTTGGAGTTTCTCCAGAAGCAAGATTTCACTGATTCTGAAGTTCTACAACTGCTGTCCAAGCTTAAAGGTTTTATTTTTCAGATTAGCCCTAGCACGATGCAGAAGAGCATGTTTTTTTCCAAAGATGTTTTTAAGTGCAATGAAGAAGAATTAAAAGAGCTAGTGTTGAAATGCCCTGCTCTACTCTACAATTCTGTTCCAATTCTGGAAGAAAGATTCAGGGGACTGTTGAAGGAAGGAATTTCTATAGATCAGATTAAAAAGACACCAATGGTGCTGGAGCTGACAACTCAAATTGTACAGTACAGAATTAAAAAGTTAGCTGCTTTAGGATACAATATAAAAAATGGAAATCTAGAAGATTTGAATGGAACAAAGAGAGATTTTGAAGCCACTTATTGCAAAATACAAGCAAAGAGAGAGAGACCAATGTTTAATCCTGTTGCTCCTTTAGATTAATTTGAACATCTTTAGTTTATTCCAGAAAGGTATTTTATCCATCCTTCCTTAAGGACTGAAATAAAATATCACCAGTACTTTAAAAAATGTTATTGTATTACAAAAAGTGACCACAATAAAAAGGTTAGCACTATCATTGGTGTCATTTACATAAAGTGCATATTAAGCGCACACACATTTTTTTAAAGATGTTTCCCCATTCTAACTGGTCACCAACTTACCTGGATCTTTAGTGATTGTTGTTGCACTGGCCAGTCTGATAATATTTAGAGCGATTATATTAACCAGCCAGGAGAGTTAGCTGCATGAATTTTCAATACTGTTCATTGGGTAGCAGATAAATAAAAGTGTTCAAAAAGGCCTTTAGATAGCTGCCACTGCATCAAAGAGGCCACTGGAAGTTGAGCCCAAATTGAAGCCGGCAGAAGGAGATTACATAGCTAGAGTTTCCACTGAAGATGTGCAAGAACTTTTTATATATAGTCATTACTATAAGAGGGCCCTATCACCATCTTAAAATGTGATCTCTCAGAGATCTCATCTTTTCTTGACTGACCTTTCTAGTTGTCTCTCAGGCCCGTTCTTGCACCTTTACCTCCAATTAACTCCTTGAGCATTTTGTGTTTTCAGGCTCTTGGCTGTTTTCTTGGTAATAGCCTGGTATCATTCCAGGCCTTTCTGCCTCCTTTTTCTTCCCTGTACCCCCCCCCCTTTTTTTTTCCTTCTCTCTGTATTGGATGCAACTGTGGCTGCCTGCTTCCATGATTGGCAGCTCTAGCACCCACCTGTGGTTGTAATCCAGCTGCTTGCTTATAAACAGAAAAGGCTCTCCTCCCCTTCACTCTGAGGCTGTGTCTAGACTGGCAAGTTTTTCCACCAAATCATCTGCTTTTGCGGAAAAACTTGCCAGCTTTCTACACTGGCCGCTTGAATTTCCGCAAAAGCACTGACGATCTCATGTAAGATTGTCAGTGCTTTTGCGGAAATACTATGCTGCTCCCATTCGGGCAAAAGTCTTTTTCTGAAAAACTTTTGCGCAAAAGGGCCAGTGTAGACAGCAGAAAGTTGTTTTCCGCAAAAAAGCCCCAATCACGAAAATGGCGATCGGGGCTTTTTTGCGGAAAAGCGTGTCTAGATTGGCCACGGATGCTTTTCTGCAAAAAGTGCTTTTGCGGAAAAGCGTCTTGCCAATCTAGATGCGCTTTTCCGGAAATGCTTTTAACTGAAAGCTTTTCCATTAAAAGCATTACTGGAAAATCATGCCAGTGTAGATGTAGCCTGAGGTTTGTATACCTTATTATACACCATCTGGTTGCAATCTCTGGATGCTAATA
The DNA here is from genome assembly GCF_052426305.1 of Pelodiscus sinensis. NCBI lineage: Eukaryota > Metazoa > Chordata > Testudines > Trionychidae > Pelodiscus > Pelodiscus sinensis. Next base: position 98,446,156 of record NC_143052.1, read on the forward strand.
TAATGCAAATAAATAAACTGCATCTAGAGGGTCTCCTTCAAGATTATGAAACCTGAAGCTGGCTCTTCTTGCAGGAACACTCATTTTATTTATTTTGCCTGGGCTTCTCCCCATAATTTCCCCCTCCTTTACCTTGGGCTAGAAAGAGAACAATTAGAAAGGGAATTAGTTGAAGTAAAGACTGTGCTTCCAGAAGGAAGGCAAAGACATCTGAGGGGGAACATGGGGCCTTATGCCTTTTAAAGTAGCTGTGGCTCAGGAACAAGCCTTTGCTCTAAATCTGGTGAACATTAAAAATGGACAAGATATGCAAACAGCCACTGCAATTATTTCCTAAGCATATGGAAAAACTGATACCTTTGATACCATGATGTGGTAGCTGTTGACAAATGCTGACCTTTTAATATCAGCTACTATAAATAGCCATTAGTCTTTGTGTAATATTTTCCTTTTCAGGGTGTGAATGAAGTGGTACATAACAAAAACAATCATCAGAGGTCACCTGGCTGAAATTAAAGTTGTCAGGGGTTTCTTGATAAGCTTTTATGAGCAAGTGGTCTGGGTATATTGCTCCTTGGCATGCAGGAGATAGACATGCATGAAAGAGTAGTAAGGTGACCAACTACCAGGGGACATGTTCCACATTTAAAATGTCTGGAAAAACTCAAACATTATATTCAAACAAATTAGGAGTGATCACACATATCAAACTAAATTGATTTGGTATCAAATTTCCAGGGGAAAAACTTATATTCTTGAGGCTCAATGATGAACTAAAATTGACTACAATGGACAATTTTGGCAAACAAAGGATCAAGCCTGTTATCTTAGGCTGTATCTAGACTGGCCAGTTTTTCCGGAAAAACTTGCCAGCTGTCTACACTGGCCACTTGAATTTACGCAAAAGCACTGATTTCCTACTGTAAGAAATCAGTGCTTTTTGCGGAAATACTATGCTGCTCCCATTCGGGCAAAAGTCCATTTTGCGCAAAAGGGCCAATGTAGACAGCTGAGATTTGTTTTCCGCAAGAAAGCCCCAATCACGAAAATGGCGATCGGGGCTTTTTTGCAGAAAAGCGCGTCTAGATTGGCAAAAGTGTTTTTGCGGAAAAGCGTCTGTGCCAATCTAGATGCTCTTTTCCGAAAATGCTTTTAATGGAAAACTTTTCCATTAAAAGCATTTCCGGAAAATCATGCCAGTCTAGACGTAGCCTTAGAGTACCTCAACTGTAAAGTGAACTGTTATTCTGCTTGTCATGAGTATACATTTCAGATACATATACACAGTTAAGGACAGATTGGCAATACATCTATATTTTTCTTTACTTTCTCAATGTTTACAACTACAGAGGAAACTTTTGCTTTAATTGTTTAAGATATTTTTTTCTCCTTGCAAATAACACCCTCAGCATATACCCTTCATTTGCTGATCCATCAATGAGGCTTGAGAATGCTGAGAATTAGTCAGTGTTATGTTTTAGTCCTATCTTTCAGAACTCAAGAGACAGGAAGATGCATCCTATATGCAACGTTATCTGTGATTTTGTGTCTCAGTAATGCCTTTTCCCCCAGATACAAGGAGACACTTCAGATATACAAAACGGTGACTATAATTGGCAATATAATTAGTAACGTTGAACCACTGTAGCACTAAATAGACAGCTGGCCTGTTATGCCTTTTGATGAAAATAGTGGCTCAGAGGAGGAAGGGAATTTCCTACTGGAAGTTAAATCAAGATGTATTTGATTCTTATTCATATACTGATGTAAGAGTTTTTGCCAGTTGCCTTGAGCCCATTATGCTCAGCCTGCCACACTGGGCTCATTCAGTTCTTCAGAAACATACTGCAACTAATTTGAGATGACTTTGAGGTAACTGAATATGACTGGCATCTCTTACTGATGGAAAAGCATTTGATGGTGCCTCTGGGGAATGTATTTTCCTTAAGAAATTTGGGTAAGTTAGTAACTTACTTGAGTTTGTCTTTCAGATTGCTTAATTTAATGCCATATACACTCTTCAATCAGCATGAAATTGGTTTGTTATGACTACTGCCAGTCAAACTTTCCCATTGTACATTGTCAACACTTTTACAATAAACTTATTCTTTAAAGTTGGGCTGAAGCCTACTTTTTAGCAAGGTTAGGACAGCCACCACTATGCAGACCTTGTTTGGTTTTTAAAAATAGATACTTTTGATGGGATCTCAGTGATAATAGGAAAAATAAGGAGAGAAACAGTTCCTTTCTCATAGTTGGATGAATCAACATAGTACTTTTCTATTAATTAGATCAATCTAGACACAACAAACCTCCTTCCCCAAAAGCTGAAGTAGTGAACTGCTATGTCTGGTCTGATAAAAAGAGTATTAATCAAGTTTTACTACTGTATTTTAGTACAGTAAAACCTTTGTATCCCAGCATATTGAGGGACTAGGGGGTGCCAGTTAGTCAAATATTCTGGTTAACTAAGAGTTCAGTGTGTGGGAAGGGGTTTGAGCTTGGGGAGAGAGTTTGGGTGTGGGAGGGATCTCAAGGCTTTGAACTGGAATGGGTATGGGGTTTGGGTGTGGAGAGAGAATTTGGATGAAGGAGGGGGCTTGGGGCAGGGAATTGGGGCACAGGAGAGGTTTCAGAGTACCAGATCTGGGCAATTGCTCATCTCGGGCTCTTCCCTGGAAACAACACATCCTTGCTGCTCCTAGGCAGAGGCGCACCTAGATGGTTTCTGGCCAATGGGAGCAACGGAGCAGTGTTCCGAGTGGGGCAGTGCAGGGGGAGTGCACAGAGTCCTTGTGGCCATTCCTCCTCCTAGGAGCAGTAGAGACATGTTGCTGCCTCAGGGAAGTCACACAGAGCTAGGTAGGGATTTCCCACACCAGCCAGACTATAAACTGGACTTTCAGTGAAGATCAGAAATGCCAGATTATATAACTCTGCAACTGGTACCTGGCTGGATAATACAGCTTTTACTGTCCATAATAAATCTTACCTAGCGGCATAATTTATTTATTTTCCTCAAGTGGTTACAGTCATCTATGGAGTCCATTTTTAATTAAAAATCATGGCACTGAAGACCAAGAAAAGTGGGAGCAAGCTCCATTTCTTATGTCCCTTGATAGCTGCTTCTGGTTATAGCCTGCTGTGAGAGAATGTTTTTGCATGGCAACAAGTATATTCATAATAGTTCTCTATCATTTAGCATGTCACAACTCAACTATGAGACTGTAATAATATATTTTATCCAAACTGTATATATCAAATGAAGAGCATTAATTTCTTATCTTAGGTTTCTTAAAGTGACAAGATTAGAGAAGGTGGGTTAAACACCAACAGGAGAACAACTTCAACAGGTAGGAATTCTGTCATTGTTCATGTAATTGAGTATTGTGATGCATATGCAAAACAGTGTTGATTTAGCATCTATTTTGGCATTTCCTTGCAAGAGGACTTAACTATTCAATTTGGGTTTCTTTAAAAACATTCTCATATTAAATTGATGTATTCTGTATCCGGGGGGTGTGAAGAGAGAGATTCTATTCTTATTCTTTCCTGTTTAAAAGTGTGGGCGTGTGAGGGAACAGAGGGTAGTTTTATTTACAAAACTCTGCACAGTCCAGTACTAGGAAAATGTATCTGTGCTTACCTGAAAATTTCCTTTCTTTCGGATATAGTACAATGGGTATTTCAGCTTGCTCACAGTTTCGGACAGAACCAGATCTGCCAGCCACTGGAAGCAAGGAACTGCTCCACCTCTTGAAGTCCCCTTCAGTTGAGAGCTTTCAAAGACAAGATAAATCAAATCCACTTTTCTTAGTCTCAGAGGGGTGTCTGTAAAATCAATGAGGAGTCCTGTGGCATGTTAAAGACTAAGTGGCTACGTCTAGACTGGCATGATTTTCCGCAAATGCTTTTAACGGAAAAGTTTTCCATTAAAAACATTTTTGGAACAGAGCGTCTAGATTGGCACGGACGCTTTTCTGCAAAAGCACTTTTTGCAGAAGAGCGTCCGTGCCAATCTAGACGCGCTTTTCCGCAAAAAAGCCCTGATCGCCGTTTTCACGATCGGGGCTTTTTTGAGGAAAACAAATCTGAGCTGTCTACACTAGCCCTTTTGCGCAAAAGCTTTGCGCAAAAGGGACTTTTGCCCAAACGGGAGCAGAATAGATTTCTGCAAGAAGCACTGATTTCTTACAGTAGGAAGTCAGTACTTTTGCGGAAATTCAAGCTGCCAGTGTAGACAGCTGGCAAGTTTTTCCGGAAAAGCGGCTGATTTTCTGGAAAAACTGGCCAGTCTAGACACAGCCAGTCTGTCTACACAGCAGGGCTTAACTCAAAATAAGCTACACAAATTGAGCTACGTCAATTGCGTAGCTTATTTAGAAATAGCTTATTTCGAAATTGGAAGCGTCTACACAGCACTTATTTAAAAACAGAGCACTCTTCCTCCGACTTCCCTTACTCCTCGCACAATGAGGGTTACCGAGTCGGAATAAGAAGACCTTCAGCTTGACAGTATTTTGACATTATTTCGAAATAACTGCCTGCTGTGTAGACATGGACGGAGTTATTTTGAAATAACACTAGTTATTTCAAAATAATGTTGCTGTGTAGACGTACCCTAACAGATTTACTTCGGCATAAGCATTCATGGGTAAAAACTATGTTGTCATATGCATGGGGACTGAATGCATCTGACGAAATGGTATCCACTAGAGATGAGAAAAGCGTAACATGCAGAGTTAAACTCTATGCTGCAGAGGTTTTTTTTTGAAAAATGGCAATTTTTCAAAAAAACCTTCACTTATGTCCACACTGCAATTGCATTCTTTCGGGGGGGGGGGGGGAATTGAAAGAACAGAGGGTTTTTTCCGACATTGGTAAATCTCTTTCTACAAAGAAGAAGCCTTTTTCCGAAAGAGCTCTCTTTTGGAAAAAGGTGTGTGAGGAAGGGGAAGAGGGAGTTCTTTTGAAAGAAGCGGAAAGAGGAAAAAGTGCAGGTGTCCTGGTGGCCACTCTGTCCATAGTAATCACAGCTTAATTGCGAGATAGCGTCCACACTGAATGGATGCTATCTTTCGAAAAAGCAGATAGTTTTTTCAATGCGCTTTTGCTGTGTGGACACTCTCTTTCAGAAGAACTCTTCTGGAAAAGTTTCTTTGGAAAGAAGCCTGCAGTCTAGGCATAGCCACAGGCTCCAACTATGTGTGGGGCAGTAGGCAGGAGCTGGTACATGTGAGGAGCGGGCTTAAACTGCTGCCCCTCGTGTAACCACTGAAGTAAGCGGTTACACGGTTACTTAATTACACACAGTTTACCATCCCTATTATCCACAAAAGCTTATGCCCAAATAAATCTGTTAGTCTTTAATGAGCCATAGGACTTCGCATTGTTTCTACTTTCCTAAATTATAACTTGTGTTCTGTACTTTGAGGGGGGAAAAAGCACAACATTTCCTACTACAGCACGTAGTAAATTCAACCTAACAAAAACAAACCAAATTGGATGTAAATGGCCATCTTCTGAATGATCCATTTGTCTCCAAAGGGGGCTGGATTGGTGCACCTTATTGTTCAAAGGAATTTAGTTTTCAGGTAAGCACGAATAATTTTTCTTTATGGTAAGATCCACAGGTCATCACAGTGGGATTTTCAAAGCCTCCAGGATGAGAAGTAGGATCTTCCTTTAAATGGAACATTCAAAATTAGGTCAATTATAATCTGTATGTTTTCCATCTCAGAAAGAGAGAGGACATGTGCCCAAAGAAAGAGAATGCCATTGGCTAAGACTGGATGACTAATATCCAGAGTTTTACTAACTTGTGTTGACAGCTAAAGGGGTATTTAGCAGATGTGAACACAGGAGTTATGACTACTCTGCTCTGACATTGTCATAGCTTTGGAGGTCTGGATGTTGATGCTTACCCAAAGGAGGAATATTTATTGAATTTACTTAGGGAATTAGTGCTATGACATTTGTAAGGACTCTGTCTGAATGCAAAATACAACAGCAGTTCTCACTATAGAAAGCACCCACCTTCCAGGAACTCATCTGATTGGAGATATCTGCATAGTGCTGTAAGGAGCAGAATGCAGTTTCAAGGTCATGCTTTGTGATCCTGCAGGCTTGGAATAAGGGTTGTAGCCCTCAGGAAACATTGAATTTTAAGACATGGTACAATACATCTTTTTCTTGAACATGCTCGGAACATCATCAGATTGCTTGATCTTTTAGCTTGGATGCTCCTAGCCACTCATAATGAAGTCCTTCTGTTGGAGCTTACGGCTATATTTCACTGGTTTAACATGATAGTTAAAACTGTAGACTTTGCACCAGCCAGTAGCATACATTCTATTTGATGACTTCGCTTTTGGGGTCCATGAGAACAATAGTCACTTCTGCCAAATGTTTCCTTTAAATGTCTGATCCCTCGTGCTAAATTAATCAGATTTGAAATCCAAAGCCACTTCTGCCAGAAAGAAAGAAATTGATTCACTATTGTTCTCTTATTGCTATCTTCTGTATTGTTGGTGGGAAGACATATAGTTAGGACTTTGCTAGTGGTCATTTACCACCTCATGTACCATATGGTATATAGGTGTATTGTTTTTGGATGCAAAATGTTGATCAGCAGCCCATCACATTGACTTATACTACATATTTCTGCATATAGGAGCCAATTTGCTAATCAGACTTCCACTATGTAAATCTAAGGCTACATCTACACTGCAGGCTTCTTGCACAAGAGCTCTTGTGCAAAAAGGAGTTATTTCTCGTAGAAAGAGGAATACCTACATCACAAAAATCCCTCTGTTCTTTTGATTTACTGTAAATTTACTCATGCAAAAACACACTTGAGGTGTGGACATTCTGCAGGTTTTTGCACAAAAATAGCCGTTTTTGCACAAAAACCCTGTAGTTTAGACGTAGCATTAGTGTTCTACTCCCTGTTGGTAGGCAGTGTATATATAGAGATAGGAAACTACTCTTCCCAGGACAGAAAAATTTCTCTAGAGCACGACTGATGATAGTCTTCCGACTGGTGACCCCATCTGAAATATGATGATCACAACCAGAACAGTATGCAGTGTAGTTGTCAGTCTCAGGATATTAGACAAGATGAGTGAGGTAATATCTTTTGTTGGACCAACTTCTGTTAGATGCTTAAGAATCAGCTTGTTATCCATGAAAGGAGCAGTGCACTGAGATCTCCAGGAGACACTGTTCCAACTGGTGGATCCGTACTCTTTTTTTGGTACCCCTTCCCTGAACTGACTCAGGAAGATCCCTTTTACAAGTAAATCTGTTTCTCTGCCTTCACCAGTTGTGAAAGCAGAGAATACAGTTGGAAATAGTTCTCTGGAAATGGAGGAGATAGGATAGGCTGAGGAGTGGATACCTAATATTACTGAGTACCATTGTGATATATGAACTCTGGATCACTGAAGCATGCCAGGATGGGAGATCAATTACTCTTGGAGTATACTGAGAATTCTGAACTTTGTTTCTGTGAAAGCACTTGTTTTCCATTATTACCATCTTGTTAACATTTCATCTGAAATAAGACATTCTACTTGATAGTATATGTCTTCAGTTCATGCCACTGAGTGACTTCCCTGACCTCATTTTTTGTCTAGAATTTAAGACACTCCTGAAGTTGTATTATTGTGTGTGCGCTTCAGTTTTCTCTCTGTATAGAACTCTGCTCCGAAAGATTGTTCATGAAGAGAGAGAAGAATTTTCTTCTTCTTCTTCCCTGATGCCAACATTATTGCCACCATGATGCTGGAGATAAGACTCCGAGAATATATTAAGATCAAACTGGGAAAAGAGGAAAAAGTTGCCATTCTTCTGTAAAATGTTAATCTCAGGATGGCAAGGTAGGCATATGTGGAAGACAAGCCTCCTTTAGGAATTTCATGTTTTAGGCTGGGCCCTGCTGTATTTGTCCCTGATTCTTTGAGGCTGGAAGTAGTATGGAGAGTGAATTGCAATGCTCTGATTTGAAGTAGATGGCAAATTTTATTCATAACATGGCCTTTCCACGGAGGCTGAGAATGGGGCAAAGTTGTTCCTCTAATACTTGCAGTATGTCTCAGCATGCTGTGACTTCATTTGCTCCTCAGTTGAGAGAGAGCTGACACCAACTGAGGGTTTAAGACAACAGATAGAGTAGTTACTAACTCTGCATTTTTTCCTAGCAGCTAGTTGCAGAACTGAATCTTCTCCTATTATATTTCAGGGACTGTTTCAACTTGCCAAATATCCAATTTTCCCTGCCATTTTATCTGGCAGGAACCAGGATTGTAAGTAGATTTTTCTGATGGCTGAATCCCCTCAGCTTTTCATAGTTTGATTATAGCACCAGGATAGTTGGGAACTGATTTACCTGAGCATCTGATGCCAAGGTTCAAAGGCCCAAATTATTAGTCTCAATATTTGAAACTTTAGCTCTTAAAAGCACTTTACAAAGCTATTATCATTATACATAGTTTTGCAGAATGGAAAACAAGGCAAAATGAAATTACTTGCCCCAGGATAACCCATGGGCTACTAGCAGATCAGAGTTTGGAATCTCTCCGAAACAAATCTTTGCAGTAGAGGTAGATAAAGCTGCCTGCCACTGTGGAGACAGAAAAAGACTGAAAGAACTTCAGGAGGTAGGATATTCCCTAGCTGGCATCTCTCAAACTCCTCCCAGCTGCAAGCAGATTGAAGTGGCCTGTATAACAGATCTACAGGCCTTAGCATGAAGAAACTAGAGTTTAATACAAATCTAGTTTCTTAAAAAAAAATCCTTCAATGAGAGCATGAGATATTCTAGCAAATTGAACTATTCACTGCCTTATACAGAGGCATCTGCAACAACCAGGTTGTTTCCTTTTACCACTAATATGCAGGATTCAGGAGAAAGGATACTCCTCCCCTCAACCCGCCCCCCCAAAATGCTAAAAAAAAGAGTTCAGATCTTCATTAAAATGTTAGTCATTTTATAAAGGATCACATAAAAATACTTAGGGAATAATCTCAGACTCATCCATGTTAATTTATGCTGGGATTATGCTTTCACCTTCCATCTGAATATGATTAAGAGGTTCTCAATTGTTGTAACCCACATAACTTAATATCAAGTTTTTCATCTGTAAGATCTTTTCAGGAAAAAAAAAACCCAGAGTAAGCAGCATAGAACTCTGCTCACCAAAGGAATAAAGCTGTCCATATTCTAGCTGCCATGGACATCTCCCTCTTAGAACTGAGAGTGTTTCACAGCTCAAGAATTTCCCACACATGGTGAGTCACAAGAGACAAGCTTACTCCCTGGTGCAACCCATTTGGGACAGACTTTTGATTAACACATTGGATTTGACTCTAGAGATCAGTGTTCAGTTTCCTGTGCCATTATTATTCATTGGACTTTGGGGAAATTCATTTTCTCTCTGCTTCAGTTCTCCCATCTGTTCAAATAGAAATAAGTTCTTTCTTCCACTGTTTTATACAAGAAAAATAGAAAGAAAGTCCTTGCTCATCTCATCTGTAAATAAAGCAGAAAGCTCAATGGACATGTAGTCTTGGCTGGGATCTTTGATTAAAATAGTATTTTAAATGACACTTTTGAGTGCAATAATGTTTAGGGAGATACTCCGCAATACACCTCACCACATTCTTCAACTCATAGGAATATTAATCTCCTCTGTAGTTTTACCTTCCCCACATCTAGAAAGGAAGCTGTCAGAAGTAGTCAAACTGCAACAATTTAATATTTCACAGGTTCCAAGCAGGACAGAATTAGAACAAGTTTTTAAAAAAGGGTCACAGTCATACATAAAGTGGAAAATAAAAATGCAGACAGCACAGGACCAAGCTCTAAACTGCAACCCTATACTACTTTAAAGCATTTAGTTACAAGAATTTAGAATCACTGAATAATACATTTTGCTCCTAAGACACGCTGCAAGATGGTAGAACAATTGTATAGCTTATAGCAAGAAACTTCAAGACTACACTTAATTTGCTGCAATTTTCATAGTGTCTGTTACTTTAAAAAATGGCTTATCAGAAAGGGTAAGGAGTTTGTGATTTAAAATTTAACCCTTTAAAATTCCCAATTTCCATAAAGATTAGTAAAAGGATTTAGTTGAACAGTTAATGCAGTAAAGTTTGTCAACAAATGTGTAGTTGACTGTCATACCACTCTGTGTTAAAGCCTCTTAACTGTTAGCTGATAAACTTACATTGATGACATGGTCCTCTTCAATCCCCAAAAATGGTGTATGACAGATTACCATAGCAATGCAAAATGTTTTACTCAAATAAGATGAGTAAATAATTCCTTTTGTTGGAATCTTCTAAAACAAGCCTATATATTTTAACATTTCATTTCCACTGCTACAGCATACCTAGAAAACTGTCAGATAAACATATTTAATGGTAATGCTGTCTAATAAGGAAAGCTGCTTCAGATCACAGCTGAAGTCCCAATGGTTCAGTCTCACTAGCTGACTATATCAAATAGTTTACCATTTACCAACATCAGCTAAACAGGAATAAAAATGTTAAGACAAGTGATACCCTTTGACCTTTAATTTCTATAAAAAGATTTATATCTTCCTTGTACAGCCATAGCCACTTAAAAGCTCACATTTAGAAATTCTCTGCAGAGATATACAATTTTACAAAATACTGCATTACCAAACATTCACATGAAACTTCCACCATCTTTTACAGGCTGCCAAAAGGTTATCTGCAGAGTCAGCAGATCTTGAATAACTGAGCTTGTGTCATGCATTTAGATCCTGCCCATGAACATCCTTGAAGATGTGGGAGATGTACCCAATTCAAAATGTGCCAAAGTAAGGATATCTGTCCCCATTCAATTCACTGAGATTACATTTCTCATTTTCACTTTTAACATAGTCAGTCTTGTTCATTAGTTTAAAGAGTACAGTGCTGTGTTTTAAGTAAAAGTGAACTTAAAATACAAATGTAGTGAAAGTCTTTATATCTTGGCTATAGGAGATGTGAATGGTTAAAAGCAACAAACTAAACTAGTAAATCATGCAGTCAGACAACGGCTTTAATTAGATCACTCTTTGGTGGTTTCTAACATCACAGCAAAGGTATTTCTCTCAAGATAACTACAATGGATCATGAACCTTGGCTCAATTGAAATCAAGCCATTTTCTTCTATTGTTTTTGAGCTAAAAAAAGTCACAAGCAGTAAGGTTTCATTTGCAGGTGATAGAGGGATACCTTTAAAACACATCTGAGATATAGCAGTATCGTCTTTAGTAAAAGATGACAAAGTTTCAGATATCAGCACGTATTTTTTTAAAAAGTGTCCAAAGCTTATTCTATGAACAGTGTTGAAATGATAGACATTAGAAAACTCTTTACACAGCTTCATTAAGTGAAAATGAGTTTTTCCAACCATTAGGCATGAATCATTAAAAGCAGTATACTTCAAAAATAAACCTTTAAGCTGCCTTCTCTCTCTCAGCCATTTTAAGCATACTTTTCCCCCACCCACACTTCTAAACATCTCCAGTTCTGTCTCTTGCCAGCCATCACTAGTAGAATACACTCATTGAGAATTTATAATCTGTATAAAAATAGTTTCAAAAAGCAAAAAACAAAATATATGAAACTATTAAGCATATCAGAAGATGCCTTTTACACAGTTCAAGAATTCCTTATCAAGAGGATGCAGAAACCACTAAGAATGGCAGCCGGCACATCATATACAGCTAGTACTGCAAAAATGGCCAACAATCTTTTTTTACTTTCACATTTTAGTCCCATACTGCATAAGATTTACAGTAAACGAATATTCAGCCATGTACTATCCCCTCTCATACATGTGCTTGGTTCTAAATTTATCAAGTGTAACATTTCACCAGATATAAAGCTTGAATCTAGGTTTTAAATGAATCTTCATACACAGTGCTGTCCCTTCAGAGGAAAGCAAAACTTTTCCCACAGCTCTTTAGAAGATAAGTGTCTAAGACATGTGGCTTTGTTGTAGTCCAAATCTTAGCAGATTCCAATGCCACTGATGTAGTATTATGGAACTCAACTAGGACTCCGTCCTCTTTTAGTCAGACTTATCCTTTTTCTTCCCCGTTAAAGGCACTTTACTTGTGACAGCAGATCCTACAGCTGTAATACCCCCCGCCACAGCAGAAACACTTCCTTTAACTAGACCCACTCCCATGGAAGGCACTGCTGTAACAGCTGTTTTGGTCATTTCCAAACTTTTTCCTCCAATCCAGGCTACACCACCGATCGTGGCACCAACTGCTCCCTTTGTTACACTGAAAATGCCACCAGTCACACGAGAAAGCATGCCAGGCTGCTGCTGTGGATGCTCTTTCAATGAACCTGAAAGAAAAAGTGTAAACATTCAAGTCAGTGACACTAATTAAGAGTTCTAAAAGTATACAGTTTATTCATAAGTATTGCTCCTTTTAATGACATGACACAATGTAAGGTGCATCTCTTACACAGAGTCTTGGCTACCTTCCTGGAAAACACTAGGTTTCCCGGGGGTTGGTTCTCACTGAGAAGTGAGAGCTAAGCCTAAGAGTGCCTTGATGCCATTTTTTCCACAATACTGATTAATGGACAGTAACTCTTCAAAGTTTAGATCAGCTTTGAATAATACCCAAATGCCTTACACCACCCTATAGCAAATCTCCATCTCTTTCCCTTCCTAATCCCCTGCCTCATAGATCAGTTCCATTTTCGCCCCTGAAGACCTGACTACCTCCATGTACCTTTCCACTGGGCTTTGGCTATCGGGGGGGGGGGGGGGGGGGGTAGGGGAGCGGAAAACCGCTGAATTTTTTGTTGTGGAGCTGTCTCCCCAAGTGACAGAACTTCAATTTAGTACCAGAGCATGGTACAGTAAACTTCTGATAATCCGGCACATTTGGGACTCAGGGGGTGCTGGATTATCTGATATGCCTGAATATCAGGAGGTACTCCGGAAGGAAGGCTGTGACGGGTCTGGGGGATACGGGGGGGAAACGGCATGGCGTGGGGCAAACCCTCTGCCATTATGCAGGGAAAGCCCTGCGCAGTTGCCGGCGGCGACTTGGGGAAGCGGCAGGGCAGAGCAGCTGGGGTGCTGCCGGGTTGGTTCCACAGCGTTGCCCCTCACCTGAGCGGTGCTGTGGGACCAACCTGGCAGCACCCCAGCTGCTCTGCCCCGCCGCTTCCCCAAGTCTGTCGCTGCTGAAACTGATGAGCAGCGGACTTGGGGAAGCCGCGGGCAGAGCAGCTGGGGTGCTGCTGGGTTGGTCCCGCAGCGCCACCTCTCACCCCCCTTGCTCGGCGCCCAGCAGCACCCCAGCTGCTCTGCTCCGCAGCTTCCCCAAGTCCCCCACTCATCAGTTTCAGCAGTGGCAGTGGCACGGAGCAGAGCAGCTGGGGTGCTGCCGGGCACCGAGCAGGGGGGTGAGGGGCGGCGCTGTGGGACCAACCCGGTAGCATCCCAGCTGCTCTGCTCTGTGCTTCTTCCCCAAGTCCACCACTGGTCAGTTTCAGCAGCGGCAGCAGCGGACTTGGGGAAGCGGTGCAGAGCAGCTCCAATTGTCCAGCTGGCCGGAGCACTTCTGGGTTCCAGTTGGTGCCGGACTATTGGGAGTGCCGGACCACTGGATGCCAGACAACTGGAGTTTTACTGTACCTACTAGGCCTAAGGAAAGATCTACAGAAAAAGCTGAACTAAAGTTATGTTGGGAAGTGGTTGCAGGAAAGGTATCCCAGCTTATTTAAAAAATAAAATAAATAAATAAATAAATAAATAAATAAATAAAGAGAGAGAGAGAGAGAGAGAGAGAGAGAGAGAGAGAGAGAGAGAGAGAGAGAGAGAGGAAAAAAGAAAAAGAAAAAAAAAATTGGTTTCTTTTTCCTCTCTCAAAAAAAATGTATTTTGCATGGGTGGAGGAAAGAACACCCATTAGGAAGAAAGGAGGATGAGAAAAATAGAAGCTCAGGCCAGTTCTGTGTTTCATCCACCTCCTCCCTGCCACCATACGCACAAAGGACCTACACTGGGCCCTTATTTTATTTTTGTGGGAATTCACAACATATTTAAAGACATTTTAAGAAAACGCAACACTTCCCTAAAGTGCCCAAAGGGGTAGCATTATTTGTTAGTATTATCATGGCCCCTAGAAGTTGCAGTTATGGATCAGGATACCATTGCACTAGTCAGGGGAGCTTGAACAATTTTTATTGTGAGGATGTGGATGATGGAAACCATGTGTTTAGTGTCTGTTATTGCTACTTCAAACCAGGAGTTATGGCCATACCCCAGCACCTCTAATTTCAGCACCACTGGTACTAGGTTCTGCACAAAGAATAAATGAACTATGTGTTTTACAGAGCTCCTTACATGTTTTAGATGTTGTATAATAAGTCCATTTTCTATATCTATGGTACAATTAAATATTCTTAAACTAAAAGGAAAACATGCTACATTGACTGTTTTTCTATAAGCTTTTAACATTGGAAATCCATCCCATTATCCTCCCACACTTTAATATTCCGAGTTTCTAAATGTAAGCTTCAAGATGGAGAGAGAAAAAATGCACTGAATAAACTTGCAGTGGAAATGCTAACACAACCTTACTATAGAAATATTTCTCTTTTATAAACAGAGTATTTTTAAACAGTTTTTAATTTTAATGCTATTAGATGCTAGATTAGAAAAGCTTCCACGCATACAGCTGACAAACTATCCAAGTCTCACCATACAGAGAAGCACTGAAACATTTGTTTGTATTGTATTTCAATTTCTGGAATTTATTCCATTACTGTCATAGGCTATGTCTACACTACAGAGGTTTTGCAGAAAGATGGCTGTTTTTCCGCAAAAACTCAGAGCATCCATGCTGTAAGCGCGTTCTTTCAACAGTAAATCGAAAGAACAGAGGAGATTTTGCACAATTGGCATTCCTCTTTCTACGAGGAAGAAGCCTTTTTGTGAAAGAGTTCTTTTGCAAAAAGGCACGTGTGGACAGAGAAGGATAGGGTTTTGCGCAAAAAGAGAAAAGAAGAAAACGCACAAGTGCCCTGGTGGCCATTTTGTGCATATCAATCAGTGCTTACTTTTGAGAGAGGTCCATGCAGTCTGGACACTCTTTCGCAAAAGCCCATTGCTTTTTCCAATGCGCTTTTTCAGTGTGGACGTGCTCTTGTGCAAGAAGTTTTTGTGGAAGATCTCTTCCGACAAAAACTTCTTGCGCAAAAAGCCTGCAGTCTAGATGTAGCCATTGTGTTCCAAAGCAGCATTCTACGGTGCCAATGTTTGAGCACTGCAGGAGGTGAATAGTTTTCACCAAGTCTTTTGCTCTTCTTTCTCTGAAAGATGTTTCAGGGGACAGCAGGTACCAACAAAGGGCTGTAGCAATGAAGTAGTTCAGGAGCTACATAGCTCTTATAATAATAGGTATGTGAAGAAACAGCAGGTTAACCTGTTTGTTGGGAAAGAAGCAACACACAGAGCCAAGAAAAGAGCAAGTGAATGATGGTGAGTGGAACTAACAGAGAGAGAGAGAGAGATGCAAAGAGGGGATAAATTGTAAGTGGAGTAGAAAGGAATGGGAACAATCAAGGAGACAACAGGAAAACAAGTGAATGAGGAGAAGGGCAGCAAGAACATTGAGCATCTCAAAAAATATATCCCTAGGCATGCAGTCACTCTCCTACTGTTCCACCAAAATAACTCAATCCAACATGGAATAGTTGTTATAATACAGTTCAGTTTTCAAATTATATGATGTGGACATTCATGTTCTAGGGAATGAACCAAGATCTACAACTTGTGTTATGTATAGGCACAGAATAGTCAGTGATAATGCTTTTAGATCAGTACTGACTTGGGCCAGAGACAAAACCAGTGTATTAGGCCACATCTACACTAATGTCAGCAAAACTTATGAAAAAACACCCTGGCATAAGTGGTAATGACCACAGCGTTCTGTCAAGAGGAAAGCTGCTACCACCAACATAATTAAAGTGGTTACATGACAGATCTTACAGCGGCACAGTTGTATCAATACCACTGTGCCGGTATAAAAGCTCTGTGTCCATTACAAATGCCCCAAGAACGCTTCAGACAAGCAGTACCATCTCAGTATTGGAAACAATGGGAGTAAAAGAAAAAAGAGCAGAGGGCATGGTAGCCTTAGTTTGGGAAGTAAAATGCTGCCAGCTTGCATTAGCCTTTCTTGCAGGGTTGGGGGATTTGCTCATAGTTGTAAGAAGTTTACAAGTAGTAAAGAGGGACAAAAATCAAACTTTAAAAAACCCACTAGTCCTTATCACATTTTGACAGACTCAAGATCACAAAACCTGGTCAATCTGTTCAAGAAATATCCAAGAGTCATAATTACTTAATACAAGGGTAATACATATTGAAAACAAATTAATAAGATCCTTTACGTTTCCTTGATTGAAAGAATAGTCGATTTTTCACAGAATTTGCTAAACATTTTGATTGCAAGTCTGTTGGTACGCTACTATAATAGAAACAATTCTTATGACAGAAGGAGTTCTAGATCTTGTTACAAGCTCAGTCAAAAAGGTAGCTTGACTGATTCTCATTCTCAACATGTTGAGTAGGAAAAAGAAGCCTGCCATACTGAAGTTAGTTACTGAAATTTAATATTAACTCATACCCATTACAGATTAACATCGGAAGGAAGGACCACACTCGGGTTACAACAAGCCAGAAAGATGCTATTAAATAGATTTGAACAGCAAAGAAGTTGGTATCCCACTTTCCTCCAGATGCGTTAGGTGGCAAATCATTAGTCAAAAGCCTATTGACAATTTGACTTGAGTATGTGTATTAGTACAGCCACATAGTGGAAACAGTATTTCAAATATGCACCCAGGACTAAGAATATTCTTCCCAGCTACTGGCATTTTCTAGATCTGTTCCATGAAGCTTGCTGTTCGCTAACTGGCCCCCAGTTTCTGATCACTATAATGAATTTAGGAATATTCTGCTTATTTAAGCAGAAAATGTGTAAATACATAGCACCTGTTCATGATGCTGGCTCTACCAATCATGCAGAACAATCAGTTACAAAACTAAGGCTTTTTTGGAGAACAAAGACTTACAGTGAATGTGGTGTGAAAATGACTGCAGTCTGCCAAGGTTATTTATATTTTCCAGCTTGCAGAGAGCGCTAAACACATTAGAACCAATACTGCTCTACATAAAAAAAGAATACTTATGTAATACAAATCTATAGTACTTTTCATCCAGAAATATCATAACCAGCCTTCTTTGTTAAATATCCTGGGACTTGCCAGGTGTGTCAGCTGTAGAATTTAGAAGTTATTTATGCCATGACTTCACAAAAGACTGGTCAAGTGACCTTAGAACTAAGCCTTTCCTCAAAAGAGAAGCCTGCCAAGAAATTCTTAAGAGAATTTCATGCTAAGACTGAAACGGGCAGGCATCCATGTTTGGTCATTTCTTTCAAGTGATGAATGTTTAGAATTGCATAAGATATGAAGGTTCCATATGACATCGAAGGCAAGAAAAGTTCTTCAGGACAATTTAATATAAAATAGGAAGACTGTACTGGAAACAAGGGTCATCCTCAGAACTTTTGCTCTCCTTAAGGAGTTTTATTTCATTTCCTCCCCTAGTCCAATTTATGTCACTGCGTGACAACTAATTTAGGGACCAGTTCTGATGCTCATACACAGATTAAGAAATTCCTTTCCTCACAAGGGGCATGTCTACACAGCAGGGCTAAAGCTGAAATAAGCTACACAATTTGAGCTACGTCAATTGCGTAGCTTGAGTCAAAATAGCTTATTTCAACTTTTGGCACTGTCTACATAACAGGAAATCTAAGGAACAACACTCTTCCTCTGACTTCCCTTACTTCTCATAAAATGAGAGTTACAGAAGTCAGAGTAAGAAGTCTTCCAGCTCAACATTATTTTGACATTATCTCAAAATAACTGCTTATAGCATAGACGCAGACTTTGCTGTTTCAGAATAACATCAGTTATTCTGAAATAACACTGCTGTGTAGATGTACCCAGATAGCCCCACTGAAGTCAATAGTAACACAGAACAAGATGCTTCCCAAACTAATAAGAGTATCAGAACATAGATCATTGAAATTAAGAAACAAATCAGAATATGAAAAAACAAAAGCCTACTGAATCCAATGGATTTCACTTTCATAATACAGTAAACTTCTGATAATCCGACACCTTTATGACCCAGGAGGTTCCTGATTATCAAATATGCCGGACTATCGGAAGGGGGAGCTATGAAGAGTCTGGGGTGAGGTGAGGGGGGTGCCACCCCAGACCGCTCATAGCCTCCCTTCCAATAGTCCGGCTCTGCCCCAGGTGTCCCCGATTCAGCCGCTGCTGGTCAGTTTCAGCAGTGGCTGAATCTGGGACGCCTGGGGCAGAGCAGCTGGGGTGCTGCCAGGTAGGTCCAGTAGTGCCGCCCTTCAGCGCTGCGGGACCAACCCGGCAGCATCCCAGCTGCTCTTGGGGGACGCCTGGGGCACAGCAGCTGGGGTGCTGCCGGGTTGGCACCGCAGCGTTGAGGAGCGGCGCTACGGGACCAACCCGGCAGCACCCCAGCTGCTCTGCCTCTAGCTTCTCCGATTCAGCTGCTGGTCAGTTTCAGCAGCGGCTGAATTGGGGAAGCCGGGCGCACAGCAGCTCCAATTGTCCGGTAGCCAGAGCACTTCCAGGTTCCTGATGGTGCCGGACCATCAGGAGTGCCGGAGCATTGGATGCTGGACCAATGGAGTTTTACTGTAATAGAGGAGAGATTAAGTAATAATCATGCCTTCATTATTAAGACAGGATTTATTTGACAGTTAAACAATGTGAGATAAATATTTTACTCAACTAATTGGGTGTTTATACCTAGCTGAAACTGACTATTTTCAAGTCAGACATTTGATGAAAAAATTCCCTAAAATAGCTGCAAGATTTGTATTTACTGTTGCATAACATTTGCTCCGCTATCAGTTCTGTCAACCCAAATATAAATGTTACATAGAGAATAAACACCTGTGTGCAGGGGGAGGGAGTTTCTAACATTCAGTTTGAGTATCTTACCCTTGCATACTCCATTTGGGGAAAAAAAGTTAACATTCCTCTGTGCAATCCTCCTTAGCCAGCTTTTTGTTAACAAAATGAACAGTAGCCCCTATATAGTTTTTTTAATCCCCTTCCTTCTCTCTGTTGTGTCAGTTCATCATCTTTTCTTTCCCCGTTACTCTTATCCAGCTTTGACAGTCCTTTAGTCTCCTCTTCTCTGTTCCCCTCCACCTCTTTACTCAGCTGAAGTGCTCTAATAGGATATTGCTACATTAAGTCACATAAGGAGGCACTACTAAATAGTAAACAACTTATTTTAAATGTATAAGGCTGTAAGAAAGTGGTGAGATTTTTTTTTGGTCCAAAAGTTGTAGCTAGTTTGCTAAAGCTGCGTATTTAAGGTATGTGCAAGACCTGAACTATTGATCTCTAAGGGTATGTCTACACTACAGCACTAATTCGAACTAAGCTAATTCGAACTAACGCATCCAGACTAAAAAACTAGTTCGAATTAGCGTTTTGCTAATTCGAACTAGCATGTCCACATTGAGTGGACCCTGAACTGGGGTTAAGGATGGCTGGAAGCAGTGCTGGCAGGGCATCAGAGTAGGATTTAGAGCGTGGAGATGCTGTCTCAGGCTAGCCGAGGGCTGTGCTTAAAGGGACCCGACCCCCTCCCCGGACAGACAGTTCTCAGGGGTGCCCCGCTTGCAAAGCAGTCCTGGCTTGGAGTGCCCTGAGTGCCCACACTGGGCACATCACAGCACTCGGCCATCAGACCGGCTGCACTTGCCGCAGGCTGCCATCTGGGGAGAGAGGGTAATTGGGGGGCTGCAGGAGAGCTTCCACCCCCAGAAGCCCGCAGAGCCAGCCCAGTCCTCCCCATCGGGGGCTCGTACCCCATTCCTCCCTCACCTCCTTCCACTTACCCTTCCCTAGCCCCCCTTCCTGATGTACAAAATAAAGGACAATTGTGTTCAAAAATAGAATCTCTCTTTATTGAGCAAAACTGGGGGAGACCGGAAAAAGGAGGTGGGAGAGGGGAAGAGAGAGGCTGGGAGAGGGGAGAGCAACTACAATGATCAGGGGTTTGGAACAGGTCCCATATGAAGAGAGGCTAAAGAGACTGGGACTTCTTAGTTTAGAAAAGAGGAGACTGAGGGGGGATAGGATAGAGGTCTATAAAAGCATGAGTGGGGTGGAGAGGGTGCATCAAGAAAAGTTCATTAGTTCCCATAAAGAAGGACTAGAGGACACCAAAGGAAAGGAATGGGTGGCAGGCTTCAAACTAGTAACAGAAAGTTGTTCTTCACAAAGCAAAGAGTCAACCTGTGGAACTCCTTGCTGCAGGAGGCTGTGAAGGCTAGAACTAGAACAGAGTTTAAAGAGAAGTGAGATCAAGTCATGGAGGTTGGGTCCATGGAGTGGTATTAGCCAGGGGGTAGGAGTGGTGTCCCTGCCCAAAGTTTGTGGAAGGCTGGAGAGGGATGGCACGAGACAAATGGCTTGGTCACCGTCTTCGGTCCATCCCCTCCAGGGCACCTAGGGTTGGCCGCTGTCGGCAGACAGGCTACTGGGCTAGATGGACCTTTGGTCTGACCCAGGACGGCCATTCTAAGCTCAGGGCTCAGGGTCGGGGGTCTCAGTGGACCACCTTGATTTTCATGCACACCTGCTCCTGGGTGGCCAGGCTGGCAGCTCTCCTGCCCTAGACAGCCACTTTTCTGTGCCTAATGTGGAGGTCGTGGACAAGGTCCATGATGTCCGCACTAGACCAGGCGCCCGCCTCTTGCGGTCCCGGGCAAGCTCCCGGGAGCCGCCAGCCTGGTCCCGGGAAGAGGGGGAGGGCTGGGGGGCATCGGGTGGCTGGCTCGAGCCGTGCCAGGTGCAGGGTCTGCTGGCTGGCTGGGTGCTGGCAGGCTTGCACCTGGCACGGGCACCGTAGCCAGCCCGTGCCCCTTTAAGGGCTCCGGGGCCGGGAGGGGGGGCAATAGAGTTTCCCTGGTGTTGCCCAGAGTGGCCACCAGGGAAACCTGGGGAGGGCTAGCCTCCCACTAGTTCGAATTAAGGGGCTACACACCCCTTAATTCGAACTAGTAAGTTTGAACTAGGCTTAGTCCTCGTAAAATGAGGTTTACCTAGTTCGAACTAAGTGCTCCGCTAGTTCGAATGAAGTTCGAACTAGCGGAGCGCTTGTGTAGTGCCTATCAAAGTTAATTTGAACTAACATCCGTTAGTTCGAATTAACTTTGTAGTGTAGACATACCCTAACTGCCTAGGTGCTGAGTTGGCAGCAAGGTCCTTTACCATCTGAAAAAGGGGCTTGATACTCTGGCCCCCATTCCTCCAAAACACCCAGGTTAAGGTAGAGGGCCCCCAAATGCTTGTACCCCAGAGCCAGCCTCACACGGAGCCCTGGAAGCCCTGTGGGGGAGGGGGAAACTGGCACACCCCACTCCAGCCCTGTGGAGGCACAAGCCCCAACTCTTACTAAGGATGTTAGATAGCGATGAGTTGTCTTATCACTTCACAAAATATTATTGGTTACATGACTATCTGATAGTCCCCAAGGGCAGGGCGGGTAGCCACTGCGCTCCCAGCCCAATTCTCGGGGAGCCCCCGCCACTCCACATTGCTGCCTCTGTATCACAGGCAGCTGCTCAGGGTTGCAGGCAGAAGTCGGTCTGCAAGGGAAAAACTGGTTCCTTGTGCATACCAGCTCTCGCCTGCTGCCCCACGTTACTGCCTCTGATACGGCGTGGCAGCAGTTTCTGTCCACACTGGGCCTTTGATCGAGAGGCAGCAGTGTGCAGTGGGTGGGTGAACAGCTCACATGCACTGATACATGCAGGGAGTTGACTTGAAGGCCAGCTTCCCATGTGTACCAGTTCCCACCTGCCCTGCCCTCCTCCCTTCCCCCGCCTCACTGCTGCCTCTCTATCAGAGGCAGCAGCATGGGGGGAGGAGGGGAGCGCCAGGCAGCTCCATGGATTCAGTGCTTCTGGGGAGTCAGTTTAAAAGCTGGCTCCTCACAGCACCAGTATCAGCTCCCAGTCCTCTCATCCCCATGCTGTCTCTGATACAGAGGCAGCAAGGCAGGTGGGGGAGGGAATGTGTGTAGTGGACAGGATTAACCGGTAAACCCAGGCTTATCAGTCAATTGTGTACTCGTGTTGACATCCCTAGCTGTTACGTGGCCCCACTTACTGGAGACTCCCCAAGCTCCTCCCTTGGTGAGGCTGGACAGCCATGAAAGGCAAGTCCTTCAGGTGATACAAGAACAGGGGTGGGCAATAATTTTTAATTATTTTGGTAAGTGGTCAAGGGCTGCACTTCTGTGGAGGGACTGTAGGGTTTCGGATGGCAGGTGGGGTGTAGAAAGGAGCGTGGGATAGAGAACTGGGGTGCAAGAGGGAGTGTGGGGTCTGCGAGGGAGTTTGGATGAAGGAGTGTTATGATCTGGGGTAGGGGCTTGGAGTGCAGGGTCCAGAAAAAGTTGTGGGTGCAGATGAGAATTCTGGCCTAGGGCAGGGGTGTAGGATGAGGTGCAGTGTCTGAGAGGGAGCGGTGATCTGGAAGAAGGGGGAAAGTGGGTGCAGAGGGTTTGTGTGGTGATGTGGGGCAGGGAATGAGGTGCAGGGTCAGGGAGGGAGTATGGGTGCAGGAGAGGATTCTGGCCTGGGCTGAGGGGGGAGGGGGAAGAGTGTAGGAGGGGGTGCAGGGTCTGGGAGACAGTTGTGACCTGGAGGAGGTGGGGAGAGGGGATACAGAGGATTTGGGTGGTGGCTTGGGACAGGTAGTTGGGGGAAGAGAGGAGGTGGGCTGGGAAGCACTTACCTAAGTGGATCCCAGCCAGCACCTTTGCAAGCACCTGAGACAGACTCCGTGCTTCTGTGTGTGTGTGGGGGGGGGGGGGAAGAGAGAGGTGGGGGGTGGGGAGGGGAGGTAGTACTGCTCTATGTGGCTCTGCTCCAGCACTGGGGGAGAGGGAGGAGACTTAATTTGCTGCCCTTGCCTTCAGCAAAAATTTTTGGCGCATATTGGCCAGAAACTAGCTTGGGGATTTTGCTATGGGGCAGGGACAGTGCCCCATAAGGAAAAAGCTTTCTCCTTTCTATCTAAGGGTATGTCTACGCTACAGCGTTATTTCTAAACTAGCCAATTAGCCCGTCATAAGACGGGATTTTCAGGTCTCTCCTCCACGTCGGTCTTCTCTCCTGAGCCTCCAGTCTCTCGCTCTGTCTCTCCCTCTCCTCTTCCTCTTCCTGCCTCCCCGCCCCACCAGCTCTCCTCCGCCTCCTGCCTCTCTCTCTCTCTGTCTCTCTATTTCTCTTCTCCACCCCTTCCTGCCTCCCATGCTACATAGGGGGGGTACGGAGCCCAAACGGTCGCTTGCGCCACTTGCTCCCACGTGGCGGCCTGGCTGAGCAGCGCAGAAGTCAGCCGAGCGCCACGGCGGGAGGCGGGGTGGTGACGTTCACAGCCAGGGGGCGGGGCCTGGAGCCGCTGTCACACCGCATGTCACTGCCCCGCCCCTCCTTTGCCTCGCGCCGTGGCACTCGGTTGACTTCTGCTCAGCCGGGCCGCCACGGGGGACAAAGCGGCGCAAGCGGCCGTTTGAGCCCCGCACTACCCATGCAGCACAGGCCGCCCAGAAGGAACAGCCAGTATTTCAGTGTTACAGGCTCACAGACACTGGGCTACTATATGTACAATATCTTATTTTGAAATAACGCGTCTACACACAAAATGCATTTCAAAATAGCTTTTTGTTATTTCGAAATAGTGCTTCCACACTGAGTGGATACTGAATCACATTTAAGGCTGGCTGGAACCAGGTCCAGCAAGGCATCAGGTCAGGAGTTACTTTGTGTGGCTGCTGCCTGAGGCCTGTGCTTAAAGGGACCTCCCTCTCCCCCGGACAGCCACTTCTCAGGTTTCCCTGCTTGCTTGCCTACCTCAATGAGGGACAGCAAAGCATTTTGTGTGTGCGCTCTGGTTGCCTTCACTCAGGACACCACAGCACTCTGCAACATGGAGACAGAGATGCCCCATGGCACTCTGGTGCTTCTCATGGATGCATTGCTGTGAGCCTGGCTGCACTTTCTGCAGGCTGCCATCCGGGAGGTCCATTGGGGGACTGTCAGTATCCAGGAGGCCCTGCGGGAGAGCTTCCACCCTGAGGAGCCCTAAGAGCCTCCCTGGTCTGCCCCACTGGGGGCTTGTGCCTCATTCCTCCCTCACGTCCTTCCACTTACCCCTCCCTAACCCCCCTTTCTGATGTCAAAAGACATGTATTTTCATGAACACAAACTCTCTTATTTAACAAAACTGGGAGGTGGATGAAACTCTGGTGAGACTGGGGAAAGGAGGCAGGAGAGGGGAAGAGAGAGGAGGGGGAAGCCTGGAAGGAGGGAGCTGGAAGGGGGAAGCAAGGGGAAGAAAGGGAAGCTCAGGGTTGGGCGTCTCACCAGACCAGACCAATCTGGTTTTCATGCAAACCTGCTCCTGGGTTCGCATGTGGCCTTTGGTGGCCAGGCTGGCAGCTATCCTGCCATAGACGGCTGCGTTCCTCCATCTAGTGCAGAGATCATGGACGTTGAGGGCATCCCCCCAAAAAAATAAGGTTCATCCACCCTGGACCAGAAAGGCGCCCACCTTCTCTAGGCCTTGGCAGTGCTCCTGGGAGCTGGCAGTCTGCTCCTGGGGAACAGTGGCGGGCTGGCTGCCAGTGCCTTGCTGGCTCATGTTTTGGGGCCACTGGGTCGGGGCAGTGACTGCTGGCTCTGGGCTGGCAGGCTTGGAGCTGGTACAGGCACTGTGGTCAGAGTCAACCCCTTTAAGGACTCTGGGGAGGAAGGAGGGAGAGAAGTGTTCTTGGTTGAGGCTGGAGTGGCCACCAGGGTACCCTGGGAAGGCTGGAGGCCCCCTATTTCGAAATAAGTGTCTACACAGCACTTATTTCAAAATAGCTATTTTGAATTTGACGTTATTCCTCATGGAATAAGGTTTACAAAATTCAAAATAAGCGCTCCGCTATTTTGAATTAATTTTGAAATAGCAGTTTGGCTGTGCAGATGCTAGTAAAGTTATTTCAAAATAATGGCTGTTATTTCGAAGTAACTTTGCTGTGTAGACATACCCCAATTTAAAGTTTCGCCTAGTTTCAAGTGGCTGCAGCTGCTCTGTAGTAAGGATGGTGGCGAAGCAGCCTCAGGCCAGATCCAACCCACTAACCACCTCTTGCCCACCCCTGTACAAGAACCACTGCTGGTTGGTAGGCCCAGCTTGCACCACCTGGCA
Organism: Pelodiscus sinensis; assembly: GCF_052426305.1. Classification (NCBI taxonomy): domain Eukaryota; kingdom Metazoa; phylum Chordata; order Testudines; family Trionychidae; genus Pelodiscus; species Pelodiscus sinensis. Next base: position 98,471,560 of record NC_143052.1, read on the forward strand.
GATGCAGAACTGCACCTAGGCAAAATGTGAAGCTAGTTCCAGCAATGGCATTCAGCACAAAACCAATCCAGAAAGCAGGACCAATCTCATTTGCCTCCTTGTCTGCCTCTACATCAGGACAGAGGTACAGGTAAGCCAAATTTAAGTGGCACCAAGACCTCTTGCACAAGGCCACAACATTACTCAATTTTCTCAGAGTGTTTGTTTCATTAGATGACATACCAGTCACAATTCTATAAATTGTACTCAGTTAATTCTACTGATGTATAACCTGGAAAAGAATCTAGCTCAATCACATAAAGCCATATTTCCTCTGCAGCACTAAACAGAAGCATAAGCTCAACAGAAAAGTGAACAGATTTGCCGTTGGTTTAAATTCAGTTTCTGTTAGCTAAGATGCTGTTATATAATCCAGCAAGTTCAAGTAAGCGTGGTTCCAGTCTGAAGACAGATTCCAAAACCAGTCATTAGATCCAATGTTTGTCTCAACAACTCCTGAATCAGATGCATTTTAGTAACATCTTTTTGTTCAGACCGCCAGCCCTTCAAATGCAGCCTGAGATCTGAAAGTCAAACCCGGCTCTTTCCATCTCACATATTAACCCAAGTAATCAAGGTTCAACTGGCAAACTGTGCTCTCAGTTACAGTAAGGCGAACTCAAGTCTTCAAACTGTGCCTTTTAATACTTGTGAAACCTCACTGTCTTCAATGGGTTTGTACTGGCAATACATTGTAATGTAATAAACAATTCTGTTGTTGCACAGATAGAACAGATCCATCTCATTCAATCTTAAATGTGTCAGCTTTTCAGGGCTAGCAACAATAAAAGGATGACATTAAAAAAAAAATCAGAGTTCTTAGCTTGATCCTTGTAGCAAGAATTAATTATTTTCACATCACTTCTGAAAAGAATGGGTAACTGCACTTGAGCTCATTTTCTTACTATCAAATAGAAGATTACAGAAACTTAGTAATTACCTTCTGGTGGTTCATCATTAAGGTATGAAGGAATTTCCTCTTGATTTTTGTCTGTTTGATTCATTATTGCCTAAAAAAAGAAATTCACATTTATAGTATATATCATTTCTGGCAAAATATGAAACTTTTTTGCTTCAAATTTAAATACATGTATGTGACAGTTCCCTCAGAAGGATGTTCTTTTCTGTATGCGATAAAACAGCACAATCATTATCATTTTTAATCACTGGCTGTTTGTGGACTCAGATTTAATCTTCCCAGTTTCGGAAAATGGAGTCTTTAACACACAACAGACTACAAGCCTCCTTGCCTAACTGGCATGTCTTAACCCTGCCTTGGAGGGATTGCCTTTTTAAGAGTTGATGGAGAAGAGGAGGTTACTGACGTTCTTCGAGATGAGCATCCCTGTGGGTGCTCCACAGCAGGTGTCGTCACATCCCAGCACCGTAGACTGGACTCTTCAAAGCAGTGCCTAGAGGGGTTGCACATGCATAGCAGCAGGGCACGTGTGAGCACCGCGTGGTTCAACCAGACATGTGCAGCCACCCTCCCCTCAGTTCCTTCTCCATCCAGAAACCTGGCCTGTGGAGAGGAGCGGGGGGGGGAGGGGGGGGGAAGAGGGGGAAGAGGTCTCCAAAGTAGAGGGGAGAAAAGGAAGGTAGTGGAGCACCCAAAGAGCTCCTCTCAAAGAACATCAGTTACTGCTAAAGGTGAGTAACTTCTTTTTCTTTGGAAGATGTTACTCACCTTTAGCAGTAACTGATGTTCTTCAAGAGGAGCATCCCTGTGGGTGCTCCACAGCAGGCGATGGCAAAGCAATATGTCCAAGGAAGGTAGGGACTTCGGATCTAGCAGGTAAGCTGTAGACAACACTGCCTTGGCAACCCTTGTTGAAGAAAGAGGTCCATAGTGCTTTGCAAACATTTCATCAGGGGCCCATCTAGCTGCAGCGCATATGTCCTTGAGAGGGATCTTTTGGAGGTAAGCTATAAACATGGCCATTGCCCTGGTGGAATAAGCTGGTTGTGCTGATAGCGTAAGGCTACACCGTCGGAAATCCAGTGAGACAGTCTTGGGAGGATCTCTGTTGTTCTTTTTTGCGTTCCACAATTGATATGAAAAGTTTGGGCAAAGCCCTAAAAGGCCTCGTTCTGTGAATGTAAAATGAGAGAGTCGTCCTGAAGACATCTAGTGTATGCATACTTGCTTCGAAAGTATTGGCATGAGGTTTAGGGAAAAATACAGGCCAGTGAATAGTTTGGTTTATGTAGAACAAAGAACATACCGTGGGAAGGAACTTGGGGTGGGTGTGTAGGGTAACTGTATCCTTAAAAAGGGTGGAGTAGAGAGGATCCACCATCAGGGCTGCTATTTCTTCCACCCACCTGGCGGATGTAACTGCAACCAAAAATGCAGTTTTCATAGAAAAATAAAGAAGTGTGCAAGTGACCATTGGCTCAAATGGAGGGTTGGTGAGTGCACTGAGAACCAAATGAAGGACCAATGGCTCCCTTGGTGGAGTTACGTCAGTATATAAAGACTGGACGCCCCTCAAAGTGCTTTGTCAGATGTGCAATGACTGTGCTATTGTCTATTTTTGAATGATTACTGCAGCTAAGTACACCCTAATAGAGCTGACAGAAAAGTTGGACTGTTTTAAGTGCAGGAGGTAGTCAAGGATGACAGGGAATGGGGCAGTCTCAGGAAAGACGTTACGAGGGATGGCCCAGTATGCAAAATGTGTCCATTTGTCAGAGTATGTTTTCCACGTCAAGGCAGCATGACTGTGCAAAAGTATGTTGCGTGCTTGGTAAGAGCATTGTAACACTACAACAGAGACATCCAGGAACTAAGCCTTTAGATGGAGTCGAGGAACCACAGGTGTTGGGTCTGTATGCTGGGTTGGTATATCAGCCTGAGGTTTTGTGGCAAGGGAATTGGCAGAAACAGTGCCATTTTGCTGAGAAAAGGGAACCAGGGCTGTCTGGGCCAGCATGGAGCTATTACATGAAGCTATTAGAATAACTCTGGCCTTGTCCCTCCTTATTTTGAGTATTGTGTGGAGAAGGAGGGGAATATGAGGGAAGGTACAGAGGAGCCAACTATTCCATTTCATGGTGAGAGCATCTCTGAGGGAGCCTTTGTCTATTCCCGACCCGGAGCAGTATAGGGGGCATTTTTTGTTGGGGCTTGTTGCGTAAAGGTGTATTAGAGGATGACCCCAATGCATGAAGAGCATGTCTAGTGTCTCCTGGTCTATCTGCCACTTATGCTGTTGAGGTAGTAATTGGCTTAATGCATCAGGTGTGGCGTTCAGTGCATCTAGTAGATAACAAGCACTAAGAATGATGCCATGGGAAAGGCACCAATTCCATAAGGTAACAGTCTCTATACAGAGGACGTCGGAACTGTCTGTTTATGTAAAACATGCTGGCAACAGTGACAGTATATTTCTTGACATGCTTGTGTGCTACTGCTGGAAGAAAGTGTTGACAGCCTAGTCTTACGGCTCTCATCTCCAGTACATTTATGTGGAGAGCCCTTTCTTTTGGTTTCCAAAGGCCCTGTGTTATTAAATCTCCCATGTATGCCCCCCATGAGGGAGGTGTCTGTTGTAATGATGGCAGAGGATTCTGGTGGTTGAAACGGGATTCCTGTGCATAAATCCTGTGTCTTTGTCCACCACAGTAGTTCATTTTTTATTGTGAGTGGAATAAAGAGAGGCCTGGTGATTGCATCTCTGATCTGGATTTGATTAGGCAGTCATCAAGATAAGGAAAATTGACATAATTGTATTTTCTTAGGTAGGCGATAACTATGGCTAGCATTTTGGAGAAGACCCAAATATGTTCTATTAGCCCTTTTGCAGGTGGGCGAAATGGTTGCAGGGGTCTGCCAAATCATTTCCATGGGGTCCATAATAGCAAGGTTTATGGGGGAGGTGATCTTGGCGGTAGGGGTGGCCTGCAGTATGTTGGTAAACTCACGTTGGATCTCAAGAGATTTCCTCCATGGCAATGTTGAGATCCGCAGCTACCCTTTTAAAAAGATCCTGAAACAACATGAAGTCGTTCACCACCATCAAAGGTGATGACATTGCTGCTTTGTCTGGCGAGGATGATGAGTTGGTGTCAGAAGACGTATCTGGTCATGATTCACAGTTTTGCTGGTCTGGTGCATCTCCTGACTCTCTGAGGCGATGGAGATTGGGATGAAAGGGAGTGCACGGGTTGCTTGTTTGTCTTCTTAGTGTGTTTTCTCTTGTAACCATATCACAATCGGCTCCAGTACTGCCACTGTTTGCCATAATGGCATGGGCAATGGCATCCAGGGGTGTGGCCCCCAATGAGTGTTTGAAATTAGGATGTGAAGACAGTACTGAGACCTTGCTGCCAGGTGAGAGTTGAGGTGAGATAGTTCCCCTCCATCATTCTCATCGCTAGATAGTAGTGCAGGAGGAGAAACGTGCCTCTGTGCTGCGGTGGCTGGCAATGTACTGGTGCTGAGAAATGGGGAGTTACAGGTGGAAGAAAAGGCAAGGTTCTTATGATGATGGTACCTTGGAACCAATGGCTGTGAATCTTTCGGTACCGATGACAGTTGCGGTGCAGTTTTGGTTGTGGCACCGGTGGCTGCACTCACAGTACTGGAGTCTGGTGCCACTGTAGGGTATGGTGTTGAGTGATGTATTTTCGGTACTGATGTTTCTGCCTTTTGTTTGTCTGGTGCCGCTATGGGCCCTGAGCTTCTCAAGGCAGCCACATTGTGGCCTGTAGCCTCTCTGCATGGTTTCTGCGCACTCTGGATATACTGCACTGGGTGCCGGAGGTGTCTAGCATGTCATATGTGGTGAGGCCCGGCACAGCCTCAACTCTTGGTGCCGACTTCTCAGTCACACACTGCTTAGGTGACTGATTTAAGAGATAGAGAGGTGGCACGCTTCTCTGAGGATTTTTTCCCTTTATCAGATTTCTATCTTTTGGGCCATTGGATGCCCAGGCCAGAGGCAGGGTGCTGTGCTTTTCCAAGCACTAGCATCTTAAGGTGGAGTTCTCTAGCCCTGTGTGTACGCACCTTAAGGTTGGCACAATGGTGGCAGTCCTGTTGCACATGGCTCTTGCATAAACATTTAACGCACTTGGCGGGTCCATCGGAGAAAGGCATCACATCATTACAGGTGGAGCAGCTTTTAAATCCTGGTGATTCAGGCATTTCCATCCAACCAGGGTAAAAACAACTTGGAAAACTGGTTTTTTGATAGGAAGATAAACTTGGATGAGCAACGAAGGAAAGAACAATGAGAATGAGTGAAAACGAACTACTTATCTACAGAGAACAACGCTGAGCGAAGAGCACTCCTGAACTCCCTCTTAAATCAGGGACAGTAAGAAGGAACTGAGGGAAGGGTAGCTGTGCATGCATGGTTGCACAGTGTGGCGCTCGCACACCCTGCTGCCACACGTGTGGCCCTCCAGGCACCTCTTTGAAGAGTCCCATCTACAGCACTAACAACTGCTGTGGTGCACCCACAGGAATATCTCGCTCTCGAAGACTAAAAGGGGGTTGTGAAAAAGCCAATGGGATACTGCAATAAATCAATGAAAAACAGATTAAATGACAGTAGTGCAGGAGAGCAGTACTGTATCCAAGAGAGTCTTCAGAATCTAGAGAGACAATTTAAGCAATAGGGAAAATACTGCAGAATTTGAATTGGTAAAAGTTTCAAGTCATAATAATTCACCCAGTAAGGTCCTATTACTGGTTTCCCAATTAGGGAGAGGCAGCAACAGTGATACCATAATGGAGTATTTTAAGCATGCTGATAGAGGCCCATCAAGTTGCTTTGCTACAATTGCTTCTTGGGACACCTAGTTCTAGAGCACACAAGAGGAGAGACCTCTCCTCTCAGTCCTCAGCAAGGATTATGTTCAAGTACCAACCACAACTGAGTCCCTTATAGCTACCATAATATAAATTAAGTTAGATAGTCTCAAATGAAAGCATAAATCTCAATCCATACATACCTTTAAAACGAAAAGGAATTAGGAAGGAAAGAAAAAAAAAAGCCACCAGTATGGCTGGCTAAATGACAAGGATCACGACGTTCTTTGAGCCAAAAAGGTATCTTTCAAAAAGTGGAAATCCAAACCTGGAAAACAATAGAAATGAGCATGAGCTATGGCAGATAAAATGTAAGACTGCAAATAGGAAGGCTAAAAGGAATTTAGTGAAATATAACTTTCAGAGGAATGTAGTCTGCGAGATGCTATGCCAGTAGGAAGCAACTGGGGAGCATAAGGACACCAGAGAAAAGCTAAGTTATTTCTTTGCATGAATCTTCACTACAGTTGGACCTTGCTGGTCTGGCACCCTTGGGACCTGACATGGGATGTTAAATTTCAAGTGATTGACTAACTGAATAGTCGATTCAATTTGCATTGACTATTCGATTAGTCAATAGGGCGCCTCCGCCTTCAAAGATGAACACACTGTAAGAGCACAGGGCCAGCAGGGCAGCTCCCCACTGACCCCAGGCTCCATGCAGCGCTGCCACTTTGAAACGCTGCGGGGAGCCCGGCATCAAGGTCCTCGCAACATTTCAAAATGGCAGCACCCCATGGAGTCCAGAATCAGCTAGGGACTCTCCTGCTGACCCCAGGCTCCGTGCATGCTGCCGCTTTGAAACACCGCATGGAACCTGGCTCCGGGCTCCCTATGGCATTTCAAAGCAGCATGACCCCTGGCTCCCTGTGGCACTGCCACTTCAAAATGCCACGTGCAGCCTGGGAACACCTCACCTGGCCCTGGGAATTTGATGGACTAGGGAAGGTCCCTCCCATCCTGGCCTGTGTTGCCACGGGATTAGGGCTCCAGCCTGCCCCCACTGCTGCCCCACCCCCCTCTAAATGCTGTCAGCCCTGCTGCTGCCAGGGCAGAGCGCCACAGCAAGAGCTCCGCAGCCACCTGGCTCCACAGGCAGGGCCGGAGCTCCCCACTGTGCCTCCCATCTCACCCACCCATCCCCCCCCCCACACACTGGGTTGCTAGTGCCCCCTAACATGCTCCTGCTCCGCCACCAGACCTCCTTTTTCCTGGGCTCTGTGGTCCAGGAACATCCGTGGACCATGGATTTTGCCGGACCAGGAAGACCTGATACAGGGAGGTACAACCTGTAGAGACTTTGTGGAAGACCTATATCTAGTATTGTTAGGTAACATAAAGGTAATATGAAGACTCAAAACATCCACAGAGAAGGTGCAACACACAGAATCCAAAAGAGAAGTCAATTGGTCCAGATATTATATAACCAAGATTTCTAAACAAACTAAAGAATGAAGTGATTGCAATTTGTTACAACACTATTTAGCAAATCAGTCTTTAAAAGCAATTATACCCTGTGAGTACTGAAAGATAGCATCTATTTTTAAAGCTAGGATTTACTGACTGGTAGATCTGTCAAAGCCAGTTCCCCGCCCCCCTCCCAGCACCATCTCCAGTGGGACAGGGGAGGCAGAGGTATTGGCGGGGGGGGGGGGGGGGGGGGGGAGAAGAGAACCAGGCATGAGCTGGGAATCAGCTGATTCTACATCTACATGACTGGTTTGTTTCAATGCTGTTATTCAGAACCCTAGGGAAAGGAGTGAAACTGACAAAAATCAGGTCGATTTTACTTTGCTACTGCTACTTGCAAAGACTATGAGAAGCAGCTGCAGCAAGCACTAGAACTATTTACCCGGGGAAAGTGCTCCAAACCAACCAATTACCATGACAGGTATGGGAAGGGGTGGAGAACTACCCTTCCACTGGATGTTCCCAGTCAGGACGCTTGGGCTATGTCTACACTACAAGGTTTTTGCACAATAACTGGAGGAGCATCCACATGTCAAGCATCTTTTTGCACAAACCCCCTCCCCCTCCAAAACAGTAAATCGACAGGACAGAGGGCTTTTGCCGGTACAGTTATTCCTATCCCCGTGAGGAATAACTCCTTTTTGCGCTACAGCTCTTATGCAAAAAGGCACGTGTGGATGCGCCGCAGGGGTTTCTTGCGCAAAAAGAGTGTATCAGAAAAAGCGCCTTTGCGATGCATTTTTGAGGTGTGGATGCACTTATCCGCAAAAAGCTTCTTGCGCAAAATCTCTTCCACAAAAAGCTTCTTGCGCAAAAACCCTGCAGTGTAGACAAAGCCTTGGAGACAGAGGTCATGAGGAAAAGAATTCCTCTTACCTTCCAGCAAACACAGAATACTTCAAAATGTATCCCACACCTACTAGCCATCAGCTGATACAAAAGATACAGCCCCCAATATAAGATGTAAAGAATAGCACCTTGGAAAGAATCTTAACACTTTTTACTATAAAATAAGTGTGGAATAAGAAAGGGAGACTAAAAGGAAAGCCCTCCCACTGAGGTTCTTATCAGAGTATTATTCCTAGGACACATTGATTACCTCTGACTACTAATTAGAGATTTTAAAATACATTTATTATCGTAAATGTGCAACCATTGAAATTTTCAGTGATTACACATGGGGGAGGGAGGGAGGGCCAGCTCTACAGGAGCCAGTACATATGGAGAGTGCGTACCAGCTCGCACCTGCCTCCCATGCTGCTGCCTCTGTATCAGAGGCAGCAGCAGCAAAAGCAGCTCCTTAGGAGCCGGTGCTCACAGGGACTCTGTTTAAAAGCTGGCTCCCTGCAAACACTGTCTCCAGCCTGCCCTCCCTCTCACTCTGCTGACTCTGATACAGAGATAACAGCACGAGGGAGCGAGGGCTTGCAGTAACTGAAGGTTAACCGATGAACCCAGGTTCATTGGTTAACTGTTTACACCATCGCATCCCTACTACTTATATTCCTCTTTAAACCCTGGATTAATGCTATATGTTATGGCTGGTCTGGAGCTAAGTAGTATTAGTTCAACATCTACCCTGACCCACTGTGGGTCATGTTACTTTACAGAAGAAAAGCATGTCTTGTGTTTTCAGCTTCTCTGAAGAAATCTATTTCAGTTACTTTAGGCGACTAGTTTGGAGTTGTTGGTTGTTTCAGAAACTTGGCAAATGCATCAGCAGCATCATACACTTAGCTAGAAGTGCAGTAAGGATACAATAGTGTGCCCAGTGTAGCTATTCTTTTCCCTGCATAATATTTTAAGTAAAACAAACAAAAAAAACCCAGTTTTTGAGCCTCTCTAAAAATTAATACAGATGGCAAGATCAGCCTGAGAATTGACATCCTATTTCTGAGGCCAAGGTGCAGTTTGCGGAGCAAATCTGAGGTCAGTTATCAAAGCATACCTGAGATACAGATCCGACTCCATATAACCAGCTTTAGTAAATGTTTGGTGCAGAAAGGAAGGCGTAACCAGCAAAACACTTAGATCCCTTCTCTGCCTCTTTTGTGATCTACAGAGCCCTGTATATCCATGGATATCCACTTTATACCCATGGGAATCCATTTTTGCAGCTAGAGATGTGGAAGTGGATACAAAAATTGGTATCGGCACAGGGCTCTATTGATCTAGTGCCCAGGCTCAGGCTCCAGGAGTATAAGAAGAAAGATACTGAATGTTTTTTTGGGTCTAGAGATGAGCCATTCCTGGATCAATGCTCAAGCACAGAAGTGCTAGCTGCAAATCAAACTTCTATGGAAGAAAGTATAGTACCACTAAAAGCAGGCTCACTGAGGAAGTGTGCAGGAAGAAGCCAGTTAGCAAACACTATCACATTAAAAAAATAAAACGTTAAAAGTCTGAAGTATAGTGTTCAAGGTAACATTTCTGCCACACAACAGCAACCTTAACTCTACCCTGTAGTAATGCCAAGAACAATTGTGAATATTGCAATAGGTAAACCTAATAGAACCTAACATTTTCTATACACACAACAACTGGAAATCAAAACTCCTTATGTATTCTAATGGACCCTCAATGCACTCTGAGCTAGGGATACGAATGACTAGTCGACTACCCGTTAATTGGGGCTGGTTGCTACACTTAAAGGCGGAGAAGCCCTTATCGACTAACTGAATAATCAATGAAAATTGCATTGACTATTTGATTAGCCAATTAATCTAAATTTAACATCCCTACTCTGGGCAGCATCACTACTCTGGAGAATACTTGCTGCTGGTAGTCAGAGACCACACTGCAAAAAAATGTTTAGGGAGGTGCAAGGTACTGAATTAAATTGGACAGAGCTGTGATCTGCAAGGAGACCCTCACTTTAAATTTTTTTGTTTTTCAATGTGTGTTTTGCAAATTAAACGCATGACAAGGGAAGCAGCTTGTCCCCCACTACATAACATCTTTCAAAATATCAAGAGTTTGACCCTCACCCAGGGGCGACCCATCCATATAGGCGATCTAGGCGGCCGCCTAGGGCGCCAAGTTAAATGCGGTGAAAATGGGGCGCCAAATGGTGGCGCAATATCGTTGAGGGGTTTGGAGGTGGGGGCGCTGATTGCATGGTTCACCTAGGGTGCCAGTTGCTGGCAGCTAGTCTAGGGCCACTCTTCCTCTCACCTCCCCTCTGCCAGTGAAGTCATCCTTCATTGCCTACTTTTTTAAAGTTTTCCAAATGAGCACCTTCGTGCTTTTTCCAGTGCTGTCTCTTATACATGGTAGAAGCTAGGGATATAAGCAACTAGTCAAGTCACTACTTAACTAGTTGTTTTCCTCCGCCCTTGCTACCTCTGTATCAGAGGCACCAGGTGGGGGATGGGGGCAGGGAGGGTTGAGGGGAGAACGAGGAGCAGGAGCTGGTGCTGTAGGAGCTGGCTCTAAAGCTGGTTCCCCACAACATCGGCTTCGTGGAGGTGAGGGGGAAAGGAGAGGCTCAGCGGGGAACCCACACGTGTGGGGACCTGACTGATGCACCTGTACAATTCAAAGGGAGAAGAGACACCTGAGGCTCTTGTACATGTCAAAAGGGAGAAACTCAGTAGTCAAGACCCTGCAAAGTGGAGACTGCTTCGGTCCCCACTCATGCGAGTTCTCCACTGCGCCTCTTCCTTTGAAATGTACAAGGGCCGCAGGCGGCTCTTCTACATTTCAAAGGCAGAGGAGCAGCAGGATAGCGAGCACCCCGTTATCGACTAATCGAGTAGTCGATGGAAATTCCATCAACTACTCAATTCGCTGATAAATTTACATTAAACATACCTTGTAGGAGCTCCTTGTCCTCTTTCAAATTCCTCATTAACTCGTCTTTACTAAGATGTCTAAAAACTAACAACAACTTGACTCTGCTTATTTTCTACACAGATTGCAGGCTTTTGGGGGACAGAGGTCGTCTTTTGGTTAAGAATCCGTACTGCGTCTAGTACAGTGGTAGGCAACCTGCGGCCTGCCCAGTGGGGTTCTATTTGTGGCCCACAAGACACTTTGTTTACCCTTGCTCATGCGGCGGGGTTGCCAAATTCCTCTGGTTTCCATCCATGTAGGTTTTTTTCTACCAGTAATATTCAAGTGGCACAAATGTAAATCAAAGGTATGTGAAATCAGGTGCATGGTGATTGCACATAACATTGACTGTGAGAGCCATGCGCTCCCACTGCATCCAATTCAAACACTGCTACACTTCAACTGGCACACCCTGGGAGTTCTAGATATGCAAGTGCATTTAGCAAAGTTACTCTATCCTGGGAGTCCATCTTGATTATAACAATCTTGCAGCCCCTGAAGTGAAGGAGGGACAGTCACGTGGCCCACTCACTATCCTGGTCTAATACACAGAGTCTACAAGTCTCAGAGAGGTAGCCATGTTAGCCTGCCCATGGAACTATCTATTTTGTTAGTCTTTGAGGTGCTGCAGGACTATATGGAGTCTATGTTGATTACTCAGGTTCCTAGGCCCTACCACAATACCAATATAGAGTCGAGTGCCTGCAAACTTGATTTAATGGCAGTAAAGGGTTTTGGCTTTTTAAGTATGAATTTGTTCTTGTGACAGACAAGTAAACAAGCATTTACTCAGTAGCATTAGAAATTCACTTATATATAAGCTAATGTCAAATATGTATATTTAAATTGCCTGTCCACTTAAAAATTCTGCTGTACTTCCATACCTTTCAAAAAGGGGAGATTTATGAAAACATATTGCTTCTTTCAGACCAATTTCGATTCAGTGAACTGTTTCAATAGCAAGCATTTCAGTTTAATGCTAAAGGTAAATAAAAAAAAACATGTAGTAACTCTACATTACTATACACATTCTGCAGTTGTTTTCTATATGAATTCTGCTATATCTTGATTCATAGGGCTGCAAGTGAGAGCTTAACACACAAGTGCAGAGACTGGCCAAGTAACACACACATATTTTGTTTATTAGCCTAGTGCAACCATCACAGCTAATTGCGTGTTTCATAAAATAATGAGTTTGTTTTCAGGCCACACCATGTAGTCATTAAGTCAACAATGATGGAGTGTAAATAAGGAATTATTTGCATGCAATTTGTGGAACATTATTTGCATGTTTTGCCATAACAGCCTATTTATGGGACAATTCAACTTACTATGGGGAGCACTGGAAAAAACTGACAAGCGTTCAATACTTTAATATTACTACTGTATCCTAAAACAGTTATGAATTGATAAATGACAGACAGAGAGAGAGAGAAAGAATTTAAGAGTAATGATCAATGGAGGAAAGATTTTCAGATAAAGTCATGAAACAGAATTATTGACGCAGAGAGTAGTCCTTTTGCACCTTAGCTAATCATGAGCTTTTGTGGGAAAAACCCACTTCTTCAGATAGTAGGAGCTTGATGAAGTGGGTTTCACTCATGAAAGCTCTTGATTCTAGATACTTTTAAGGTGTCACAGTATGATTTGTTTTTAAAGTTACAGACCACCATGGCTACCCCTCTGAAGCAGAAAGATGAAGGAAAAGAGTAATCGCAACAGAGAAGACTTTCACACCAACTGTTGCAATAAGATTCAGTGGAAGAGTGGTGAAAGGGTCAGCACCAGACTAGTTGAAAGGGAAGAGGAAAAACAAACAAACAAAAACCATCCTTCAGCTAGCCTGAAGTCCATGGAGAAGTTAAGAACCCAAGCGCTTCTGAATGACATCCTGAAATTCACTGAGGACTAGAGGAGGAATCCAAAGATGTGATGCAGTCCAATATCTTTGCCCTTGCAAACACAGGTAGCAGTATATCATCAGCTTTCCAGTCCATTGTGACATTCAGATACACATTAACATGTAACTGACTCTGGACTGAACCAAAGCATATTGTTCTGAAGCAAAACCCTGCTCCATCCCCTAGTGTTTTTTCCCCCCCCTTCCATTTTATATTTGGAAATCTCCCAACTCAGATGTTAGGCCAAAGAACATATAAGCAGTCTTCCACATACTCTGAGAGGAGATAGTGTTATTGTTTCCTCTCTATTTCGGGTAAACTCTGGGCACTTCTGGCAGACTGGCCCAATGCAGCCAGGTGGGGCCTGAAAACAAACTTGAGTGACATTCTAACCATTGCCTTCCTAACCACAGCTCCTTTCAGTGGGGACCCTGAAGCCACAGAGAGAACTTTCTTGGGCAGCAGGAGTGACGTGGCAGGAGAGGCAGTGATTTAACCTGGAGCCGGGCGCCTGGGCTCCTTCTTTGCCCCCACCCCCTTCTGCTCTTCCACGTTGTACATAACCTCCAGCTCCTGACACAAAGTGTGACTGTGTACAGCTCCCCTGCCAGGCGCCCGGAAGGCCGGGCTCTGCTCTCTTACACGGGAGCGAGCCCCTGCTTCGGGGTCACATGCAGCCAACGCCGCTGGTACTAACTTCCCTCCGGGGCTTGGCGAGGGATGAGCGAGTGCTACAGCCAGCCGCACGCGCACCCCCTTCCCTTCTGCATCGCGGAGGGCAGCAGCGCTCCCCCCCCAAGGCACAATGGGGCCCAAGGAAGGCAGAGGCAGGGCAAGAGGAGCCGAGGGGCAGGTTACACAGGGAGGGGCCTCTGGGCAGGACTTTCCTTTGTGCTCTCAGCCACCCACCCCCACCAGGATGTTTGCTCGGGGGGGGGGGGGCTCCAAACGCGCGGCTCTGCCCCTCCCTCCACAGGGGCCCGGGGAGCCTCCAGCAGATGGGGGAAGGGGACGCTAAGGACACCCCTTCCCCACTGTCGCGACAGAGCCCGGTGGGGTAATGGGAAGGCAGCTCCTCTAGCGACCCGCCTCCCAGCCCGGGAGTCCGCCCCGCCAGCCGTGGGCAGCGGGGTGCGCTACTCACCCGCCGCGGGGAAGGGGGACGCGCCCGCAGCCTGCAACCCGCTCCCTGCCCGGCGCAGACTTTACTCTCCTGCGCCGCGGCTCTGCTGCCGACGTGGCGCCCTACGCTGCCCGCCCCGTCCGCCCCGCAGACCCCGCCCCAGCCCGGCCCCCACCTTCCCAGTGGGGCGCGCAGGCGCCGGTCTCTCCGCTTGCCTCCAGGGCTCGCCTGGTCCTGCCCTTGTTCCTTGGGGTGACGGGCCGGGGCCCCTCCTCACATGTCCCAGTCCGCTAAATGATGGGCCGTAGTTCCTGGTGTAGGAAGCACAATCCCCGTGGCAGAGCCCTCAGTGCTGCTCTACCCTACAAAGTGACCCCGGCTGGATTACAGCTCGGGGAAAGGTCAGGCCTCTTGCTATGGGGTTCAACTGACCCAGACCTTCCCCCGCCCCGTCCTTCAGCAGGAAATTCCTGTCCTGAATGCTGGCGAAAGGTGAAGAGCTGAGTCCCGGGGCTCTGATTGTTTACGGGAGAAGGGGAGTCCCACTATGGTGCGGGCAGTCACCCTACCCTCTAAAGGAGTTGCATTTCATTTATGCTTTATGTATGCAGGGCAATTTTCTTCCCTCTGTTTCTGAAAAGAAAGGTGAGTCAAAACCAGTAGCTCCTAGAAAAAGCAGATGGAAGAGTGCAGAAGTTACTGCTTAACAAAGGGTGGGGAACCTTTTTTGCGGCAGGAGCTTCTGGGGCAGGCTCCCCAATGTGGGGCCTCCATGGTTGGATCCAGGCCTTAAATTTCCCCACCCCTGGCTTACGGCTGCCTTCCAGTTGCTTCTCTACTGCAGCCCCATTCGCTTACCTCCAGATTCGAAGGGGTGCATAGTGCAGATGCGGGTTAAGTTGGTCCTTTCCATGTCCCTCAGATTTTTTTTTATATGAAATCCAGTCAGACTAGACAGCTGCTAAAATCTACTTCTAGAATCAAAGATTTCCCTCCATGGCTGCTATTGTCTAGCTGCAGAGGGAGTCAGTAGGATAGCCGTGCATAAGCATGGGTTTGGCAAGGGTGTCAAGAGGACTGCTGGCTTAAAGAGCTAAAATCCATGCCCACTACCTGTTTGGAGATAAACTCTGTCCCTCTAGCTGGTTTTGAGACAGAAACTCATAGCATTTCCTGGCCCTTGCATGGGAAAGTCCCTGTTAGGGTAGAATAAGGCCCCTAGTTTGTATTACTATAAAATCCTCTAGGATTTAGAGCAGGGAGGGGAAACCTAAGGCCCAGGGTCCAGATGCAGTCCCTGGCTTGGTTGGATCTGACTTCTAGGGCTCCAGGCTCCTCCACCCCAACATTGGGAAGCCCGCCCTGGCACTCCAGCCCTCGCTGCCTACCACCTGACTTATTTTTCTGTGGGTCAGCATCCTTTGACCCACATAAGATTCCCCATCCCTGATTTAGAGGGTATCAGAGATGCAAATTATAGGTTGTCTCCCCCTAAACCAGGACTGTCTTGTCCGGTGACATCTCTCATCTGGCAACATCAGCTGGGGCCAAGGCAGGCCAGCAACCCAATTGGGGCTGTGTGCTGGTTTGGCAGCAGGGCTGGTGCTGCCATGGCAACTTAGGTGGGACCAGGGCAGCTCAGCCAGGCCCACCTGCTGCCCAGCAGCGCAGCTGCAGCCACAGCAGCGGGGCTGGGGCTACTTGGTTGCTATGCCAGCAGTGGGATTGGGGCAGCCATGTCACCCAGCCAGCAGCAAGTTTGTAAGAGCTTGTGGCAGGGAGGGGCTGCAAGCTGAGGGGACCTTCCCTGGTTTGGCAGATTCCCTCATCTGGGACTGCTCAGGTCCTCGGTGCTGAAACCAGGAAGGTCCAACCAGTATTATTATTTAAAGATACCAAATGCACATGATTCCTATTCTGAAGTTTCATTCTCCATAAAGCAAAACACACCAGGAGTTCTCTTGGCTGTTAGCATATAATGGCAATTGTGAAAAAGCCCCTTGTCTCACTCCACCTGCACAAGAGCTCTCTCAACATAGAGCCTTCCTCATCAAGTCCCTCTCTGACCACAATCAGCAAAGGAGCTCTCCCCAAAAACTGCTGAGCTGTACCCACTGCTACTCTAGTTTTTCAGGAATCTGCCTTTCATCCTTTCAACTGCTCTGTTGCATCCTTTACTGGTGAATCCCTTCATTTGAGATAAATATTTTTTTCTGTTCATTCTGAGCCTTTAGATTGAGGTGAATCAAAGGACTGGAAGGGACCTCAGGAGGTCATCTAATCCAGTCCCCTGCACTCATGGCAAGACTAAGTATTATCTAGAGTCTAGACCATCCCTGACAGGTATTTGTCTAACCTGCTCTTAAAAATCTCCAATGATGGAGATTCTATAACCTCCCTAGGCAATTGATTCCCGTACTTAACCACCCTGACAGGAAGTTTTTCCTAGTGCCCAATCTAAATCTCCCTTGATGCAATTTAAGCTCATTGCTCCTTTTCCTATCCTCAGAGGTTAAGAAGAAAGTTTTCTCCCTCTTCCTTGTAACAACCTTTTATGTACTGTCTCTTTGAAAATACTGCCAACTCTCCTGAACTGGTTTTCCTCTGAGACTTGCTTTCCTTGGGACCTTACCTACCAACATCCTGAGTTTGCTAAAGTCTGCCTTCTTGAAATCCACTGTCTTTTATTTTGCTGTTTTCCCTCCTTCCATGCCTTAAAATCACTAACTCTATCATTTCATGATCACTTTCACTCAAGCTGCCTTCCACTTTCAAATTCAAATATAACCGCTTCTTTAGATACACTGTTCAGCCTCTCTTTGATGGAGAAGCCTGAAGTTCTGAGAGAGTTGTGTCTTCAGATGATCAGTCTGCCACCATGAGAGGTGTGTTGTAACTGAAACCTTTTATTGTCTATAGGCTTTAAAATAAGGGCTGTCTGCAGATGTTTTACCTACTATTGTTACACATAACCGTTTAAGGAGTCTATAAATTTAAGGTCAGAAAATATCCTTTTCAGTTTTTTTAAACATTTAGTTTCAGTATAAAAACTCATCAGTTCTATTTTTCACATTGCATACAGAAAAAACTGCTTTAAAAACCACAAACGTTGGCAGGAAGGCCTCAGAAACAGGTGTAGTAACTGCCACTGCTTTTATAAATTGACTATCCCTTTTAACCTTTGTATGCAGTACTTTAAAAGGAGAGGGGAATTAAAAAGGGAGCCAAATTTTTTTTGCACATCAAAAAGTTTCAGTTTGGGTGAACATACACATAGAATTTTATTTTCACTTATTGTAACAAGCTCCCTTTTCTCATGCATTAATTTACTTCCTTCCCAGCCTTTGAATGCCTCCTTAACATACACTTCTTCCTCTATGAAAGCTTCAATAAAGATTTCTCTAATCTGTGTGCTAATTACATGACCTTCCATCACTGTATTAGTATTTGAGCACCTTGCTAATTATTTAAAAATAGCAACACTCCTTTTCTTTTCCCCTTGAAAGCATGTAGGAGTTATAGCACTAGCTTAGAGGTCATTTGATTTTGTGTATGAAGAAATAAATGAAGGAAAGTTAAGTCTATAAAAAGTATTGTTTAAAAAGTGAAAGTTAAATCCTATTGAGGACAATAGAAAGGAACATAAACTCTGTCAAATTAAGTGTAAAATATTATAAGAAAAGCCAAAAAGGAGTTTGAAGAACAGCTAGCCAAAAAAATCAAAACAAAATAGCAAAATGTTTTTTAAGTACATCAGAAGCAGGAAGCCTGCTAAACAACCAGTGGGACCCCCAGATGATTCAGATGCCAAAGGAGCACTCAAAGGCTACGGCTGCACTACAAGGTATTTGCACTTTTTGTGCAAAAACTAGCAGAGCGTCCACACCTAAAGCACGTTTTTGTGCAAGAAAATCGACAGAGGGCTTTTGCTGTTAGAGTTATTCCTCTCCCCACATCGAATAACTCCTTTTTGTGCTACAGCTTTTGCGGTAGGTGTAGATGCTCTGGAGGGGTTTTTGCATAAGAAACCCCTGTCAGAAAAAGCACGGGTACTCTGATGGCCATTCTGTGAATGGCAACCAGAGCTTTCTTGTGCAAGAATGTCCATGCAGCGTGGATGCTCTCTTGCGCAAAAGCATATTGCTTTTGCGATGCGCTTTGATGTGTGGATGTGCTTTTGTGTAAGAAGTTTTTGCGGAAGATCTCTTCCACAAAAAGCTTCTTGCACAAAAACGCTGCAGTGTAGCCGAAGCCAAAGATGATATGTAGCTGAAGCCAAAGATGATAAAGTCATTGTGGAGAAACTAAATGAATTCTTTTTTTCAGTATTCACAGTTGCAGATGCTAGGGAGATTCCCAAACCTGAGCCATTATTTTTAGGTGACAAATCTGAGGAATTGTCCTAGATTGAGGTGTCACTAGAGGAGGTTTTGGAACAAATTGATAAACTTGGCAGTAAGAAGTCACTGGGACCAGATGGCATTCACCCAAGTGTTCTGAAAAAAACCCAGATGTCAAACTGGAACTATAAACTGTGGTTTGTAACCTAGCCTTTAAATCAGCTTCTGTACCTAATGACTAGAAGATAGCTAATGTGATGCAAATATTTAAAAAGGGCTCTGGAGGTGACCCAGGCAATTTCAGACCGGTAAGTCTAACATCAGTATCAGGCAAATTAGTTGAAACTATAGTAAAGAATAAAATTGCCAGACACATAGATTAATAGAATTTGTTGGGGAAAAGTCTACAAGGTTTCTGTAAAGAGAAATCATACCTTACTAATCTACTAGAGTTCTTTGAGTGGGTCAACAAACATGTCAACAAGGGGGATCCAGTAAGTATAGCGTACTCAGATTTCCAGAAAGCCGTTGACAAGGTCACTCACCAAAGGCTCTTAAGTAAAGTAAATTGTCATGGGATAAGAGGAAGGGTCCTCTCATGGACCGATAACTGGTTAAAAGACAGGAAACAAAGGGTAGGCATAAACTGTTAAGTTTTCAGAACAGAGAGAGGTAACTAGTGGTGTCCTCCAAAGGTCCATACTGGGACCAATCCTATTCAACCTATTTATAAATGATCTGGAGAAAGGGGTAAACAGTGATCTGGCAAAATTTGAGGATGATATTAAACTGCTCAAGATAGTTAAGACCAAAGCAGATTGCAAAGAGCTTCAAAAAGATCTTACAAAACTAAGTGATTGGACAACAAAATGGCAAATGAACTTTAATGTTGATAAATGTAAAGTAATGCACATTGGAAAAAATAACTCTAACTATATATATACAAAATGATGGGGACTAATTTAGCTATAACTACTCAAGAGAGAGATCCTGGAGACTTTGTGAATAGTTCTCTGAAAACATCCACTCAATGTGCAGAAGCAGTCAAAAAAGCAAACAGAATGTTAGGAATCATTAAAAAAGGGATAGAGAATAAGGAAGAGAACATCTTATTGCCTCTAAATAAATCCATGGTACACCCACATCTTGAATACTGCATGCAGATGTGGTCACCTCATTTCTAAAAAGATCATTTGGCATTGGAAAAGGTTCAGAAAAGGGCAACAAAGATCATTAGAGGTTTGGAGCAGGTCCCATATGAAGACAGATTTAAAAGACTGGGACTTTTCAGCTTAGAAAAGAAAAGACTAAGGAAGGATATAATAAAGGTCTATGAAATCATGACTGATGTGAAAAAGTGAATAAGGAAAAATTTCCCCATAATATAAGAAGTAGGATTCACCAAATGAAATCAATAGGTAGCAGGTTTAAAACAAGCAAAAGGAAGGTTTTCTTCACACAGCACACAGCCTGCAGAACTTCTTGCCAGAGGAGGTTGTGAAGACCAGGACTTTAACTAAGTTCAAGAAAGAAGTAGATAAATTCACGGAGATTAGGTCTATCAATGGCTATTAGCCTGGATGGGTAGGAATGGTGTCCCTAGCCTCTGTCAGAGGCTGAGAATGGGTGACAGGAGAGGGATTGCTTGAAGATTCCCTGTTCTGTTCACTTCCATTGGGGCATCTGGCATTGACCACTGTTGGCAGACAGGATACTGGCCTAGCTGGACCTTTGGTCTGGCCCAGTATGGCCGTTCTTATGGTCAAAGAAATAAATTTTGAATTAGTTCTTTAAGCAGTAAGTTCTGTGATTTTTTTAAAAAATTGTATTACAGTACCACTCAGGGCTTTTCAGTCAGGATCAGGGCTTCATTGCACAGGTTGGTATAAACTTTGAGTAAGAGACAAGGCCTTTGCTACAGATGATCGTCTCTCTTATATAAATGGTCTAAATAGAGAAAATTCCTCTCCTGATCTTCTGAGCTTTCTGCGTCTGGCTGGCAGTTTCATTTTTTCAGAGGAGGGTAGCTGTTTTAAAATGCAGTAGTTCCCTCCAGACCCTCTTGAGATCCTTATATTCTATCTGTCTTTCTTTCTACCCCTTGACAGACACCCCAAAAAGTTCTTGGAGGAAACAAAAGTCCTTTCCCTTCTTTCTTCTCTTCTGGAAGAGAAGAACCTATGGCAAAACAGAGAAAGGTAGGGGTCATGTGGAACCCAGGGTCAGCCTTTTGATTGGACCTAAATGGGGTTCACTTCCTCATATTGCTCTGAGGCTGAATCTTACTGTTGTATATTGGGTTGTAGATATAGATCTTGTTGTTATGGTAACTGAGTAGGTCACTGGGGTCAGCCCAGCTAGTCTGGGCTTGTTCTGGTGAGTTCTGTGCTATGCAATAAAATGGACACTTGCACCTACTCCAGCTCTCTGCCTTTCCACTGATTTCTTCCTATACTCTGAAACTCCCCACGACATAACACTTACAGCTCCCTGGGTGATCAGGCTTGTTACAGCCTCCCTCTCTGCAAACCTGTCTTTGGCAGTGCAGCCTTCTTCCTGTGTACTACCTTTGCCTGTGGTAGGTCTTCCTTTTTAGGCCTTCTTCCCTCCAGGCAGCACAAGACTTACAGGTGCACCTTGTTGATTTTGAACAGACCCAGAGGAACTCATTAGTCTCTTCGCTGTTCATGTGAGGGCATGCCCCTCCACAGATGGGTCATTGCATTGGTGCAAAGGGAAAAGTACTCTCATATATAACTATGGTGAGCTTCATGAAAGGTTTTAGGATCAGGAACATGGAATCAGAGCCATGAGCTGTGTACTAGAGGAATGTACTCAATCCTGTATTAAGCAGACTAGTTTCTATATATTACAAGTCTTGGAGATTTTCTTCAGCACTCCCATGCTAATCCATATCAGTAAGTTTGGCACATATGGATTTCAACAATACTATTTCAGAAGACTATTCATTTCCTAATTTATCTCCCCAGGGAAGACTGGTGGGAAATAGCTCAAAAAACCATATTTTGTGGGGGAAAATAGTTTATTGCCATTTTGTATGTTTCAAAATACACCTTGGTGATATTGTGACGTCACTTAAAGCACCCTCTCCTGGCAGACTGCAACCAAACAGTTACATGGGCCTCAATTTCCCTCCTTCAGAATCTCCAGAAACTCTACATCAGGGTCTCTTGCTTCAATAATTCTCCCTCTTGGGGGCAGTTTATTACAAAAATAATGTAAATGTTCCATAACAAAAGTCCCAAACAGTTCATTTATCTCCCCCAGTGCATGTAGTCCTTAAAATAACACAACATTTAGTCCCTCAACACCCCATATACCACACCCCAGCATCTCTCACCATACCTGGACTCTTTGTCAGTCTTCTCCTGTCTTTCTGCCTCATTAGCCATCCTGTCCCTTCCAGCTGGTGTGCAACCTCTTTCCAATAGAAACTGCCCTAGCTTCTCTGCTGGAAATTCATCATAATCAGGAGAGCATCCATTACTTCTCCTATTCTATTAACCACTCTTACCTCCGAGAGGCCATGAGGTAGACCCCTGCACTGTTCATTTGATCCTCATCTCCCTTCAGCCCTCTCACTCCAACTCTCCAGCACAGAGATGTCACAGAGGTATGCTTCTCCACTGCTTCCACTCTTTCAGGCTTCTCTGGCCCTCAGTGTTGGGCCTTCAGTTTTGAAGTCAGCAGGTGACTCTCTTTGCTGCTGTCCAACCCATAGAGCTCAGCCCAGGTAGATAACTCCCCCAGGGAACTCCATAATAGAGAGCTGCTGAAAAGATTCCTGAAGAAAGCAGCTTCAGGGAAGATGCTGGAGGAGTTGCTGAGAGCCCAGGAGCACAGTCCCAAGAAGGATTGCTATGCAACCATCTGAACTTGAGTGGAAATACTATTGGCAGGAGAGACTTTATTTTGCCTCTGGGTGTGACACACTATTTCAATTTGATTTGGTCATATTAAACTAAAACTCCAGCAGGGGATTTTTAAGAGCCTGGAGAGAAGGGGAAACTGAGGCAGAGCCACACTTGAGCAGCCTTTAGGAGAAAAAATGACTGACATGACAATAGGATTTAGTACTGAGTGGAGTGCAGGACCTGGTCCAGGAGGTAACTATTACAGGACCTCTTGGGAATTGTGACTATAATATAATAACATTTAACATTCCTGTGGTGGAAAGAACACCTCAGCAGTCCAACACTCTAGCATTTAATTTCAAAAAAGGGAATTATGCAAAAATGAGGAGGTTAGTTAAACAGAAATTAAAATTGGAGTAAAATCCCTGCAAGCTGCATGGAAACTTTTCAAAGAGCCATAATGGAGGCCCAATTTAAATGTGTACCCCAAATTAAAAAACATAGTAAGAGACCTAATAAAGAGACACTGTGGCTTAACAACCATGTAAAAGAAGCAGTGAGAGATTAAAAGGCATCTTTCAAAAAGTGGAAGTCCAATCCTAGGGTGTGTCTAGACTACAAAGTTTTTTCGAAAAAGTGGCCTTTTTTCAAAAAAACTTCCCCTGCGTCTAGACTGCTGCCGCGTTCTTTTGAAAGTAAATCGAAAGAACTTGGCAGTTTTTTCAACCATGGAAAACCTCGTTTTATGAGAAATAACTCCTTTTTTCAAAAGAGCACTTTCGAAAAAAGGCGCTATGTGAAGCAAACTGTGCTTTTTCGAAAGAGAGCATCCAGACTGCCTGGGTGCTCTCTTGAAAAAGCGGCTTGCTTTTTTGAAAGTACTGGTTGTAGTCTAGACACTCTTTTTGAGGCTTGCAATCTAGACATAGCCCTAGTGAGGTAAATAGAAAGGAACACAAACACTGTCAAACTAAGTATAAAAATGTAATAAGAAAGGCCAAAAAAGAGTTTGAGGAACAGCTAGCTAAAAACTCAAAAAGTAATAGCAAAATGTTTTTTAAGTACATTAGAAGCAGGAAGCCTGCTAAAAAACCAGTGGGGACCCTGGATGATCGAGATACAAAAGGAGCAATCAAGGACGATAAAGCCATTGCGGAGAGACTAAATGATTTCTTTGCTTCAGTCTTCACGGCTGAGGATGTTAGGGAGATTTCCAAACCTGCACCGTCCTTTGTGGCTGATGAATCTGAAGAACTGTCCCAGATTGAAGTATCGTTTAGAACAAATAGAAAAACTTAACAGTAACAAATCACCAGGACCAGATGACATTCACCCAAGGGTTCTGAAAGAACTCAAATGTGAAAGTGCAGAACTATTAACTGTAGTTTGTAACCTATCCTTTAAATCAGTTTCTGTACTCAAGGCCTGGAAGACAGCTAATATAACGCCAATATTTAAAAAGGATTCTAGAGGCGACCCTGGCAATTACAGACAGGTAAGTCTAATGTCAGTATTGAGCAAATTAGTTGAAACAATAGTAAAGAATAAAATTGTCAGACACGTAGAAGAACATAATTGGGCAAAAGTCAACATGGTTTCTGTAAAGGGAAATCATGTTTTACTAATCTACTAGAGTTCTTTGAAGGGGTCAACAAACATGCGGACAAGGGGGATCCAGGAGATATAATGTACTTAGATTTCTAGAAAGCCTTTGAGAGGGTCCCTCACCAAAGGCTCTTGTGTAAATTAGGTTGTCATGGGATAAGAGGGAAGGTCCTTTCATGGACTGAGAGCTGGTTAAAAGACAGGAAACAAAGGGTAGGAATGAATGGAGAGGGGTAATTAGTGGTGTTCCCCAAGGGTCAGTCCTAGGACCAATCATATTCAACTTATTCATAAGTGATCTAGACCAGTGTTTCTCAACCTTTTTTGCCCATGGCCCCCTTCTGAGCCTCGTTCATCATACACCTGGCAGTTAAGTTTGGGTGGCCCCCTCAGGAACTTACTGTGGCCCCCTAATGTTCCGTTTTTTTCCATGTGGCCCCTAGAAGTAAGGCGTGGCCTCCTGGGGAGCCAGATGGCCCAGGATGAGAACCACTGATCTAGAGAAAGGGGTAAGCAGTGAGGTGGTAAAGTTTGCGGACGATACTAAACTCTTCAAGATAGTCAAGACAAAAGCAGACTATGAAGAACTTAAAAAAGATCTCAACAAACTGAGTGATTGGGTAACAAAATGGCAAATGAAATTTAATGTGGATAAGTGTAAAGTAATGCACATTGGAAAAAATAACCTCAACTATACATACAATATGATGGGGGCTAACTTAGCTACAACTAATCAGGAAAGATCTTGGAATTATCCTGGATAGTCCTCTGAAAACATCCACGCAATGTGCAGTGCCAGTCAAAAAAGCAAATAGGATGTTAGGAATTATTAAAAAAGGGATAGAAAATAAGACAAAGAATATCTTACTGCTCCTATATAAAACTATGGTATGCCCACATCTTGAATACTGCGTACAGATGTGGTCTCCTCACCTCAAAAAATATATTTTGGCATTAGAAAAGGTTCAGACAAGGGCAACTAAAAAGATTAGGGGTTTGGAACAGGTCCCATATGAGGAGAGGCTAAAGAATCTGAGACTTTTTAGTTTAGAAAAGAGGAGATTGAGGGGGGATATGATAGAGGTATATAAAATCTTGAGTGGTGTGGAGAAAGTGAATAAGGAAAAGTTATTTACTTGTTCCCGTAATATAAGAACTAGAGGACACCAAATGAAATTAATGGGAGCAGGTTTAAAACTAATAAAAGAAAGTTCTTCACACAGTACACAGTCAACCTGTGGAATGCCTTGCCAGAGGAGGCTGTGAAGGCTAGTACTATAACAGAGTTTAAAAAAGAGCTAGATAAATTCATGGAGGTTAGGTCCATAAAAGGCTATTAGCCTGGGGGTAAGGAATGGTGTCCCTGGCCTCTGTTTGTCAGAGTCTGGAGATGGATGGCAGGAGACAAATCGCTTGATCATTGTCTTTGGTCCACCCCCTCTGGGGCACCTGGCACTGGCCACTATCAGCAGACAGGATTCTGGGCTTGATGGACCTTTGGTCTGACCCAGTATGGCCGTTCTTATGTTCTTAGGAAACAATATTGCTCCGCATTTTACAGACTTCGTAAATTATAGCTAGTAGGAATGTAAAATCCCATTTAATCAGTCAACTAGTTACATGTTAACCAGTGGGTGAGGGGCTGGGCCCACCACAGGCTGGGGCTGCTCCAGCCAAGGCAGAGCATCCCCTGCCAATATTGGGCCCCTCTGGGCTAGAGCAAACCCCTGCCCACCTCTGCCCATGCTGCTCCAGCCCCTGCTGGTTAACCATAACCAGTAACATCACCTGGTAAGGGTGATGCTTACCAATTAACTGGTTAACCATTCACATCGCTAATAGCTACTCCTCACTCTGCATCCCGGACCTTCACTGACTACTCAATGGCACTTCAACTGAAGCAGAGCTGTTGACATAAGTAAGGGCTGTAGGATTAGATTCCTGGCCTTGTAAATATTGAGAAACAACAATGTTGCTGTTTAATCTGCAAGGTGTGGTGTACTGCCTACAAATATAGCATATGATGTGTTTTCCTGCTTTCCCTAGCAGTTATTTCTACCATTCTTTGACTACCCAGTGGAATTATTTGTTGGAATGGATTTTTTTAAAAGGCAGACAACTGACTAAGCTCAAAGTCTGGGGTCAGCTTTACTCACTTACATAGCTTCTAGCTGCTGAAAAAATGTGTTGGTTCAAGAACCGAACAGATGAAACTATACGAATATGCAAATGTACAAATAACCTTAGTGATTAATTTGCATATTTTTCACACCACAAAAACAATCATTTAGGTGCCTAAGGATACAGACAGGCATCTACTAGGATTATCAAAAGTGTCTAGGCACTTAACTCCTAGCACCTAAATATTTGAAAATTTGGCCCCTAGTGTTTCTAATTTCCCTCCCTTAAAAGGTATGAACCTTAGGTGAATCTAAAGATCAAAGACATATTTGCTCTCCAAAGAAAGGTTTGGACTTCAAAGCACATTGTTAGTGGTCACTGAGATTAGTAATAGAATCTTTATCCAGGACTGAGGCTATCAAATGATACCACCACAGAAATAACAACAACAACAAGGCCAACAGCTGAGAGTCTCAAAGGGGAAGATAATGGTTTCATCCTCACTGTTAGACTGAGTCCTAGATACTGTGCTGAATATTCTCTAGCTTTCTTACTGTGTTTGCCTTTTGAGGCTATGTCTAGACTGCCACTTTTTCCAATAGTTTTGTCGGGAGATGATTTTCCGAAATTTGGCCCATCTGCACTGGGCCAAACTTTGGAAAAATTACTCTTTCGGAATAGCCCTTCTTCCTCGTAGTACGAAGAAGACAGAGCTTCAAAAAGAGCATGTCTGCTCTTCTGCAAAAACTTTCTGAGAAAGAAGGGATCTTGCATAAAAGGGGCTTTTTTGCGCAAAAAGGCGCCATCTGCACAGCGCTTCTTTTGCAAAAACCTCTTCCGCAAAAAGGATCGGAAGGTATGCAAATGAAAGCACAAAATATGTAAATGAGCACTCCATTTGCACTTCATCTTCTGGAAAAAGTTCGTAGTGTAGCTGTAGTCTTTGAGGTTAGAGAATCTGTTGGTTATAAGATTAAAGAGACTAGGACTTAATGGCTATTAGCTAGGATAGGTAAGGAATGATGTCCCTAGCCCAGTGGTTCTCAACTCGTTTCAGTCCACGGACCACCAGGCCAATCAAAAAAATTTTGTTGACCACTCCTTGTTGAGACATGATAAAAAAGAGCAGATGAACATTTTGGTTTGAAATTTATTTCTTACTAACAGATTTTTGGATTCTCTTCTCACGGACAAGATTTTCAATGTTTGGAGTGGTACTTGATAATGCACAACGAATATCGCTTTCCAATGCAAGCCGATAGCTCTGTTTGGGCTTAACTTGTGACAAACACGAAAATCCAGTCTCTGCAGGATCCTCTGGAACACTATTAACTTCTGTTGTAAATGTATTCATGATCATAGAATCATAGAATAATAGGACTGGAAGGGACCTCAAGAGGTCATCGAGTCCAGCCCCCCGCCCTCAAGGCAGGACCAAGCTCCGTCTACACCATCCCTGACAGATGTCTATCCAACCTGTTCTTAAATATCTCCAGAGAGGGAGATTCCACCACCTCCCTTGGCAATTTATTCCAATATTTGACCACCCTGACAGTTAGGAATTTTTTCCTAATGTCCAATCTAAACCTCCCCTGCTGCACTTTAAGCCCATTACTCCTTGTCCTGTCCTCAGAAACCAAGAGGAACAAATTTTCTCCTTCCTCCTTGTGACACCCTTTTAGATATTTGAAAACCGCTATCATGTCCCCCTTTAATCTTCTTTTTTCCAAACTAAACAAGCCCAGTTCATGAAGCCTGGCTTCATAGGTCATGTTCTCTAAACCTTTAATCATTCTTGTCACTCTTCTCTGTACCCTTTCCAATTTCTCCACATCTTTCTTGAAATGTGGCGCCCAGAACTGGACACAGTACTCCAGCTGAGGCCTAACTAGCGCACAGTAGAGTGGCAGAATGACTTCACGAGTTTTGCTTACAACACACCTGTTGATACAACCTAGAATCATATTTGCTTTTTTTGCAACAGCATCACACTGTTGACTCATATTCAACTTGTGGTCCACTATGACCCCTACATCTCTTTCCGCCATGCTCCTTCCTAGACAGTCGCTTCCCATCTTGTATGTATGGAACTGATTGTTCCTTCCTAAGTGGAGCACTTTGCATTTCTCTTTATTAAACCTCATCCTGTTTACCTCTGACCATTTCTCTAACTTGCTAAGGTCATTTTGAATTATGTCTCTATCCTCCAAAGAAGTCGCAACCCCACCCAGTTTGGTATCATCTGCAAACTTAATAAGCGTACTCTCTATCCCAATATCTACATCATTGATGAAGATATTGAACAGTACGAGTCCCAAAACAGACCCTTGAGGAACTCCACTTGTTATCCCTTTCCAGCAGGATTTAGAACCGTTAACAACAACTCTCTGACTACGGTTATCCAGCCAATTATGCACCCACCTTATCGTGGCCCTATCTAAGTTATATTTGCCTAGTTTATCAATAAGAATATCATGCGAGACCGTATCAAATGCCTTACTAAAGTCTAGGTATATGACATCCACCGCTTCTCCCTTATCCACAAGGCTTGTTATCTTATCAAAGAAAGCTATCAGATTAGTTTGGCATGACTTGTTCTTCACAAACCCATGCTGGCTATTCCCTATCACTTTATTACCTTCCAAGTGTTTGCATATGATTTCCTTAATTACCTGCTCCATTATCTTCCCTGGGACAGACGTTAAACTGACCGGTCTGTAGTTTCCTGGGTTGTTCTTATTCCCCTTTTTATAGATGGGCACAATATTTGCCCTTTTCCAGTCTTCTGGAATCTCCCCTGTCTGCCATGATTTTTCAAAGATCATAGCTAAAGGCTCAGATACCTCCTCTATCAGCTCCTTGAGTATCCTGGGATGCATTTCATCAGGACCTGGTGACATCTAACTTTCCTAAGTGGTTTTTAACTTGTTCTTTGTGTATCCTATCTTCTAAACTTACCCTCTCTCTGCTTGTATTCACTACGTTAGGCACACCTCCAGACTTCTCGGTGAAGACCGAAACAAAGAAGTCATTGAGCATCTCCGCCATTTCCAAGTTCCCTGTTACTGCTTCTCCCTCCTCACTAAGCAGTGGGCCTACCCTGTCCTTGGTCTTCCTCTTCCTTTTAATGTATTTATAAAAGGTCTTCTTGTTTCCCTTTATGCCTGTAGCTAGTTTGATCTCATTTTGTGCCTTTGCCTTTCTAATCTTGCCCCTGCATTCCCGTGTTGCTTGCCTATCTTCATCCTTTGTTAGTTGTCCTAGTTTCCATTTTTTATATGACTCCTTTTTTATTTTGAGATCATGCAAGATCTCCTTGTTAAGCCAAGCTGGTCTTTTGCCATATTTTCTATCTTTTCTACACAGCGGAATTGTTTGCTTTTGGGCCCTTAACAACGTCCCTTTGAAATACTTCCAACTCTCCTCAGTTGTTTTTCCTTTCAGTCTTGCTTCCCATGGGACCTTACCTACAAATTCTCTGAGCTTATCAAAATCTGCCTTCCTGAAATCCATTACCTCAATTGTGCTGGTCTCCCTTCTACCTTTCCTTAAGATCATGAACTCTATTATTTAGTGATCACTGTCCCCTATACTGTCTTCCACTTTCAAGTTCTCAACTAGTTCTTCCCTATTTGTTAAAACCAAATCCAGAACAGCTTCTCCTCTGGTAGCTTTTTCAACCTTCTGAAACAGAAAGTTGTCTCCAGTGCAGTCCAGAAACTTATTGGATAGCCTGTGCCTCGCTGTGTTAGTTTCCCAACATATGTCTGGATAGTTGAAGTCTGGATGATGAAAGATAATCCATCCCTTGTCCTGTCTACCTCTGGAAAGTATCATTGGAATTCATCTCGTAGCTTCCGTAAATGATCAAGAATTTGCGTCCGAATGGCATCCTTTTCCTTGAGCATGGCATCCACATATGGAAATTGAACCAAATTATTGCCTTTGACTCTTACGATTCAGAGTTCCAATTTGTCAAGAAAAGCCTTGATGATGCTTTGGTAAAAGAACAGATTTGCACTTTTCACCTGCAGCTGAAGATTCAGTTTGTTCAAGATTCCAAAAATATTGACTAGATACGCAAGCTCTAAATTTAACTGCCTCAGCACATTTCGGAATTCCTCTTTCCCTTGAGCCTGGAGAAATAAATCCAACTCCTCTCTCAATTGAAAAACTCTGTTGAGTATGTTCCCTGCTGACAACCACCGTACAGAAGCGTAGAACAGCAACACATCAAAGTCAGAACCCATGTCCAGGCAAAATCTTTTGAACAGCCTGGTGTTCAGAGCCGATGATTTGACGTGATTCACCACTTTCACCAACCCTTTGAAAACAGCATTCAGTTGATCAGGCAATGTTTTTTACATCAAAGCTTCCCTATGAATGAAGCAAAGAACTCCGGTTACCATTGAAGCGCACTGTTTCACCAACATTTGGAAGCCCAGTCTTGAGCGCAGCATGGCAGGTGCACCATCAGTGGTGACACCCACAAGATTTACCCTATCTAGACCATGTATTTCAAAGAAATTGTTAACAGTTTCCATCACATCCTGAGCCTTTGTGATGGTATCAAGAGTCTTACAAAAAAGAAACTCGTCTTTGAAGTCTTCCTCAACCATGTATTGTGCGAACACCAATAGCTGAGAGCACAATGCGACATCGGTCGATTCATCCAATTGTATGGCAAACAATGGAAACTTCTTTATTTCATCCACAACTTGTTCACTGATGTTCTGTGATATCTCATTTATCCGTCTCGATGTGTCGTTAGAGATAGATATATCATTCAGCTTCCTTGCTGCTTCCTCGCCTTCCAAGCTGCACCATCTCTCTTGCAAAGGTAGTACAAGTTGCTCTGCAATGGTATGAGGCTTCTTGGCCTGTGCAACTTTGTATGCAACAATGTAGGAATCGCACACTGCATTGCCTGTCTTATTGTAGAATACACTTGTTGAGTCGAGGCGCTGCCGTTTCAGACCTGATAACCGCCACTCAAAATAATCTTCATCCTTTTGCAACAAGTTGGGGTGACGCTTTTCAAGATGGAGTTTCAGCTTAGCTTCATTGAGTCATTCCCCAAGACTTTGAAACAAACAACACATTGTGGCAAATCCACGCCTTCTTTTTCTTGACAAGCGAAGCCGAATTTGATGTAGTCCTCCGAATACTTGTGCTCGACATTTCTTCCTGTCATTGTCATTATAAACAAACTACATCACACCTATAAAACAGCACATGTAGCACAGGATGAACAACTCAGCAGCTGCTCAGCACGATGGCGGCAGCTACACTGACGCGCAGAGCCTCAGACAGAAGTTACTGGCAACACAATGCGGTTGCGTCCTAGGTGATTCTATGGATGACGAGCCGCATGCTTGTGAACACGGTGTAAAACAGCCTAATGACAGTGCCTGCTCACACTGTGTGACTTTGGACAATGTTCCTGTGGACCACTGAAAAAGTCACCATGAACCACCAGTTGAGAACCACAGCCCTCGCTTCTGTTTGTCAGAGGCTGGAGATGGATGGCAAGAGAGAGATCACTTGATCATTACTTGTTCGGTTCACTCCCTCTGGGACATCTGGCATGGGCCTCTGTCGGCAGACAAGATACTGAGCTGGATGGACCTTTGGTTTGACCTAGTATGGCCGTTCTTATGTTATAAGTGAAACCAGCCAAAGGCAAAACTCAGGCCTGTAACTTTCTTCCTTTTACAGAGGCCTTTTCCCTTTTTGACTACATAAAAACATAAGAATGGCCATACTGTCAGACATATTTTCTGACAGTGACCAATGCTAGGCGTGAACAGAACTGTGACCGCGACATTCACTAGGTCAAGTTTTTAAACAAGCCAGCAGATGGCATTCTTGCACTTTGTCTTTCACTGCACCAACCATTATGGTTTACCCAGGGACCACGTCACATTTTCATTTTATTAGTTGAGACCAACTATCTCTGCAAAATTACCATGCTCCAGAAAAGAAGCTAATGTTTTTTTTAAATGTAGGAATATATCCTGTATGCCGTGCCAAATTGTAAATCATTTAACACTGAAGATTAAAATATTTGCCTGGAGATTATGTCCAGGGGCTCTCACTTCAATTTTCAAACATTAAAAGTAGTCTTATTATAGTCGGAAAGGGAACTCTTTCTTATGTCCTTTTAGAAGGTATTTTAATATGCAGCAAAATTTCATGCTGAATATAGCATACAAATAGCTTCATGGACAGTAAAAGACAGGACCACTGTGATGAGCTAGTCTGACTGCTTGCATAGCGCAGGATATTGCATAGGAACATAAAATGTAACAAATTGAATGAGATCATTGCTTCATTAATCCAGTATAGTGGACAGCTTGTACAGAGGAAAACAACAAAAAAGATGCATCCTAACACATTTTTCAAAAGCAAACATGAGATAGGAGCTCTGCAGAATATTTCCAGCTTTGTCCAAGCTCTCAGATGACATTATGAAACATGAGGAATAACTATCTGCAGCAATGCTATAAATCTCAGCAATGGCAATAAAATATTGATTGATTTTTAACATGGCAGAGAAGTGTTTGTAATCAAAATATAAAATGATTCGTGAATCATATATAATATTAAAAGTCCACATAAGGATTTTTAATGCTATCCAGTGAAATACGAGCTTATAATATTTATAGTTGGTTGGTGCACAGCTATAAAAGAAGCAATGAGATAGGAGCTCTGGGTTTCATACTTATAGCAATGCTGGATCTGAGTTTATTCATCCTAATGTTGTGGGCTAAAATCCTACTGATTTCAATGTGTTTTTGATCAGACCATTTGTGAGCAAATCTCTGCTGATGTAACTGGAGCCAGGTTTACACTAAAGGGATGTCAACTTACTATACACACCTCCAGCTATGTTAATTACGTAGCTGGAGCTGAAGTATCTTAAATCACGTTTTGGCACCGTCCACACAGTAGGAGGTTAACAGGAGCACATACTCTCGTCTATTTCCCTTACTGCTCATGAGGAGCAGGACTACAGGCCCTGATGGGGGAGCCCTCTCAGTTCGAATTGGCTGTCTTCAACTAGACCTGCTAATCTGACCCCCGGAAGATTGACTGTGGCGGCTTCGATCTTCTCTGTAGTGTAGACAAGCCCTGGGTTTCCAAACATGGAACTCTAGCAATATGTCCTTAAGACACCCATAGTGCAACTTAGATAAGAGAATTTTTCTCTTCAACTAGCACAAGATTTGTACTGGTAAACACAGTGTAATCTGAGAATTTCAAATGGAGAAGCATTAAGTAGAAAATGCAATGGAAATAGTCTAATATTGCTGTCTGCCGCTAGATGGCAGTAATGACACACTAAGAATTTCTAGATTTGTTAATTTATTGATTGCTCGGCTGTTTGATTTACATTTTTCTTACATATAATAAAAGCTGGGATTTTTCTTTTTAGAGTGCCATATTTTCAGTTTTGCTTGCCAGTGTACAGAACTGATATGCATACAGGTGATCCATCTGTGTTTGTTATATGGTTCTTATTGCATGAAAAGTTCATCAGCTTGAAGTTTGGTGTCCACTAAGCATGAGGAAAACAAATTTTCAAAATATTTAGTTCAGTCTTTACTTCTATATTTCTTTTTCTCCTACAGTAGAAGTGCAGCTAGGCATCCAAAAGCATTTGTGTGAATCTACTAATTCAGAAGTATATTTTTAAAAACATATTTTTAATTGGCCATTGGCTGTTGACCATCAGTTTAACATCTTACAAGAAATCCTCTCTCATAAGCTCAAAAAATACCTTAAGGCAGTTAGAACAGATAAAACAAAAACCCGAAACAAAACCCAACAACTCTGCAAAAATACTCCAAATAACTTTGAGGGGGGGAAGGAACACAATTCAAAGGTTACATAAAGAGTTTCAAAACTTTTCTTTTTTGAATTTTTTTTTCCACGAGTATGTTAGTTTAAAAGATTAAAGTTTGCATTCTGCACTGAAAGTAGCATTTTCTCTAAAGCCCAGATACCAAAGCTGGCTGTGAATTGAAGACCGGGTATAATTAGATTACTGTAAATACAATAAGAAGCTCACTCGTGGTGGTCTCTAGGTGTCACAGGGCACTCAGGATGTATTGGCAGGATTTGGGACAGTTTGACTAAAAGCACAGAACACAATCTCAAAATCCTTTTAATCTTTTTGCAGTTCTTTGGGGATTTGTTTGTTGTTAAATAATAGTCAAAAGCTGAAGGGAATATAAAATGACATTAAAGCATTCAAGTAGTTCTGTAAAATGTATGTGTTTTAATAAAGTCTGTAAGGATTATATGGGTCTTCTAGAGTCAGTCATTTTAAAAAATCCTGCTCATTTGGATCCATATCATTTTTTCTTTTAGCATTTCCAATATACTGGCTTCCAAAAATTCTATGGCCTGTTGCTATGTGTCTGGGCTCAACAAGCTTAAACTTTGCATGGCCCATGCTAAACTAATTTGAGTCAATTTGTCTACATCATTCCAACAATTGTTTTGTGCATTTTGAATCGTACATACAACACTGCATGATAAAGGCCCACCGAGCAGATGCCGACTGCTCATTCTGCCGTGGTGTAGCTGTTGCTAGTTCTTCACCATGGTTTCTCCATATCCTAGTGACAATGTTAGTTTTTCGACGGTGGGGTTAAGGCTCTGCCTGGCTAGTTAAGACTTTCTTTACAGAAGACAGCTCCTATACAACTGCCAACTCTAAGCCTGACCTTTAAAATGAAATGGGGGAGTGTGAGCCTGAGTATTTTCTAAAACTTCCCTAGGGAGCTAAAGGAATACAAGGAGATTTTTGCAAGTCAGTTTTAAGCATATACAAGAAAGGGGCACCAATACCAGAAGCTCTTATTACAAAGTGCCTAACTTGTTTTAAATTAAGCAATATAAATTGTTTGAGCTAGTTTTGGAACATACCTTATAGGAGGGTTATTTTTAGAACTAAAATTGGGCAAAAGGCTGAAGAATTAAAACAGTTCAGCTCTGTTCCTATGGAGTATTATGGGCCAAATCTGCAGCTGGTGCAAGCCAGCATGGTTTCAATGCAATCAGAATTGTGGCAATTTATATCTGCCGAGGATCTGGCCGGAGTGCAGAGCCCCATGTTTCAATACTATTTCATGTAGAGGAGAGCCCAGGAATCAGCTCACAGCAGTAGAAGTGATTACCCCATTTTTGTGTATAATAGTTGCTGCAAGAGGGGTTGAAAGGTATTAATTTTCTATTGAGAGAATATCTATAATTGATACTTATATTGTGCCAGATTTGGCTGGATGTCTTTCCTGAAGCTCTCTAGTAGAGGATGATCACTTAGCAAGTCTTGCTTATTTGGAGCCCGACCTAATTCGTATTAACGTCAGACATGGGAGACTTAGGGTACATCTAGACTACATGCCTCTGTCGGCAGAGGCATGTAGATTAGGCTACCAGGCATAGGAAAATGAAGCGGCGATTTAAATAATCGCCGCTTCATTTAAATTTACATGGCTGCCGCGCTGAGCTGACAAACAGCTGATCAGCTGTTTGTCGGCTCAGCGCGGTAGTCTGGACGCGCGGGTGTTGACATCAAAGGCATTTGTCGACCACCCAGGTATACCGCATCCCAGGAGGCATACTCCAAACATCTTTATGAAAAATAAATTAGATTGGAAAAAACATTGACCAGAATGCCATAATTTTGTCAGAGGGTTTTGTTGATGAAAAATGGCAATCAGCTCTGCAACCAACAATGAACCAGAGGTCACTGAGTCCTGGTCTAAAACTAGGGAGTTATTTCAAAATAGCCCCCTCTTAGGTCGAAATAATAAGTGGAGCATTAACACTACCAAGCCCATTATTTCAAAATAACGGGCTGATTATTTCAAAGTCTGTTCGCCTGTTTTGTTTTCCTTGGGGAATAACGCTAATTTCAAAATTGTTATTTCAAAATAGCATGAGTGTGGATGCTCTGCTGCTGCTAATTCAAAATAAATGGCCTCCAGAGGCCCCTCACAGCTGCAGTTCTGACCTCTCTAGACACCCCTGACATCTCCACTGCTCCCCTTCTCCAGTAGAGCTTACAAGTCCCGGCAGCAACAGAAGGGCTTGTCCCACATGGCAAGCTGTGAAAGCATCCGAGGAAGCCATGAGTGACCCTAATGCTGCCTTAGAGTTTCCCAGTGGCTGCCAGCACTCCTGCTGCTCCCAAGGCTGCCACTGGAATCATGGACACAGGAGAGCTCTGGCCTAGACTGGTGAAGAGATCCTCAAAGAGCAGTAGTTGTCCAGCGTGGCGAGCTTCCATAGGTTGATGATGACAGACTTTTGCATGGGAATGGCAGGTCTCATGCAGGTGTCCTGTTGCCTGAGGACAAGGGCAAGTCACTCTCAGAGCTTGAGGAAGGTGGCCTTCCGCATGCAGCATCAGGGATGTTCCCCACTCTGGCACTCAGAATGCAGAAGATGGGGGCCCACAAAGAGCTCAAAAGAAGAAGAAAAAACCTTTGCCTCTACAGGCACTGGTTACCAAAACTTCCCCCCAGAATCACCATACACAGATTTTGCAGAATTTGCTGCCACCATCAAGTGCTTTTTATCCCTAAAACCAGGGGTAAACACTTGAAATCACCCCAGGGCACCCCAAGCTCTTTTGCTCCGAAAGAGCTTGAAAAGAGAAAAGAGAAAAACAAGCTACAGTCTCCGGTAGCTGACCCCTCAGTCAAAGGCAGATACACAAAGACAGATCTTCCAGGACACAAGAATCAAACCATCACCTTAAAAAAAGTGATTTTTATTACAAAACAAAAGATAAACTTGATAAAGCATACCTGGTTGCTAGATGTTACAGCAACTAAGGAAAACAAATTAAAAAACAGAGAAAATCTCTAGGAACACTGCTTAGATGGTAAAGGGGGAGGGGAGGCAAAGAATCACACAGAGCAGTTCAAACCAAACCACAAAATAAAGAAAAATTACCCCGAACATGACTGTATTCACTTTTCCCTGTTACTTACTTCTAATAGTCTCTTTGTCCAGTCCTCTCCCATGCCCAGAGTTCTGTGGGAGCATGGTGGTCTTGCCTGGGTTTAAATCATTCAGTGTCTCTCAACTCCTGGCTTATCTCTCCCTCACAAAGAAAGCAGGCAGGGAACCTATATCCAATTCAGATTTCAACACTATATGCTCATTTGTTCTCTGGCTTCTTGCCACAGCTTTGCTAGCTACCTGAGCTTAACCCCTTAGTCGCTAGGTGCTGGTCAGCACTCCTCCTGTCCATGACAAGCAGCATGCGGGGGCTCTGGACAAACTGCCCCATGAGGTGCACAGCACGAGGCCCATGAACATGGCACTGCTCTGCAGCAGTTCTGGCTCTATGTTGTGAGTGCTGTGGCATCCACAAGGGCAACCAGAGCACACAGTGTCCCTTGTGTGTCCCGCGAGAGGGGAGGCAGTGGAGGAGTGGTGTGAGAGAAGTGGCCATAGAGAGAAGCTTGCCTGACCAAGCAGCTAAAGGAAGTCTCCGCCCTCCTGATGCCCTCCACGGAGTGCTTCTGGGGGCTCAAAGTCCAAGGTAGGCTCCAATCAGTGTGGACGCACTATTTTGAAATAATTCTGACTGATTTTGATGCTTTCCCGTAGTGGGGACACGATATTTCGATTTTGTTATTTCAGGAGTTATGTCGATTTTACTTGTTTCAAAATAGTTTCCTAATGTAGATGTGCCCAAAAATACATTGTGTAGTGCCTGGTTTCCAAAGGATGTATGTGGAGAGGTGTACAACTTGGTAGGCTCTGTTTGCAGTGCTAGATGTGAACTTATTCTGTCATTTGAATCGATCTGTGTTTGCCCTCCTTGAGCTTTGCTTTTACTTTTAGATTCAAATGGACTTCAGTAGTGAAAGTAAAAACTTACTTACCTGAAACAATGGTGCCCCTGGGGCCGGAAAGCTGCCTAAACAGGTGAGCAGGGGGTGGGGAGGGGAGAGAGGGAGGAGGGATTCCCCTTGCACAGTAGCATTTTCAACTGAGAAAGAGGCCAGCTGGGCCAGCTCTAAGAACAAAATGGCATCCTCCACAGAGCAAAGATCACGCCACATGGAAGATGCCATTTTGTGAAACATCACTAAAAAGTTTACAGCATGTGAGCCATTCAAGAGTCCAACTGAATGTTGGCTTCCCTTACTAAAAATATCACACCACACCACTGTTGTGAGACCTGAGCCTTTCACTCTAATACTGCTATAGCTAATAAAAATTCTCTCTTAGCTCAAGTAGCCAAGGTCTGTGGTTTTGGAGAAGGTGGTTCTGAATTTTAGCTCCACAGAGGATGGCTTTGAATCTGTACTAGAGTTGTTACAATTCCTCAGTGCTCCCACAGGGACTAGCCTGATACAAACAGATGCAGGAAAAAAGTAAGCAGGACACTGTATGAGATGGAGGCAATAGAATGGGGAAGGATCCACCTCCAGTTAAGCAGCATATTTAGTCAGTGGCTTGGTGCAAAAGCAAGTTTCTTATTGCAAGGTTTGTTAAGAGGGTTTAAAAACAATCTAAGGGATGTCAACATGTCAAAGCACCTCAGGTTAGTGCCAGACCAGAGCACTTTGTAGGCAAGCCCTAAGAAATACACACCCAAGTTACCCACACCGTGTTAAGTTGCTGGTTTTCAAGGATGGGGTAGAATTTGGCCTTGCAAGTGGAATTTAGCCAACAATTCTGTTAGCATGGGAGAAGCGACAGAGGCCAGCTTGCTCTCCCATAAGCATGTTGGTTGTGTTGTGCTAACAGGAGTAAGCAGATTACTTAAGATGATATTTCTACATGGAACCTCATTTTCAGTTTTGGAACCTCATTTTAAGAGCTAGAGCTCTGTTGATGCATAGGTGCCATGATCACACTATATACACAGACCATGCTGAAATGTGTGCATTTTATCCAGCTATTGCCCCAGTCTTATACACTACTATGCACCAAAAGACACCACTGACTTCAGCTGGACTTGCTACGAGGGGAGGCCTGTCCAAGAACATGAACTTTTGGGACTGAGTCTAGGAAAGACAGTTTAACACTGCTTCAATGGCTGTGGCACTGACTGACTGTATGACAATTAGCAAATGACTTGGTTTGGCCGTGCCTCTGTTTTCCCATCTGTTCAATAGAAATAATGCCTGCTGACATTTAAAAATGCTTTGAGATCTACATGTATAACACAGCCTAATGCTATTTTATATTAATAAAGATTATTTAATACAAGCATCAATATTTAAATAACATTAAAAAATTATTACAGAATGTAATAAGAAGAGCTTTTTGCCAAGATCTTCCAATCAGCAAATACTACTGTGATGGGTCTGTATAGGATGCCTGCATGAATAGCTAGATAGAAGAAACAGGGGCTTACAACTATTCCAAGAAGGCCTAGGACAGTGATGGGCAACCTAAGCTAGTGAGTGGGCTGCTTGAGTGGCCCTCCATCTCAGTGGGCCACAAGATTGTCATAACCAAGACGGTCTCCCAGGATAGGGTAAATTTGCTCATTGCGCTTCCATCTCTACAATTTGTGGGAGGTGCCCATTGAACCGTAACAGCGCTTTGATTGGATGCAGAGGGAAAGCACAGCTCTCATAGTGAATGTTGTGTGCAATTCGCACGCACCTTGCTCCCACATGCCCTTGCTTTGTGTGTCACTTTAATAATATTGGTAGGAAAAAAACGATGCTGATGGAAGCCAGCAGAATCTGGCAACACTGCTTGTGGGCAACGGTCAGGAGCAGCCAGAGGCGGGCTGCGGCAGCTGGTGCCCCAGGCAGAATGCGCGATCGGCGCCCCCGCCTGCACGGCCGTCAATGGAGTGATGTCATCATCGGGCACCCTGTGATGTCATCATCGGGCGCCCCATTGAAGGCGGCGCCCTAGGCGACGGCCAAGTCGGCCTATAGTCACGGGCCACCCCTGGCAACGGTAAACAAAATGTGTTACCATCATAGAACCCTGATGGGCTGCAGGCCATCACTGATCTAGGGCTAGTTTCTTGGTTAAATAAATAGTTCATAGCATAGAGCATTTGTATAGTTGCTTCCCACAGCTCATTTTCCTTGGCTGCGGCTATGTGGTAAAAAAAGTAATAGAGCAGATGGGTAGCTGCCTGTTAATTGCCAGTCAACAAATTATGTGCCCTTTTAAAAGGACTTCTTAATATTGAGTGCCTAATTTTTAACATGTCACAGAATTAAACATGCACTGGACCCAATGAATTAGACTGCTGCACTGAGGTGCCATTTTCAGTTTACCAACAGTGGAGGCTGCTGACCAACTAGGGAAGTTCCCAGAGCCATGAGTTCATGGAAGACAAAACAGATGAGGTAATTACAGGAATTAGCTCAGATCCTCCATGGGTGCCAGGCCAACTTATTGAGCTATTAGGCTGACTTCATTGTTATGAACTGACTAGACAGAAAAAGCTGATAACCAAAACACACACCTTTAAAGCAACAAACATGTCAGAAACTGTTTCATTCTGATTTTTTTCTTTAAATAGAGAACTTTTCATGTATTTGCCTGTATAGAACTGTGTCAGATGTTGCTTATGTGCGGAGACCACAGCCTATTATACGGGCCAGTACTGTCTCATTGTTGCCTTGTACTCTCTTGTTTGTCTGTGTCCATCTGTTGTCTCTTGTCTTATGCTTTGATTGGAAGATCCCTGAAGCTATGTCTACACAGCAGCGTTATTTCAGAATAACTGATGTTATTCCAAAATAACAAAGTACGTGTCTACACTACACACAGTTATTTCAACATAATGTCAAAATAATGTCGAGCTGGAAGACTTCTTACTCCGACTCCTGTACAAGGAGTAAGGGAAGTCAGAGGAAGAGTGCTCTTCCCCTGGCTTCCTGCTGTGTAGACAGCGCCAAAAGCCAGAATAAGTTATTTTGACTTAAGCTACGCAATTGACATAGTTCAAGCGGCGTAGCTTATCTCGGCTTTAGACCTGCTGTGTAGATGTGCCCTGAGACATGGGCTACTTTTTGTATGGCACCTTGCACAATGCGGTCCTGCTCCAGGAATAGGGCTAATACAAATAAGCACTGCTTTTTTTGTAAAAAAAAAAAAAGGTACTGGTACTCCAGTCTCAAAATTGTTGAGGAAAAAAAACAACTAGGGGCCAAAATGCATTTGTGGCCCTTTAAGAGCCATGTGTCCTGAGTGGGCTTCCATCAGGAAGCCACGCCAGAAAATAGGTGCTAGTACACCATTCAATTATAGTATGATGGGAAAATAGGTGCCAGTACGCCATTCCAGGGTACTGTCACAAAATAAGCACTGCAAATAATAAATGCTAATGTTATGTGCACAAATTCAAACATCCTGCAAAGCAGTGGCTACTGAGGACCACACATGGCCCCTGTATGCTCCTCAACTCACTTTTTCAGTTTTAAAATTAAAAGTGCTCAGTTCTTAAAGACATTCCACCATGGAAAGAAACAGGTCAACCCAAACTGGCAGTTGCTCAAAGTCAACAGACAAAACCCTAAGTTGGCTGGGAATGTGCCATAAAATGCAATGAGTTGAGAAAAAGACTAAATGTTTAGGCAAAAATTTCCATTTTCAAAAAATAGCTACGTTTCTCCCCATCCCCCCAAAAAAAGTTCAAATGGAAAAGGAGAAGCAAGCAGGTGTGCAGATTGCTGGTCAGAGAGAACAGGTGGGAGTGGAACTACATGAAAGTGTTGGACCCTCTGTGATCATGTCTCATCTAAACAACCCACCAGTATATTCTAAACCAACAGTCAAAGAGATGTGACACATCCATGTGTAATAAAGATGGTAATAAAGGTTTGAAAGTAAAAGTCTGAGTATCTGCCTTAAATACTGATCCTACTGAGAAAGGCCTTTAAAGACTGTATAAAGTGCCTACAAGAGGCCTGCCCATACCCTGCAGTTTTGAAGGACCTTAGGGTTTACCCTCAGCAGTCTCAAATGACCTGTATCCATTAGTGGAGCATGGGGAGTAGTTTTCAGGATAGATAGAAATGGCATCAATAGCTTACAATTGTCCAGAAAGGAAAAGGGGGGCTATTGGGTCATCCTACAGAGGCTGGAACAGGATGGTTGTGCCCAAAGGTAGAAGTGTGCTCCTAAATGAGAAGATTGTTAATCGCTTTACTTGCAGGGCACCAAATGACAATCTTTTGTCAAGATTCAAATTTCCATGGCACTAAGGGCGTAAATCATTGTGGGAGTGACTGCTGTACATATCCCCTTTCCAGGTCAGACCGGCCACTCCAGCTGCCTGTTTTGGCATGTCACAATGAGAAATTAATGGAAACTGGTGGATGGAAAGCAGAGACCTTTAAGAATTAAGTTAATTTCAAAATGCAGCATGACTGTAATGGAAAATTGCATTTAGAGGCAGCTAATGGAGCCAGTTGACTCCAACTGTGGAGCATTCAAAACAGGTTTTACCGTGACCAGATGATCTGATTAATACATCTGGAAAAAGAGACCTTGGAAGTGTACACAACAGATGAACTAATCACGAGCAATAAAGACGACAGTATTTACAGGAAATCTTTCCAAGGACAGAGATTGTCTTTTCTGACATCATTCTACCAGATCATCTAAAAATGTCCTATCTACGTCAAGGCACTGGGCAGGAAGGAGGTAAACAAAGAAACCATTGACTATGGGGGGATAGCAAACAGTTTGATGATGAAGCATAAAACCAGCAGGGTGCAATGTGCTGGGTTTTAGAGAGCACTGTCTAGTGGTTATAGCACAGGCCTCGATCCAGGAGATTTGGGGTGAAATCCTGGTCTCATTGAATTCAAAGGAGTTTTGCCATTGACTTTAATGGTGGCTAGGATTTCACCCTTGGTTCTGACCATGATACAACAAAGCTTGTAAATATATGCTTACCTTGAAACAAATCAAAGTCAGTGAAACTTAAGCACGTGCTAAAGTATTTGTTGACTCAGAAGCTCTATTCCCTGCTCTGCTGCTGATTCACTGTGGGTCAGATTCTGATACTAGATCTCATTAGACTTTTTTTTTATCCCTGTCAAAAATTTCAACTTTTTTGAAACCAAACCCCCAACCCCAAAAACTGAACTAAGCTTTGTATAAACAAGGTAAGTACGTTAGCCCCGTTTTACAGATGGAGAAAAGGGGAGACAGAGAATTTAAGTAACTAGTTCATAATTTCACAGGCCCAACGTCACATTTTGGAATA
Organism: Pelodiscus sinensis; assembly: GCF_052426305.1. Classification (NCBI taxonomy): domain Eukaryota; kingdom Metazoa; phylum Chordata; order Testudines; family Trionychidae; genus Pelodiscus; species Pelodiscus sinensis. Next base: position 98,514,922 of record NC_143052.1, read on the forward strand.
CAATCCAGACCAGTGAGGGGCTGTATCATTCATAGATGTCTTCAAATGCTCTGTTGCTGTAGCTCCCTTGTCTAGATGCTCCCTGGCAGCACACAAGCCTATTCTGAGTGTCTGTGTGATCATCAACTATGGACCAACAGCTCTGACTCCAGCAGCTTGCTTGTTATACCACAGCCACACTCTGGCTCCATTGATCTTGGTTAGACATGGCAAGATAGCCCTAGCAGCCCCAGTCTCAAATTCACATGCTCTGCAATGCCCAGCCCTGTCGTGGACCATTCAGAGATATAACAAGGTTTGTTTGCTCCACTAAAGAGACAAGCTGCACAGCTTGTCACTTTAACCGGTGTTAACTATTGCTACAGTTTAAGCATCACACTGGGTTGGTTTAGATTAAAAGTAAAATATGATTATGGACAAAAGGAGATAGGATTTTAAGTGAATCCAAGTATAAAGGATAGTGTTAGAAATGGTTACAGACAAATAAAATTGAAATACTTTCTAGAGACTTATGAAATTACCGTTTTAGTTTAAAGTATGATTCTTATCACACAACTTTCCAGCAACATGGCTGACCACCCTTCTGGTCAGGAGCTCCTACAAGATCCAATGTGATTGGATCCTTTGTATTCATAGGTGAAAAATGGTGTGGGGTTCTTTGCCCTCTCCTTTATAATGCAGTTAAACCTTGGAATTGGATTCTTCTGACAGTCCTCCCCCACAAGAAAAGTTCATTCTAGGTGTGAGGAAGGAAACACGGAGGCTACTGGTAACAGAAATTCCATTCTGGTTTATTTCCTGCTTAGTGTCTGCTACAGTAAAAATGAATGGTCACTTGACATGTGATTGCTAACTGTCTCTGAAGCCCTGGCTGGAAGTGATGGCCTGTCCTTGGCCTAGGCCAGGGGAAGCCAGTTTACCCACACCCCAAACTCTTCAGTAAACACACTGTAGTTCCACATTTCCCTCATATTGGAATGGTCCCTTGGGCATTTACCATACATATACCATAAAAGAATGTTAATGATTAAGTCCTGCTTCAAGCAGCCTGATATACCCTTAGACCAGTGGTCTCCAACCTTTTTAAGCACAAAATCACATTTTGAATTTAAGTCAGTCCAGGATCTACCTCAAACCCAAATACCCCTTCCCCCGCCCCTTCTCCAATGCCCTGCCCTGCCCCACCCCTTCGCCAAGGTCCCGCCTTCCTCACTCTGTGAAGTTGGGGTACAGAAGTGGGGGGCAGAGTTATATCAGCACCTCCCTGACTCTGTCTCCTCCACCCTGCACAACAAACAGGAGGGTCCCAGAGGGTAGCTCTGAGGCTCTGGGCAGGAGCAGAAGTGCAGTGTCGGGAGGGGCAGCTGAAGGGCCGGAACTTGATAGAATCATAGATATCTTTCATGACTCACCTCAGCTCCAGTTTATAACATTAATTAACTAGGGCACATTGAATTGGTCAAACCAGCTGAAACTCAATATCAGATACTAGTGAGCTCTTTCCCTCTTCCCCTGGGATGTTGTTAGGGTTAAAGCCAGAAACTTCCCCTATTACCACCCCTATGTCATTACCTCACAGAAACTTACCTTCCCCCCTCACCCCCACTCTGTTCTGTCAATTTCACATGCGTTCACTTTTTTTTGATTGTATAACTTTGGTATATATGTTTGTGCAGATTTTCTTCTACATATTGATCTGAGGAAGTGGGTCCGGCCCACGAAAGCTCATCACCTAATAAACCATCTTGTTAGTCTTTAAAGTGCTACATAGTCCTGTCTTTTGTTTCAACTACACCAGACTAACACAGCTGCAGCTCTGTCATTATTGGAGCTCAGTATCTCATGCTCCCAATCTCTCCTGTAGACTTAGCTCACTGGTTGGATTACTTCTCCCTTGATGCATCGTGGTACCCTGTGTCATGCGGAGGGAAAGCATTACATCATGGAGTCCCCAGCTGGGGTGTGTCAAGGGAAATATAGTACAGCTGCAGAGTCCAGCCCTTAGCCAAGAATGGGGACATGAACCAACCAAACTACAATTCCGATGAGGCCTCATGGCATCATATCCAAATAGAAATATTTTTGCTTTTGGCCAAGAACTAAAAACTTTTTGGTTTGTGGACATTTGAGTTTTTGAGGGAAAAATTAAGATTTTTCAAAGAAAGTAGATTCTTTTTGTAAAACTATGTATTTGATCATAAACCCAATTTTCCATTAAAAACAGTTTTGACTGACACTTTTCACCCAATCCTACCTTATGCCTTTACTTTTGGTGAGTAGTAACTTATTCCTTGAGTAGTACTGATGACTTCAGTGGAACAATTTGTGAAATAAGGTAATGCGTAAGCATGTCAGAACTGGCCCTGTGAAACTCTGGGGTGGTCACTTGACTTCCATGCCTGCTTTTTTCTCTCTGTAAAGCCTGGCTCATAGAACCATAGAATCATAGGGCTGGAAGGGACCTCAATAGGTCATTGAATCCAGTCCTCTGCCTCAGGGCAGGGCTAAGCATTACCTAGACCATTCCCTGACAGGAGTTTGTCTAATCTGCTTTTAAATATCTCCAATGATGGAGATTCTGCAACCCCCCCTAGGCAATTTATTCCAGTGCTTAGCCACTCTGACAGTTTGGAAGTTTTTCATGATGTCCAACCTAAACCTGCCTTGCTGCAATTTAAGACTATTGCCTCTTGTCCTATCATCAGAGATTAAGAAGAACAATTTTTCTCCCTACTTCTTGTAGAAACCTTTTATGAACTTGAAAGCTGCTATCATGTACCCTCTCAGTCAGTTCTCCCCCAACCCAGACCTCAATTAACATACATGCTCTTTCTTATTTGTGCTTCTTCTTGTTTGCACTCTGTAAACTGCTTCTAACAGCTCCTTTCCCTGCTTTGTTCAAACAATAGCCTTTGAAAATTTATTTTAATGCAACTGAGACCAAATTATTTAATTTAACAAATGAATAATTCTCTTTTCCAAATTCCCTTTAGCTGCTTACAGATATTACTTAATAGTTTATCTATATGCCTTCCAAATTTTTGCTCCTCTCAAGGCATATAAACACTAGCCTTTTGCTTGTGTATCAGATCTGCGGGGGTGGGATGGGGTAGGCCTTCTCTTTTTACTCACATATTTTCATTATCTGTATGGGAAAATGAAACAGTTAGGTTTTACATAGGTAAACTTGGCAGCTTTATCTGGACTGAGATATTATTATGTTTGGGAACATCTCTAGGAATATGGCTGTCTGAAAATTTGTGTGTGGATCAGGCACAGGAAAGATTTTTATTACAAATTGTGTTTATATCATTTCAATATTATTTTATATAATTTTGACTTCTTAAATTATTCAGTTTCTTCTCTTTTTTATTTAAACAGTTAGTATTGGTGAGATTCAGTGGTTAATTTTTTTTAAGTGTTGCAAGATTGGGGCCGTTCAAGTGAGTAAAGACCATTGCACTGTCTCCCAAATATGTGAAAACTGAGCTGTCAATCTCAGGAAAACAAAACCAGTTGTGCATCCTGATCATGTGTCGTTAAAGGTCTTACCAAAGTGAGCAGTAATTCAGAGTAGATTGTGTATAATTTGTAATATGATCCTCCCTCTCCTTTCTCTCATGATCATTGAGCAGTGAAATACTTCACACCAGTGAATATACTGTAAATACCATTCTCATCTGAGTTAGTGCCCATTGAAAAGAGTGGGACAATTCACATCAGCCTTGTTGTTTCAGGCTCTTTGCAAATTCAGACAGACATTACTGTATACTTTACACAAAGTTATATTTTCAAGGTTTTTGTCGTAGCCATAACAGCTAGAGACCTAGCTTTCATTTGAAAAAATAAATTAGTACAATATAGTGAAACTCTGAAGAACAAAGGAGAGGCTGGTCCACATGTGCCCACATCAGTTCATATGATGACACTCCAATTATTCAACTTTGAAGGCCCAGGTCGGCAATGACAAACCTGACGAATGACTATATTGAGGGGCAAATGGGAACAGTGGCTATATCTATTTAAAACCTCCATTATCAAAAACACAGTATTATCACTCCACCAGAGCTTGACCTGTTTACATGGATGTCATAACCCCCAGTCAGTTTGTCTTTTTAGACTGTAAGCTCTTCAGGTGTCCTTTGTGAGACATGGCACACAATGTGTTAGGCCTCACCCAGCACCAAATAAAAATAATGCATTCAAATTTGTTAAAAGACAAAGCAAACTGCCCGAGTATTCCTTGCGAGTAAGTTGATCTGGAGGCAGCAGAGTCCTAAGTATTACAAAGCAATTTAAAGAACTCAGAATTAGTTAAATTTACACATAGACAAAGGCTGGGAGCACAACTTGCCTTCTGACATAGGTGACTTGTGGTACACTCGGGAGGTGCACTGATCCTCTATACCCCCATCAAAATCTTAATGGTTAAATAGGATGCTCTCACATGCCCCTTTAGGTGGCCCTCCCTGCAGCTCCTCCCCCTGCAGGCCCCAGTCACCCCTGCTGTGGTATATCCCATTGCAAATGCACTAAGTAAATGGCGACGCCTGCCATCTTGCCTACTTTTTTGTTCTCTTGCTAAGTGCATTTGGGTTTATAATGTTAGGAAGATAGGAAGAACATTGTAGGCAGAACTGACCAAACGGCAGTGCAATCCTTTGTAAACGAATGGAAAATGAAATTTTGTGAAGATGGGGCACGGCTTTTTCAAATAAGCATTTCCTGGTGGTACCTCTGTGCATGCGGTCTTGCCCGGAGCAATTGGACACAGGTTTTGGTGAGTGGAAGGTGATGGGTGGTAGTAGTTCAAACTGGATGGGCAGAAACTTTGAACAGCAAAGAATGTTCTGAGGGGACATGCCTTGTAATGCTTTCTGCTTTGCTATGCTACCACAGTACTTCAAAAGAGGAGGAACAGTTTTGATTTCTGGAGGCTGGGATGTGTCTTTTTATATCCCTTTGATATTACAGCCCTGCTGAGATATGTAACTGGAAGGGAGGAGGGGCCTGAGACAATAATCTTCTGGAGTCTTATCTGCTGCCGACTGAAGTCAGTGGAGGTATTGCCAGTGTTTGCAGTGGGCTTTAGATTATGCCCCTTCTGCGTGGATTAAAATAGGCAGTAGGGGATGGCTTCTGTGATGGTTCAGATGGATGGCCCCTCTGCCTGCCTGGAGCAAAAAAGCAATAAGGAAGTAGACAGAGTAGCAACCCAGCAATGCAGCTCAGGTTGTTAGCCCATGGGTTCATATTTGAAAGTGTGTTCTCACCAGGTAAGGCTGCAGTGAAGGGTTTTATTCTGACTGTCAGTAACACTGCAGCTTGTCTTAGCTTTCCACAGATCATCTAAGGGACTAATGGTAGAGCAAATAAGCAGCTGGGTCCACGTTCCACGAGGCGTACAGCTAGTTCGGATTAGGAAGTCTAATCCGAACTAGCTAGTTTGTGCCGCGTATAGCCGCACGGCACGCAGTCCGAACTAGCCGGCATTTAAAAATGGCGCTGGCCGGCTTTATGCAAATGAAGCCTGGGAAATTCAAATCCCGGGCTTCATTTGCAACTCCGTATGACTACATTATCCCCCCTAGTTCGAACTAGGGGGGTAGTGTAGACATACCCTAAGTAGTTCAGGTTAATGTGAAAAGGAATGTAAGAGGGGGAAGGGTACAGTTAGAGCCATCAAAGCTTTCACTTCTTCTGTGTACCCCAAGAGGTGGAAAGCACTGCCCATTTTCAGATCCCTAATTACAGATTTCTTCTGTAGTTTCTTTATGATTTGTCCTTTGTCACAAGTAATGCCTTCAGAACGCCACTGCCTCTTCTCCAGAATTCCCTGGGACTACTTAATTCTACTTTCTGTGAGCTCATTGGTTTTAAAAAGCTACTTTAAAACAGATTTAGTTGTGCAAACCCCCACCCCCCATATCTGAGTATGTAAAATAGGACCTACCATTTCAAATACAAACTCAAAACAAGTAACTTAGAGAACATACACGTCCTTGTGTAAAAGGCAGAATTAAAAACATTCTGGTATTTAGGTAAAAATGTGAGGCCTAAGTAGTTAAAAGCAATGTGCTCTAAAGGTTTCCTTAATCTATTTTCCCCCAATTCTTTCCACATCTAAGAAGCTTGTGGAGTTAGTTGCCGATTAACATTCAGGAAGATTGTACTCTGTCTCCAGTTCATTGCTCTTTTGTTGGCTTATTGTTATTCAGAGCCTATTTATTGTAGATGAGCCATTCATTTTCCTCTAATTGGATGGGATTGGATTTCACTTTCATTGTTGGACATACTGAAAACCCAGGAGGTGGGGATTGGGGGGGGTGGGTGAGGGAAGAGGGGAGGGAATCAGACAAGGGTCGTGGAGGTTTAACTGAGCACTAAGTTTAGATTTCTGCTCAACGAAGCTGTACCTTTTTAACATAAACCCCTTACTTGGATTTTCAAATTCTCTGTGAGGTCTTGAATATTTTATTCCATCTCTAAAAGACCAAACAAGTTCATAAAGATTCTGCCCTCTGTTCCACCTTTGCCCTCTGTTCCTTTTGTAGGAACTTGCATAATCATTTTATTGTTGATGCGTAGGCCTGAATAAAATTCCTCTCTATATCTCATATCAGTAAACTCACAGCTGCCCCTGAATTGTTAACAATAATAGCAAAAGACATATCAGCAAGTTGAACTGGAAATACAGATCTATGGAACAAAGATGTGACATTTGTATAGAGTCACATTTCAGAGTAAGACCTACATGGTAACACTTATTACTGAACTGCATCAGAGTAAGAAACTTACACATTACAGAACAGAGAGAAAAAAATCAAAAGCCACTATTCACAGCTGGCACAAGTTTATCCTTAGGTGCTTCTGCAGTTAAATCACCAATTTCATCTAAAGCAGAGTGGTTTGTGGAAACTCAGTGATAAACATTCTCTCTAATTTTTTCCATCTATGTGTGGAATAAATGTTATGTGCACCAAGGCATATGTGGATATGCACCACTAGTAGAAACACATGCTGTGGGGATGAGGGCATTCTGTTAATCAGCTGGGTGGCATTTGAATCTCTCTTGGTGGCTGTCCAAACACTCAGCTTACCCGGAAGAGTGCTGTCTGGGCACATGGGGCCAACATAAACCCAATTAATCATGTAAGTCCCATTCAAGGGTCCCAAATAGGGGTTAAGAGGAACTTATGCATTGGCCTTATCCTGATTCTCCTCACCGAATTAAATTTTACCTGCAGATGCATACAGGAAGCCCCTGACTTGTGACCACCTGAGTTCCGACCCCCCTACACTTACAACCATTTTTGTAAGTGCAGAAGGGGCCAGAAATCCCTGATTTACATCCTCAGCCTGCATTTACAATGGTACATGGCACCTATCGTAAATGAGAGTTCGAATTACAACGCCCCCGACTTGCGACGCTTCCCCGGAACCGATCGCGTCACAAGTCGGAGACCTCCTGTAAATTTTAAGTTCAGAAGGGACCATTATAATTGACCTCCTGCATAACACAGGCCTTAACTTCATTTTATCTATAGTCCATATTTCGAGGGTCCATGATGCTGTCTCTCTTCATTTCCAGCTGAGAAAAAGAAAAAGAAAAAGATTAGAGAGAGGATAAGCAGATGTAGATACAAACAGCAAAAGCAGCCCAGGTGATTAACTTTTTCAAAAAAAGGACAGATGCTTACCAAATAAAGACAGCTGCAAAGTAGATAATTTCTAATATTACCTTTTCATTTATGCAGTTGCTGTTGCCATAGAGATATTGTGCAATCATGAAAGAGAGGGGAGATGGTCCATATAGTCATGAATAGGAGGTAGACCAAGAATCAGTGTCTACTTTAGGATGTGATCCATGCTATGAACAAGTGTAAGAATCCCTGATTAAAAAAAAAAAAAAAGTTGTGTGTGTGTGGGGGGGGAATTAACAAGAAACTCTCTGCAATATTCTTACTACAAAAAGGAGTAAATTCTGAGGATGCAAACTGTCTCTTGCGGGGTCTCTCATGGGGGTTTGCATCACCCAGCTACATCTGAGATGAGTCATAACCAATGGCCAAAATCTCAATGCAGGCAGGGCCTATTCAGAGAAATTATTTGACAAATAGTTTTGAACAAATTTGACTAAGTTGTGACTGTTCACAGACAATTTGAATAAAAAGCTTCAAAATGTGTCAAATTATTTGCTGTGAATTATGTGCCGGCTGTAGCTGAGAGGGTATATTTTGGGAATTAAGTGTTAAAATCTGCCCGAATAGCAACCAGTGAACAATGCAAAGCTGCAGGGAGTGTGACAAAGAGACTACAGAATTTCAACCAGTCCGTTCTGCATCAAACCTAAGACTTTGTGGTTGAATTACAGCCAATCGGAAAATCCACTACATCTCTTGATAAGTTACTCCAGTAGTAACATAGCTTCACTATTTAGATGTGCCTTATTTCCAGTTTGAACATTGCTGCTGCAAGCCACTCGATCTTGTCATGCCTTTGCTGGATAGATTAAAGAGCCCTCCTCTTTCACATGGATTCTCCCTGAGTAGCTAGACCAGGATTGCCGTTGACAGGACTGCCAGACCCCTAGGCAATGTAAGGAGTTGGCTCCTCACTCCCAGAAGAGGTGGAGCTAGGGTTAGGGTTGCCAGGTGTCCGGTATTCACCCGGACAGTCCAGTATTTTCGCCTCCTGTCTGGTAAAAAAAACCTCAGAGAATACCCGACACCTAAAATGTCTCGTATTTTCTGATTTTTTCCCCCAGCCAGAAGGCAAAAATGCCGGGCACCTGGCAACCCTACAAACACTTAGCACCTAGCCTCTCCCAGTTCCAAGCCCCCTCTCCCCAGCTCCCAACACTCCCAGCCCCCCAACCCCAGCCCCGCTGCTTACCTGGTTCCACAAGGCTACGGGCACAAAATGTCTTCCCCTGGGTCTTAGTGCTCAACTTCTCCCCTGTTCCTATCCCTGCACTCACTCGTAAAGGGGACATGCTGTTTTAATGCTGTTTTATTTTAATTTTTTTTTTGCTCGACAACTTTGTTCTCCCCACTCCTCCCCCCCCCAACAGAATTTTTTCCCAGCGTTTTGTTGTTGTTTGGGGAGGGGAGAGGGTTGGTATTTGTGTTTCAATCATCTGGCCACCCTAGCTAGGGCAATCAGCCCCTCAGCTCCCCTCCCTCGCCAAAGTGTGTGCAGCACCCCCACCCCCGCACGTCCTCAGAGCTGTCTGGAGCATGTGACACAGGGCTCTGGAGTGCGCTGCACAATGATCCAAGAGCGATTCTAAAGAGCCTAGAGCTCTGGCTGCTGCCCCTGCTACGGTAACAAGGGGAGCAGCCAGGAGCCCCAGGCCCCTTAAAATCTCCGGGCCCCAAGGCGATTGTCCCCACCCACCCCCCTTCTATTGGCAGGCCTGAACTAGACCATCACCAAGTCACCTCTTAACCTGCTCTTGTGTGACAGATTGAGTTCCTTAGTCTTTCACTCTACCTAAAAACATGTAAGGCAGTCCTCACATCATTCTATGACACCTCGCTGAACCTACTCCAATTTCTCTGCCTTGTCTTTGAATTGTGGATTCCAGAACTGGACACAATATTCTAACAGTGGCCTCGCCCATGCAATATAGAGGGAAAGCCACCTCCTTCTCCTGTAAAATATTTCTTTGTTTATACGCGCAAAGATTACAATGTCCCTTTTAACCAGAGCATCAGACTGGGAACTCATGTTCAGCTGTTTGCCCACCTCTAAATCATTTTCAGAGTCACAGATTTCAAAGACACTGCACCCCATCTAGTAAGTTTGGCTTACATCCTTTTTTCCTAGATGTATGACCTTGCATATTGATTGATCGCACCCAGCTTATAAAGAAATTCTGATTGTTCTGTATAACTGACCTGTCCTTACGTTTACTTACATCTGACCAAACGGTTATCTGGAAACTTTATCAGAAAGGACTTTATATTTTCTACCTTATCATCGATAAAGATATTGAACAACATTGGGCCAAGAACTAATCCCTGCAAGAGCCTCCCAGAAACATACCCACTAGACTAGATGATGATTCTCCATTAGCAGTTACAATTTTGAGATCTATTAGTTAGACAGTTTTTAATCAATTTAATACATACTCCATTGACTTTATATTATGGTATTTTTCTTTAGAACATTATATGTTATTTAAATCAAATGCCTCCCAGAAGTCTACATTTATTATTTTTATCAACCCAAGCGTGTAGTCCCATTAGAAAGTGAGAAAGATAGTTTGACAAGACCTTTATTCCATAAATCCATATTGATTGACGTTATATTGCCACCTTGAACTTGTTACGATAGTAATTAACAAGAGCTGATTGACATTTATAAAGAATAATGCTTCTTTTCACAATCTAACTCTCCTCAGATGTCAGTGGCTGGGCAGAGGCAAAGGTGCTACCGGTTGGAACAGGAGAATAGGAAGGAGCGTGTTGAGGTCAGAGTCTAAGGAAATGGTGGAATTTCTGGAGGAGGCAAGAGGAAAAGAGGCACGGGGGCAGATTGGGAAGCTGCAATGATTGGGAAACAGGAGAGCATAGAAGGAAGCAGGGAGGAAAATGGATGAGGCTCCAGGAGGAGGTGGAGGGACCATGAAATGTGGGCAGGTCCTCATTTATATGAGAAAAGACCTTGTGGGTTCAAAGATGCTATTTCTACACCACAAGGTTTTTGTGCAAAAACCGGCAGAGTGTCCCACACCTCAAGTGCGTTTTTACGCTAAAAAAAATTACAGTAAATCGACAAGACAGAGGGCTTTTGCCTGTAGAGTTATTCCTCTCCCCATGAGGAATAACTTCTTTTTGCGCTACAGCTCTTGTGCAAAAAGGCACATGTGGACTCTCCGCAGGGGTTTCTTCCGCAAAAAGAGCCTATCAGAAAAAGCACAGGTGCTCTGTGAGCCATTCTGTGACTGGCCATCAGGGCTTTCTTGCGCAAGAGCGTCCATGCAGCGTGGACGCTCTCTTGTGCAAAAGCACATTGCTTTTGCAATGAGCTTTTGAGGAGTGGATACGCTTTTACGCAAGAAGTCTTTGTGGAAGATCTCTTCCACAAAATGCTTCTTGCACAAAAACCCTGCAGTGTAGACAAAGCCAAAATGTAGGAAACTCAGGGAGATATAATTATTGGGATGAGGAAGGGAAATGGGGTTGATCATTGTATTCTCTTATGTTTTACATTCCCAATCCATATTGTGAATCTCACTTGCTTTTCAACCACCAATTACAAAAGATTAATGTAATTTGCACAGGGAGAGACATATAGATAAAGATCATCAAAAGTATTTAAAGCCCTAATTTCCACAGAAGTCAGGAGCCTAAATTATTTTGGCGATCAGGGCCATACTCACAAGCAAAGGAGAAATGTTAAATTAAAATCAAAATATAGCTACAGGATAATGGATGCTGTCACCATGCCTTACCTTTCTGTGCTTGGGTATAGCTGCTGTTTACTTTTTTTCTGTGAATGTTTCAGCTCACCGGCCAAACCAAACTCTGTCACTGCTGGTGTAACAAAAGTCTTCTTCCTCCCCCCACTTCCAAAAAAAGACATTTTAACTCAAATCCAAAATCTTCACCTTTGGGAAGGGCTGAGCCCAGGTTCCCAAGAAGACTTTCCCAAAATGAACAGTTTGTTGAAATTCCTGGTTTTTTTTTTCCAAAACAACAAAAACATTTAAAATTGAAAATTAAGGAATTTGATTTTGATTAAAAAAACTGAAGTTGAACTTTTTTCATTTTGAATATTTTTTTTGTGTTTTCCATCTCATCCCAGAAAAAAGGGGAAGAGGGAAAAGAAAAGAAAAACAAGCAAAAAAATTAGACAATGATAAAGTTGCATTTGGTTTAACTTTTTTAATTAACTTTTTTTACAATTTTCGAATAAGGGGAAAAGTGGGAAAACAACTAAACAAAATTAAAAAAATATAAATGAAGACCTTCCCGCTAGCTAGAAGCCCAATCATAGGTTTCACTCGGTCATCCTCGCTCTGAGGAAAAAGAGATTACTTGTAGGCCTGGGCCCATTTCCCTGTAGTCCTTGCTGCCAGGCCTACAGCCCCCAGAATGCCTATTTTCTGAGTTGAAATCTGTGCTAGCTCCAGAGCATGCCTGAGAAAAGCCAGCATGTAGTATTGCCAGCTCAGTGTTTATTTTAAAATGAGTGATAGGATTGCTGAGGGCCCTGGAGCTCATTTCATGATGTCGCCAGAAGCCTCAGCCCCATCATGCAATTCAGCCCCGCCAGAAGCTATAGCAGACTTTCCTCCCCTTGGCTTGCAATACTCACAGGAGGAGTGGGAGAGCAAGAAACAGAATAAACCCAGTAGCTCAGTGTAAATTTACCCCTCCTGTCCTGTGAGCAAGGGGACAGGCCAGCACCTCTGTTCCTAGGAAAGTACAGGAGGGCAAAGAGCTCCTGGAGAAGCAGCAGTGAGGCTCAGGAACTGACATGGGGAGTGGAGTGGGCCTATGATTTTTGATCTGCTGAGATTGGCAATACTGAATGTGCCCTGTTACAGACACCATTAACATAGTGATACAATCTAAACTGCTCTAGCATGCTGCCAGGAAACGTGAAAGATGTTTACAAAATTATATTGGAGCACAGTCGAAATAATTTAGCTTCCACAGTAATACCAGAAATTACAGTAAAAATGAGATTAGTAATGACGACTGTCATGAGTTTTGATATTTCCTAAAGCTGTTACAAATTAAGTTTAGAAACCTTATGCTGATTACATTTAAATTATGTCCTTTTAGGAACTGGCATTTCTGAAAAAAAAAAACCCACAAAGAAAAAACACTTAAGAGGGGTGTGTTATCTGTTGGCATTTGGTTACTGACAGTGTTATGTGAAAATTAGCTCATTTTATTTAAAGCTTCAGAGGGGTAGCTGAGAGTTGTTTTTAAAACTTTTCTAGTTACAGACTATCTGGATCTGAACTTTTAATACTCCAGTCATCTGAAGAAGTGGGTTATGCCCATGAAAGCTCATGATGCCATCTACACGTTTTGTTAGTCTTTAAGGTGTTATCTATTCGTTGTTTACGCTTTTTATTTAAAGATTAGATATGGATTTAGGAGTTTAAAGTGATGCTTAACTAACATTTCCAAAAAGCCCAGTCAGTTTTCTATGCTGGGAAAACAAAACACAGCATGGACTCCCAATTGGTTGGTGTAATCAAGAGCTGAGAGTAATTTATAATAACATTTCTGCCTGAGATGGAATAGCACCAAATGGAACACCACAGGGATCAGTAGTGAACACAGTTCAACAACTAAATTAATGATATGGAGCAGTGACACTTGTTCAGCCCATCTCTTGAAGCAGGGCAAGCAAAAGCTCATTGTAGCACCCCATGTGCTGTCTGACAGAAGCAAGGCAGCATGAGGAGTATTGAAGTAGGAATCAATTAAATAAATATCAAGGCCCTAAAATTGAGAGACCTTGAAATGCATTCACAGGAAAATTTCTAATATAGTTTTTTTAATAATTCACCAAAAACAACCCCCCAAACTTTGATTTAAAAAAACATGTTTAAAAAGATAAAAATCCAGAATCATTAAGTTTTAAAAAAACTCTCTTATTCTGGCTAATAGATTAATGATAGCACAGAATAACATAGGACACTATATAACACTGAAATATAAATGAAGAATTAAGAGTTTCAATAGCCGATGTTATAAATGACCATAATTATGTACAGTGAATGAGGTAACATTCAAGGTCATGGTTTTTGCTGGCATAAGAGTGGTTTTGCCAATTCTTCTCTTACACAGAATTGCTAATCTACTTAAAATATTATTGTGGACAGAACAAAGGTAATGTGGGAAGGTGTAAGTAAGAGATACACCGTCGTGTAAGGATAAGTAAAAAACTCCTCGTTTTTTCTTAGGAAGACCCAGGGCAGGTGAGAAAAACAGGCCCACCCATTGGGGAAGCAAAGGAGACAGTTGCCCGAGGGCCCAGTGATTCAACAAGGCCCGGGGTTTCTGGCTGCTGCTACTGCAGCAGCAGCGGCTGGAGTCCCATACAGTATGCTCCAGAGCCCCGGGCAGTGCACTCCAAGCAATGCTGTAAGGTTGGTGCAGGAGAAGCTAGCGCCAGCCTTGCCGTCTCTGCCTGAGACCCCGCACCTTATGGGAATGCTGGGCCAGGCCCCCAACCTGGTCAGGGGCCTGGCAATTCTGTCCGCCCCCCTGCATACAAAACAACATGCCCCAGAAGCTGCAAAAATAGTAGGAAGAACATAGAAGTTGGGTAAATGAAGCTTGCACATGCATAATATATGGGTTACCTAAAAATCAATGGGTTGATGTGCAAAAAAATGATTGGATAAAGACACAGCCATCTGAACTGCAGAAATATATAGAAGATCTAAGTGAACATTGGCCCAAACTGGAGTAATACTGGACCAGAAACTGAAGAATGGGACCAAAGGACAAAGCCAAGAGGATCAGAGAAGGTAGCGAGTATCACAGAAGAGAGAACTTGGTGGCCCAGAATGTGACAATTTGGACTCATTTGTCTGTTATGTGTCTGGTGTAAATATATGCCCCAGCACTGAGAGTGACAATAATTCTGTCTGAAACTATCAATAAAGGAGAAAAGTGATTACGTCCAGATTGGGTGGACTTATGACTAGTTTTCAACTTTTACCCCCCAATAAGACATGATGATGTATGACTGCTCACTGCCATCCTACTCAGGGAAGAAAAGAAACTACAAAGACATTCTGTCCCCACTCTCAGACATCCAGAGGAGAGGACGAGAGTGAAGAGCTAATATGTAGGTATGGTACAAAGTAAATATTGGGCCATTTTTTAGTGTTACCATTCTCAGCCAGGCAGTCTTGGATGTGCAGATATGGTAGTACATTTTCAGGATGTTGCACGGTGAATATTTTATGTGTCTCTCTTCGTATGGGACCTGCTCCAAACCCCTAATCATCTTTGTTGCCCTTTTTTGAACCTTTTCTAATGCCAAAATATCTTTTTTGAGATGAGGCGACCACATCTACATGCAATATTCAAATTTGGGCATACCATGGATTTATATAGAGGCAATAAGATGTTCTCTGTCTTATTCTCTATCCCTTTATTAATGATTCTTAATACTGTTTGCTTTTTTGACTGCCACTGCACATTGAATGGATGTTTTCAGAGAACTATCTGCAGCGATTCTAAGATCTCTCTCTTGTGTAGTTATAGCTAAATTAGTCCCCATCATTTTGTATATATATAGTTGGGATTTTTTTTCCAATGTGCATTACTTTACATTTATCAACATTAAATTTCATTTGCCATTTTGTTGCCCAATCACTTCATTTTGAGAGATCATTTTGAAGCTCTTCACAGTCTGCTTTGGTCTCAACTATCTTGAGCAGTTTAGTATCATCTGCAAATTTTATCACCTCACTGTTTACCCCTTTCTCCAGATCATTTATAAATAGGTTGAATAAGATCAGTCCCAATATGGACCCTTTGCTTTCCATCTTTTAATCAGTTATCAATCTATGGGAGGACCTTCCTTCTTATCCCATGACAACTTACTTTACTTAAGAGCCTTTGGTGAGCGACCTTGTCAAAGGCTTTCTGGAAATCTAAGTACACTATATTTACTGGATCCCTCCCTCAAAGAACTCTAGTAGATTAGTAAGGCATGATTTCCCTTTACAGAAACCATGTTGACTTTTCCCTAACAAATTATGTTAATCTATGTGTCTGACAATTTTATTCTTTACTTTAGTTTTGCCTGGTACTGACAGACTTACTGGTCTGAAATTGCCTGGATCACCTCTATAGCCCTTTTTAAACATTGGTGTCATGTTAGCTATCTTCCAGTCATTAGGTACAGAAGCTTTTTAAAGGCTAGGTTACAAACCACAGTTAATAGTTCCACAGTGTCACATTTGAGTTCTTTCAGAACTCTAGGATGAATGCCATCTCACTTGTTACTGTTAAGTTTATCAATTTGTTTCAAAACCTCCTCTAATGTAATGACACCTCAATCTGGGACAATTCCTCAGCTTTGTCACCTAAAAAGAATAGCTCAGGTTTCAGAATCTCCCTAACATCCTCAGCTGTGAAGACTGAAGCAAAGAATTCATTTAGTTTCTCTGCAATGACTTTTATCATCTTTGAGTGCATGTTTAGCATCTCAATCATCTAAGGGCCCTATTGGTTGTTTAGTAGGCTTCCTACTTCTGATGTACTTAAAAAACATTTTGCTATTACTTTTTTATTTTTTGGCTAGCTGTTCTTCAAACTCCTTTCTGGCTCTTATATTTTTACACTTAATTTGACAGAGTTTATGCTCCTTTCTACTTTCCTCATTAGGTTTTAACTTCCACTTTTTAAACAATGCCTTTTTATCTTTCACTGATTCTTTTACCTGGTTGTTATGCTACGGTGTTTTTAAATTTGGGGTACACATTTAAATTGAGCCTCTATTATGGTGTCTTTAAAAGTTTCCATACAGCTATCAGGAATTTTACTTTTGTCACTGTACCTTTGAATTCCTATTTAACTATCTTCCTCATTTTTGTGTAGTTTCCTTTTCTGAAATTAAATGCCATAGTGTTGGGCTACTGAGGTGTTTTCCCACCACGATGTTAAATTTTATTACATTATGGTCACATTTCCAAGCAATCCAATTATTTACCCCTCGGATCAGATCCTGTGCTCTACTTAGGACTAAATCAGGAATAGCCTCTCCCCTTGTGGGTTCCAGAACCAGCTGCTCCAAGAAGCAGTAATTTAAGGTATCAAGAAATTTAATCTCTGTATCCCTTTCTGAGGTGATGTGAATCCAGTCAATATGAGGATAGTTGAAATCCCTCACTATTAAGTTTTTTATTTTGATAGCCTCTCTAATCTCCCTTAGCATTTCATAGTCACTATCACTCTCCTGGTCAGGTGGTCGATAGATCCTTACTGCTATATTCTTATTATTAGAACATGGAATTACTACCACTGAGATTCTATGGAACATTTTGGTTGATTTAAGACTTTTACTTCATTTGATTCTACATTTTCTTTCATGTACAGTGCCACTCCCCCACGAGCATGACCTGTTCTTTCCTTCCAATATATTTTGTTTATCCTGGTATGATTGCATCCCATTGATTGTCCTCATTCCACAAAGTTTCTGTGCTGCCTATTATATCAATATCCTCCTTTAATACGAGGCACTCTAGTTCACCCATCTTAGTATTTAGATTTCTAGCATTTGTGTTTAGGCACTTTAAAAATTGGCCATTATTTATCTGTCTGCCGTTTCCTGATGTTAGACTCTTTTTCATTTGATTGTTTCTCATCTGATCTTACCCATATTTTATCATCTTCCATCTTCTCCTTTTGAGCTGAACGTAGAGAATCTCTATTAATAGACCCTCCCCTAAGAGATGTCTCTGTCCGATCCGTGTGCTTCTCAACACCCGCCAACTTTCCCCTAGGTAAAGTGCTAGGGATCCTTACTGGGTAATGGTTAACTGGCACCCACAGGAAGCCCACCATGAGTAGATGACTGCTCTAACCCCACAAGGACCACTGTGCTGCGGGCTGGGGCAGGAGCTGGCAGCCCCGTATGGGGCTGGCGGAGGCAGTGGCAGCCCTGTGTGAGGCCGCCATGGCTGGGGGAGGCAGCTGGGATCAAGGGGGCCATCAGCAGCCATGCACAAGAGGAGCTGGGGTGCCAGGGATTGCACCCAGCCAGACTGGAGTGGTTGGTCCATCCCCCCCATCTCTAATTTCCACTCCAGCCAAGCAGAATTCAGGTGGAATGAAAACGTGGAGCCCAGTAATTTTGAGAGTGACTAAAAGGTGGTTTGGCACATGTCTGATAGGCTGATTCATGGCTTGCATACATTGTTCCATGATTAACTGCATCTGCCAGCTGTTGGCCCTATCACCTCAATAATCCAAATCCTTTCAATTTCAGGTACATTATTCCTCATTAATTGTTCTGCCTTTAATTTTAGTATCGTCCACATATTTGTAAGCCTCATTACATAAGAACGGCCATAGTGGGTCAGAATAATAGTCCATCTAGCCCCGTATCCTGTCTTCCAACAGTGGCTAATGCCAGATGCCTGATGCCCCAGAGGGAATGAACAGAACAGGTAACCGTCAAGTGATCCATCCCCGGATATCCATTCCCAGCTATGACAAAGAGAGGCTAGGGATGCTATCGCTGCCTAGCCTGGATAATAGCTATTGATGGACCTGTCCTCCATGAACTTACCTAGGTTTTTTTTTAACCCTATTATGGGTCTTAGCTTTCACAACATCCTCTGGCAAAGAGTTCCACAGGTTGACTGTGTGTTGTATGAAGACATACTATTTTAAACCTGCTGTTTACTTATTTCATTTGGTGATGCCTAGTTCTTGTGCCATGAGGAGTAAATAACACTTCCTATTTACTTTCTTCACACCAGTCTTAATAATATAAATCATATCACCTTTTGCAAGCTGAAAAGACCCAGTCCTAATCTCTCCTTGTCTGGGAGCTGATTTGAACATCTTATAGCACAGCACGTGTGACCACAGTGTCGCTCATGGATGCATCACTGTTTTCTTCTCCCTTTCTGCTCTGTGAGCTCACTTTACTGTTGAGCCCCACAAGCCAGGCACAGAAAGCAATGGTCCTCAACGTCAGGGAGCAAGCAAGAAGCTGTGGTACAACAAAACATCGCATCCTGGCTTTTGTTCACTCCATCACTTGCAATGCAATCCCCCACCTACTTCCCAAGAAAGGTCAGAAGGTTTTGCTACATGTAGTTACATCACCTAGCCAACTGCCCCACCCCACTGGAGTCAGTGAAAAGATGACTGACTTCAGTGGATATTGGACCACATCCTACATCTTAATTTCACAGTCTTAATTCTACAACTCATCTCCTTGAATCATACATGGTGCCATATCTTCATTTTAAATTGTTATGCTCTAATCATTCAAATTTCTTACATGTAACAGCTGTTTCTTGCACTAACCATGTCAAACAAACCCCCAGAAAGTGAGAGAGAGAGAGAGGATTGGGGAGTGGGAAGGAAGGGAAGAGACTGAATCAGATTGCAAAGAGGATCATGACCACACCCTGCTACCCCCTGCAACAAATATTTTGATCACCTGCTGACTTCACAGATATAGGTTGTTGTGTGATGGCAAACACACAGCTAACAATGTTCAGAAAAACTGAAAAAAAAAAAACAGATAGTCTATGAGGTGCTACTAGACTAACAAAACATATAGACGGTATCATGAGCTTTCATGGGCACAGCCCACTTCTTCAGATGAAGAAGTGGATCATCTGAAGAAGTAGGCTGTGCCCATGAATCTACATGTTTTGTTAGTCTATAAAGTGCTACCAGTTTACCTGTACAGACTAACTCAGCTACCCCCTGAAGCTAATGTTCAGAAAGTAAGCCTTGAATGCAGCCAGCCCAGCCCTGCACACCATCCGTAGTGTTAATAGGCCCCTGTGCTTATTTTATTCCAAATGACTAATTGCCATTTATTTGTTATGAATAACTATAGTGCCTTCTGACACCCCCTAGTCCTCATACACAACCCTAACCCCAAACCACCAGAGTATGTACAAGTCTGACATCGCATCTCTATTAAACTGTATTCTCTCTGCCTGTTGGTGATAATGCACTTCAGATCATTCATTGACGCAATATATTTTCCAGGATAGGCTTTTTGTTTTCACTCTTGGCTGCTCACCCTCTTCTGTGGTCAGTTTTGCTCATTTCTCTTGTAGGCTGTCTAGAAGCAGAGAAAGGCTTTTAGTTTTAAGCAGTTCTCTTTTCAGCCTCCTCTTATTGAATTCCAACCTCCATTTTTTTTTTAACATAGGAACATCATTTATCTTGGACTATAAGTTGCAGAGGCCTTCAAGGGGCTCCTTTTTTTCTTTCCCAGCTGCATTTGTTGACACACAGTCAATCTGTTTTTTGCCTTCCTTCCCCTTTTCCCCCCCAGCAGGCCATAAAGTATCGACAGCTGTGCCCTTTATTAGCATAGCCATTCTAAATACAACAAGGGGGAAGAGACTAAATATATTACAGCCATTACCTCTGTCAAAAAGTGACAATTTTAAAACATTTCGGCTTTTCACTGGGAAAGCTAGCAGCACAAAAGAAAGTGCTATAATTTTATTGTAAATGCTTTTTAAATATGGGTCACTTGGTCATAATCAGGAGAAAGCATGGAAAAGTTCAAAGCTTGAGAATAGTTCAGGCTGATATCAGATTTTTTTTTTTTAAAAAGGCTTGTCTTTAAAATATGCAAATTGGACAAAACACAACAGTGAGAAGCATGCAAACTAAGATCTTGTTTCTGGAGGTTTTGTTTTTAGTACTGCTCTGCTCACACTTTTCCATTGACTTATAAGTGTGTTTCACAACTTGGATAGGATTTTTTTCCTTTGCAAACAGGGTGTTATGGATGTTTGGACATTAAGAAATGAAAGGGGAAGAACAGCCAGTCTCAGTCTCAAAATAATAAAGGATTCTTTTTCCAAAATGCTTTTGGAACCAAGATGTGATATGACTCTGGGATTTACCCAGCAAAATGAATTCTAAGAAATAAAATCAATGTGAAGTCTTCCCTGGCATATTAGGTTCAAGGTACGATTCTCAAATCTTGGCCTAAGCTATGAATTTTGTTTACATATTTTTAAGTTGCCACTTTACACTTTTTGTCCAAAACTGCAGAATGGAGGCCTACCTTTTCAGTAACTAGCGACTGTGACTAGCATCTAATATGCACTCTAAAATGTAAAAGGGGATTGGGATTTATGGATGTGCTTAAGTTTGTATAATTCCATCATTTTTGTTGTAAACTGCAATCAGTGGGTGAGGCTCGAGGAAAAAAAAATCCTATCTGAATCCATCATTAATTACACCAACTTGCTCATCATTTTGGAGACCATCTGAAGACATTTTGCATTGTTTTCCCCCTCACATTAGCTGCAGCCTTCTATTTACAACTGTTGCCCTGAGGTTTGGTTTTGTTTTTAAAGGTGTGTGCCTTAGCTGTATGATATAACCATTTGGTTGGCTCAGTCATCCAAACAGCTGTCCAGAGGCGGAACTTCTTGAAAAGATCCAATTAAACAAGGGTAGATTTAATCCTGGAGAAAAGAGCTAACACAATTATTGTTAGGTTTCATAGAGGTACCCATGTTTCAGCAAAAACAACAAGGAGTCCAGTGCCACCAGACTCACAATAATTGTTGTTAGTATTGCAGTAGCACCTAAAGGACAGGACCCCATTGTGTTAGGCATTGTGCAAACGTCCTCGAGAGAGGGTTCTCCCCCAAATATCTTACCATCCTAGTCTAAATCTCATTAAGTTATACACCCCTATTTGTAACACCACAGAGAGTTACTAGGAGGCGGTGCCCCCTCCTTGCTACACTCGCCAACCCCTCTCTGGGGGTTGGAAACTCTGACTGCCCCTGCCCCAGTCGTTGGGGAAGACCAGGCTGAGGCATGGCAGCCCTGGCAGGTCCCAGCTCTCTCCTCCCAGCCGCCAGGCCTCACAGAGGCAAGGCCTGCCCTGCCATGCCTCCCCGCCCCCCTCGCCAGCCGCCAGGTGGTTGGGTTGATCTGAGGCTGGCCTGTCTCTCTTCCCCTGGCTACCAGGGGGTTGGGCTGAGGCCAAGGCTCTCCCCCACCCCCTCCGGGGCTGAGGCTGCCCCTGCTCTTGCCCTCCCACCCACCAGCCCTGGCTCTTTCCTCCCCCCAGCCCTCTCCTGACCTAGGGTGTGTGTAAGGGGACTGAGGTGTGAGGGGGCGCAGTTCCTAGTCTCTGGTTCACTAGAGGGATCATCGGGGAGTAGGGAGGGGAGAGGCTGCGTGGCTTGCTGCTTCTGCCCACCCCCCCCAAGCACTAGGGAAGGGTGAGAGGAGAATGACCATGTGGCTCACGGCTTCCACCTCCCCTCCCTGTCAAGCGCTGGGGAGTGGGGAAGGAGAAAGGCCGGGAGGCTCCCAGAGCCACATGGTTTGCAGCTTTGCCCCCACCGCACCGGAGCACTGGCGGGAGAGGGTAAAAGCTGCGTGGCTCCCAGGCCATGTGGCTCACAGCTCCGGCCCCTCCTTCCCAGAGCACTGTGTGGGGGAGGGGAGAGAAGAAGAAGAAAGGCTGCATGGCTCCGGGGCTGCGCAGCTCATGGCTTTGGCCCACTCCAGGAAGGGAGGCCGCTCTGAAGTCTCCCCAGGCCTGACGTGGCAGCAGAGTACTGGGGAAAGGGGAGGGAGGAGACAGACAGGGCGTAAAGTGACGTGATGACATCGCTCTGTTGTCCCGGAGGAAAGACTTTCTTTAATATATAGGGAGATGCTACAGGAAGGATGGCTTTTTAACAGCAACTGCCGGACCATTAGTGCTCCTTTCCCAAAGCTAAGAGGAGTTACAACAGGGTCATCTTTTCTTGGAGCTTACCAGAGTTACGGGCACATACACCGTTCTCAAAGCACTATTGATTCTTAAAACCTGTACACTATGGACTACACAGAAGACAAACATACAAACACCAGCATCAGAGCCAACCGCTACTTAAAAAATAGACTGATCTCACCTTACCAGAGTAAAACAAGCCATCTGATGTTGGGGGCATGGCTTATAAAGCTATCCAGTCTTCCACAGCACTCAATCCTCTTTCCTTCCAGCCAACAGGCCTTCTGACAGGACTTCTCCTTAACCCATTCCTGCCCTGATCTTGTAAAGGGCAGAGGACAGGAGATGTGCTTGAAGAGCTTCTGGGAGCAGCAGGCAATTGACAGGTACAACTTCCAGTCACATGTAACTTCTTCAAAAGTGGCGAGGAGTCCTGTGCTACCTTATAAACTAACTGAAGTGTAGGAGCATAAGCTATCGTGGGCAAAGACCCACTTCGTCAGATGCATGCATGATATGTAACTTCTTGTTGCTTTACACTGTACCTGAGTTCAGACTAGTCTCCAGGTAGCTTTAGGAAATACAACAGGGTTTAAAATCATCTTCTGTCTGCCACCCGTATAAGCTTTGCCTAATACAGAATGACCTAAGGATACATTACTTTGTAAACTGGCACTCAGGTAGTTCAGTAGCAGTGGACATGTAGCGGAAGTCAAAAGGCACCAGTGCTCAGGACAAACTAACAGACATTGCAGACATCTAAACATTGCATGGTCCCTGAAGCCAGAATCTTCATTCTGTAGAGATTTGACTTCAGGAGTAGCACAGATTGCACAAAACAACCTAGGAAAGATTGGTTTGTTTTGGCTTATTGTAGTTAAACTAGCATAATGTTTAGTTAAACTAGGATAACGTTTCCTACCATTTTACAATACCTTTTCTAAGAGCTTTGAACACACCAGGCAATTAAGCTGTTAACGCAACTGATTATTTTCATTTGCCATTACTCTGTGCTTGTACTTGTTCCTCAGATCTGCTGTGCCATTGTACTACTTTTAATCTGCATTTTACACACATGGTTCGGGGGGGGGGGGGGGGGGGGGGAGAGAAGAACTTTCCTGGCCAGCTAACTGTTTAACTTGTTGCTCATCAAAGATCTGTAAAGTCTGGTTTTCAATTATTTGAACAGTGGAACAGTCTTTTTACAGCCAACATTATTAAAGTGCCAGATTTTATTAGCTGTTTTGTGTTAATAAGACTAAGGAGAATGTAGTGGAATGTTCCTTTGGAAGCTCTTGAATTCCTGTATACTCTGGAGTTTACTTTTCTCTGCCTGAATAGGGTGCCTGGCAATGGACTAATACATTAGTTTTCTGTGTTGTGATAGTCCCTATCCTGAAGCGGTCTCTGATGTTAACTACTTCACCTAGATAAGTCAACGCTGGTTTCAAAAGAATATCAAGGAAGAAACCCCAGCTAATACCACCCATTCACCACTTTTTGTTTTGTTTAAAGAATGTTCCAGGGAAAGAGACTCACATTTTAAGGAGATATAATATCCAGTCCACTGATAGGCCACAAGAAAGTAGTTTCTTAATACAAGTAAGAGCTGATTAAAAAAATAAGTCTAGTCTTTAAAAATGTCAAATATATTGAAAATGGCCAAGCTTTTGTGATTTTTTTTTAAACCAAGTCATCCTTTTTTCAAGTGTCTATTGAAAGCTTTACTATGCAACAACCTGATTTTCTGGAAATGTAAAATGTTAATAGCCATTTAAAAATTTGCTCTAATGCTTTCAATTAAAACTTGTAAATCCTCCCAGCAGATTCATGTGAGAGTTTTTGTACAAAAAGCCAAAACGTTTAGATAGGGTCAGCAATTGCCCATGGAAATGCATTTTAGAACTCTAAGAGTAATTTTTGAATGAAAAAAAATGTTTGTTCATGTAACAGGCCCTTTTCGGCTAGAGGACTGAGTCCAGCACAACTGAGTGTGCTGGATGCACTTCCAAAAATGCATCATCAATCGACAGGAGGTGGACCTCAGAGCTCCAGGCCAAACCAGCAAAATGGAGCCATCAGGCTCTCCCTAGCAGTCCTGCAGTAGTTAGTGTTTCTGTCCTGCTAGCAAGGAACATCTCCTTCCTACCTTCACAAAGGAGATGCTCAGGGTCAGATGTTAGGCAAATTAAGTAGAAAATAGAAGAAAGAGGCAGCTTTCCATGCTCATTTATCACACTGAGAAGTGCTAAAATGGAGCCTCTGAGGGAAGCATGTCTGCTAGAAAAGGTGACAAGTGTGCACATGTATAAAATGTCAGTGGAAAGTAAGAGTGGTGTGGGGTGGGGAATGCAGCTGACATAATCCAAAGGACTATTAAGGTCTAATCAGCACCTGCTTTGGGGAGCTGTACTAAGAACTGGTGCCACGACGCAGAGGTACAGCAACAGCTGGAATAAACGTTGCGTGTAAGCGAACAGTGATGATTTTCTGGTTTTGCCTGCCCATTGGCCAAATCATCAGAAACCAGGAGCCGGTCCTCATGTTAGTTGAGAAAAATCAGTAATAACCCTTCTGTCCCAGAAGAGAACCCTAACCCAGAGGACTCATGTATACAAAGGGAGTATACAAAGTAGCCTGTCATAGTGGAGAAGGCCAGTGGTCTGGCAAAGTACCACTAAGAACCTAGTGCCACAGGATACTCAATAGGGAAATCACCCTTTACTAAGTACCATTCACACTAAGGACAGTTGGTAACAGTATCAGAAGTGATGTAGGTTCTTCTGTCCCTTGATTTTTAGTCAGTTGAGCTCCTAAGTCACTTTTCAAAAGGGAATTTAGATGCTTTTGAAAGTCCCCCCCCCAAATATCAGAAAGTGACAAATTCAGTAACTTCCATTGGATGAGTGGATTGAGTCCATCATTATTATCCAACACAATTACATAGTGTAGAACTACAGCTAGTTAAATATAGAAGCAGGCTGATGGTTTGAATAATGTCCACTAACTGCCTCAAGATTTAGAAGTAAAAACCAGGCTGTGGGACTATAAAATATGCTAAAATAATCCTGTTCTACTAGCAAATGCTAGAGTCATCCTAACATGCATTTTTCAAAATTACAGCTCTCCTCTCAGGATTCTCCAATAAAAGAAATTACAGTAAAACTCCATTAGTACGGCATCCAATGCTCCGGGACTCCTGATGGTCCGTTTCAGCAGCAGCTGAATCGGGGATACCTGCAATAGAGCAGCTGGGGTGCTGCCGGGTTGGTCCCGCAGCGCTGAGGGGCGGCACTACGGCACCAACCCAGCAGCACTCCAGCTGCTCTTGGGGACGCCTGGGACAGAGCAGCTGGGGTACTGGCCGGTTGGTCTTGTAGCGCTGCCCCTCGGGGCTGCAGGACCAACCCGGCAGCACCTCAGCTGCTCTATTGCAGGCATCCCCGATTCAGCTACTGCTGAAACTGACCAGCAGCAGCTGAATCAGGGACGCCTGGGGCAGAGCCGGACTATCGTAAGGGGGGGGCTATGAGGGGTCTGGGGTGGCATCCCCTCCCACCCCACTCCAGACCCCCCATAGCCCCCCCTTCTGATAGTCCGGCATATCTGATAATCCGGCACCCCCTGGGTCCTAAAGGTGCCGGATTATCGGAAGTTTACTGTACCTCACTTGCCTTCTCTCTGTACCACCTTGGAGCCATCACAGCTACAATACAGCTTACATCCCCATAGGAGATTACCAATAGCAAGGTGTGCGATCCTACACCCAGAGAGACCAACCAAGCAGCTGCACCACTCCACTGATTCAAGTTTATTTTCATCTTGTTTCCTTAATATTTTCCTAACAACTTCTCATGTACTCAACCGCTATAGGCTGGGCCCAGCAAGAGGTACACGCAAGGGGTTCATGAGTAATGTTCCCTCTATTTTGTTTCCATTGCCACCTGCCATTTCCTTGAGAAGGCATACGTGGCTCTATCATCAGCACAGTCTTCAGATAGGAGCCTCAGTGTGGAGGACCTCCCCTCAGATCTTTTTAGTTCCAAGGTGGATGACCTCTTGAAAAACCTTAAATGAGACTAGATCTACTGCTTCCTTTCTGGGTCTTCATGTGTCAATTAGGAGGCAACCATGGAATAAATTCTGTTCTGTGCACTTAGGCATGTGTAGATGTGCACCACCAGTGGAAACACCTGCAGCTGGCTGTAGGTACTCTGCTAATCAGCTGGGTGATATTTTAATTTCTCCTGGGCTTACAGTGAACACTGTTCAGGAGACGGTCTCGGTTCTTAAAAAGTGGCTGAAGCAACTGTAGTTTGGTTTCATTGACATCAAATACATTTTTCTGAAATTTGGAAAGCTTGTAGTCTGAGGCTGTCTAAGATCAGGATTGTCCTTTTATTGTGTGTATACAGCACCTAGCACAATGGGGCCTTCTCCTGAATGAGGTCTGTAGGTGCTATTGTCATACAAATTAACCAAATGGAAAACTTCAGGATTTAACAATATTCTGTTACTTACAAATAACACTAGTATGCAACAGCTAAGGCAAGAAATGCCCACACCAGAGGGGAGGGAGAGGAATGTTAAACTCATTAAGGAGAGATGGCTGAATTTAAATTAGGACCCATGGGGCAGAGGTATGAAGTCACGAAGGGCCCTATCTGCATTTGCAGGGCACAACAGACATATTAAAGGGAGTTTGGGATAACTAAGTTAGAATATGGATGGTCACAACAGGTATTGTGCCCTTAAGTGACTGAAATGCCATTGCACAAGGAGAAAAGGGGGTGCTAGCATCAGGCAGGCTCAGGCTCATAATAAAGTTAGCTACTGCCCTGTGAGGACCTTTGCCAGGACTGTTTTATTCCTCACCTTCCCCAGTGTCTTCTCCCATCTCAGTGTCAGGCATTACTTGGTCTAGTACCTCTCAGCCCTTTTCCTTTATTAGGGGCTGGCATGAGCCAGTTGCTTGAAATTTAACTTTGAGCTCACCAGTTACTCACAGCAGCCCTTCTCTAACCTACTCTCCTATCTCCTCCTCACCTCAAACTGCCTCAGAGAAAGGAACAGATCCTCTTCCTGCTACAGTCTCTATGTACTGTTCCTTACCCCTTTCGGCAAACTCAGGAAAGCAGCACTGCATCCCAGCGCATTCAGATTTTTCCCCAAACCCAGAAGACATCACTTTTGCCTCAAAAAAGGCATAACATCCACAGAATCTGAACCCCACACACCTGTCAGTGTAGCCAGATGGATGCAAAGAGAATTGCAGGCAGTGTTATGGTACCCAAGCTGGAGAGGGATGAAATGAGAAGATGAAGAACCATCTCAAAGAAGGGAGAAGGGGTACATAGGAACTGAGAACAGCCAATTTTCAGAGGAACTGCCAGGGCTACAGTAACCATCCAATCTTGCTGTGTAAAATTAATAGAATAGAGTGAGATTTTGGGATACTACCCTAATAAGAAAGTTACTCCATGCACTAAACAAGACCACAAAGCAATTTACTGAGCAGTTAATTTACATGAATTATTCCAGAGCTGAAACATCAGCCAAATTCCAACTAACTTGGAGTCTTCATTTCTGCTTGTCACTTTAAGTAGCGTCCAGTGGTTGTCTGAAGAATACACTTATTTTGCAAAAAACTTTTAAACAAGAAAACAAATTGTTGCATGGTTCAGACTGGCAAAAACCCAGTGTTGTGCTGTCTATAATGAGCTCCCCTGAGCCAATATATGTTCATCCCTATGGTGTGCCAGGAAAGATCATTTTAGAATTAGTAGCATATGCACAGGGAGTAAAGTGTGATTTCTCCTTAGTCAAAGTTACCTTGTGTTGGTCCCTTATACTGTGAGAGGTCTTGCTGCAGCAGACTGTAGGTTTTTGGATGCCAATCCGTGTCTGTTTTATGGGAATCTATTACTGAGACAAGGGCTCCTGCACTTGTAGGAAAGAATGCCCAGAATGGATACCAAGAACCCTTCAAATCCTCATTAATACAACTCATGAGCTGTTGCTCCAGAGGGAGGAAATTTGGAAATTCCCTGGTCGTCTATATCATGAACCTTGTCGTCTATGGAGAGCTGACTGCAATTTGTGTAGAGCAAGCACTGCCCACAGGCAGACTTTGCCAGCGTCAAATTTCCACTATTGAAAGACAACAGAACAAATCAGTCTAAACAACAACTAGCTGGAAGAAGGCAATTGCTTAACACAATCTCACCCTGGAAACTCGCAGAAAATAAAGGAACCGTGTTCTGTGGCAGCAGAAAAGTGCCATTCTTACATTTGTGTGTGTCACTTAGGTATTATTGGTGCATTAAAAATGTAGAGATGTTATTGCTTTGGCCAGTTGCCTTCTTCCTCTAACTCATGGCTTCACTTCAGCGAGGTGGCTTGAACTCCATTTGTTTTGATGTAGTGTGAAGACAGCCATAAATTCAATGGGCAATCTAGAATTGCATGGATTAGCTTAACATTTGTAGAGGGCTCAGCTTCAAAAATTCTATAATGATGTCAATATTTGTAGTGCTCTTTAAAAAGAGAAGGCTCATGGCTAACCTCTCCATGAAGGGAGTGGAACTCATCTTCCAGGGTAGCATCGGTAGGCTTTTCCCTTTTTCAGTCAATTAAGAAGTATAAGGGATGCTAGAGATCCAGCTCTAGGTACTACCTCTGAAAAATCAAGTTCCATTTCCCCCGCTACACAAAAAGTTACTCAGTCTAGTGAGCCCTGTGGACAGAAGTGTGCATATTTGCTTTTCTGGAGAGCATATAGACATTAGAGTATGTCCAAAAATCCTGTAAACGACCAATGTTAAATTGAGGAACCCAGAAGGCTAGAGGGCTGCTGGCTTCCTTAAGAAACCATGCTTAGTAGTTCTTCCAGCCTCCCCCTGAAAGTGAGAAAGCAGTGTATGGTGAGCATTTAAACAAAACACAAACAAACCAACTGCACTAGGACAGGTAGCAGGGAATGTAATTTAAGTATTAATACCAAGAGAGACACAGATAAAGAAACCAGGAAGGCAAAAAGGCAACAGCAGTAATGCAGCTCTCCTAAAACTTTACAATTTTAAGGTTCTGTAAAAGTTCAACAGTAAAGTAGTATTAGTTTAGTATGACAAGCCTTACCCCATAACTCAAAATTAAAAAAATCCTTCCCCTTCTTGATTTGATTTCCCCATAATTTACACATCTGTTAATTTTCAACATGTAGGCCCTGATTCAGAAAAGCACTTAACCAAGCACCAAAGTCCATCCAGGCAACAATTAAGCACATGGGAAATTTTCCTGAATGAAGACCCTAAATAGCATAGACTTGCTAGGTTATAGTTATGGCTATGTCTAGACTACGCTGTTTTCGAAAGGATATGCAAATTGTGAGAATTTGCTTTTCTTCCGATCTCACTTTCGAGAGCAGATCTTTCATAAGTGAAAGTAGTCTGGACACTTTTTTTGGGAAAAACCCAAAGGAGCAAGAGCTTTACTATGTTGTTCATGTTATATTTAACAGAATTCATTTCTAGTGCAATTAAGTCATTCTTCTTCAAACAAACTATATTTTGGGAAGGGGTTGGGTAAGACACCCTAAACAAAAAGAAAAAAGCCTACTGAAATGGGAAAGAGTCGAGCAAGTTTTAATAAATTTAATTTTTTTGCACTGCAATCTTATTTTCATCTCACTGAAATACAATTTGCTTTACAATTAATAAACTGATAATTTGTTCCTATATAAATGGATTCATAAAAATGCAGAGATTACACCACAAGATCCACCATCATTCAAATATCCCGGTAAGACTGGAAATGATACTGGCTAATGAAGGGGTAAGAATGCGTAGATAAAAGATGTCATGGCTCGGAGGGAAGATGCTGATTAAAGGAGATATTGACAGTGAAGCAGGTGATGCTTTAGTCTGAATCTGAACTGTCCTGCTCATTGGTTTGGTACTGGCAGATTGTCTCTTCCAAAGGAGTCATTGTGCCATCCGGTCGAACTCCCATTGGCTTTATAACCTCATCCCTGTAAGATTTTAAAAAAAGTTTCTATTAGCAAATGCACACATGCAGCAATCCGCTGTTTTATTTTAACTAGATGGATATACACACACAGTATTTTCATAGAGTCTTTAAAATAATAAAGATCTCTATTTTGAAGTAAGGAGAACAAAACAAATTCGAGATAAAGACCACATTCATGTAGGCCAACCTATTAAGCCAATTAAAAAAATACAGGAAAAGTCAATGCCTAACAGACTCATGACAAGGAGCAGGTTCATGGTTTTAAAAACATACATTAGCTTTTCTTCTGTGAATTCTTTAAGAAGAAATGGTTGCCAAAGTTTCACCTGCCATTCTGGGCAACACACAATTAAAATAGAATATTTGATACATATTCATCTCATTCAGGGAACTAAATCATTCAGGAGAACACATTCTGCCTACACAACCTCTAGTGGTGCTTAAGTACTTGTTGATTCATTTTGAACAGGCAGCTTTTTTTTTACTATTGCTTTTGTTTGTAGCAGTTTAATTACAGGATTGACAGCCATTTTAATCTCTTCAAAGCTCCAAATGCCTCTCCACAGCTAATCCAATTATATCTACTCCACAAGCCACAGCCTCTTCTAAAGATGATTAATTATTGATTAAGCCAATCAAAAAGTATTAGCACAGATTTATTTAATCCTCACATTTTAGCACCTCATTTATTATATGTGGATTACGGAAAAGGTTGTAGGGTCAAAGATAACATTTTGATTTTCTATTAAAGAGCCCTTATTTTTAATTTTTCATGATTTCATTTAAATGGTGTGGATACCTGAAAATAATTTACCTCTGATTGGAAAGGGAATCCCATGAAATGCGTATATTGCCACAAAGACAGTTTAACCTATGCATTTTGCTGTAGTTACTCACGGTGTGGGGGGGGGGGGACCTTTATTTTCCCCAACATTTTGCCTTTTCCTTTACTCTTGTCTAAAAGAGGGCTTTGTACAGAGCGCCCACAATCCCTCCTTCCAACCATGGCTTTGACAGAAGCAGCTAGAAGATCACCACATTAGTTGTGCAAGATATGAACAGTAAACCAGATCTTATAAAGATGAGCAATGGTTGAATAAGATACCAGAAACTCTAGCTTTGATCTCTCCCCCCCCCATTTGCGTAACTGAGACACTCAAACCATAGTGATGATTTGCACAATATATAGCCTCAACAGTTTTACTAAAAAAATGATATGCTGCAGTATGTGATTTGAGAGACCGTGAATGCCATGAAACCAGTGTGGTTTTGCTAAACTGGCCAGGTGGACTGGTAGGTATTCGTGCAAGAGGTCTGCAACCCTAGCATCCAGACAAGTGACTGTGTGGCTTCTGACTACTTGCACCTCCATCTCCAGCAGCAGGGAATGTGCAATTATGTAGATCAGCAGTTCTCAAATTTCATTGCACAACAATCCTCTTCTAACAAGAATTACTACATGACCCCAGTGGGAGAACCCTACCCCTACTCTGCTGTGTGCATGAATACACTTGTTTATTTGGGAGGTGGCCAAAGCCCAAGGACTTCAGCTCCTGGCAGAGGCCAGTATCTGGAGATCCACTGCCCAGGGATGAAGGTCCTCAACTGGCTGAGTACCTAACCACCTTACAGTAACAACGTACTTCAAAGGTAAGAACAGATAAAAAGACCAACATTGACGCTAATTAGTCGTCAGATTGTGAGGGGTGAGGTGCCACAGTACCAACTGTACGAGTCTGGGATGAGTGCATTACTCAGGACTGTTGGTAGGTTTATGGAATCAACTTTGTCATTTGCACACAACAGTCCCCGTGCAGATTCTTAGCTTGTGTGAACTCTCAGATCCATTAACCGCAGCGAGTCCCCAATTGAGCACCGGAGATATGACAATTTATGCCAGTGGAGGACCTTGTTTAAATTAAGGTAAAAGTTATCTGGGTTTCTCCGGACAAACCACACACATCAAAGAAAATCGTAGCTGTGATAGCAAAGATGGGAAACTAAGTGCTCTCTTCACAAAAATTACTCCTCGAACCTACTGGCTAGCAGTGTGAATTTTGCAGTATCCCTTAAATATACGAGAAATGTAAAATATATGAATGTACAGATTAACAATATTTGTTTTAATGTGTATCAACATCATTGTTTCCCCTGACAAGATCAAAGACTCTTCTCTGCACCATGCATATTCCCAATACCAACAAAGCATTCTATTCAAGTATACAAATAGAAAACACACCCTAATTAAACATTTGGTAAAATGCATTCTTTTCTCCCACTTCCAGATCTCCCAAGTGTCCCTTCAAATTTACCTATACAAGTTTCAGCTTCCTGCTTGCCACTTAGCTTGATAACGATTCAAAAAAAATCATTCCCTTGTTTTCGAGGGTACTTCTTTCTTGTCTGCTCTGTGTAAGACAGGGCAGTATTGACACATGGAATTAATGACAGTGTCTGTAATAAAACAACAGTCATACAAACACCAGTCTGCTCCTTTGATAACATGGCATGTTTGGGACCTATTCACCTCCCTATAATTGAGTACTACATAATAGTTCCGATCCTTTCATGTAACATTATTTTGTTCTATGATTAGAAAAGGAGGGGGGGAATCTATATACCATTGCCATCTTTATTCACCAGCTGATTAATGCTGTGTTTTAATGAGTGTGGCTGCTATTTAGGCAGGTTCTGTTACATACTTGTTTTGTTGACTTCTGTACAATGTACAACAAAACCCAAGCTGTGATAATTGGAGACCATTTCATCTGCAAAAGGATTCCTGCTATTAATACAAGGTTGGCTTGGAAAAAGCACCCTGACATTTTAAATTAGTCAATTAATATATAATTCTCCCATCATTTATAATGAAGAAAGTGTTTTTATCAGACTTTTTAATTAACATGGAATATTTCCAATAGTGTAGGATATAAACAGATGGAAAGTTACACAACAGTGATTTAATCTGACTAAATTTAGTCTCTTGCAACTCTGAAAGCTTATGTTAAAATCTTTTTGCACAGAGTGAAGGTGGTTTTGGAAGCTCAATCACTTTTGGAAAGTAAACTTATTTACAAGCCAACAATTCTCATTGCTGTAACAAGGTGATTTATACTACTTGCTTTCAAACAGGTTTTATTTAAAATAAATTCAGGGCCAACTCCAGCCAATCAACACCCTATCCAACACCTGGCCCAAGTAGTACTGAAAGTTTCCCATTGCTGGAGACATTTCAGTATCTTCCTTTCCCCCCTTGCATTTAAAAAAAATTAGAAAAGCTTTTGTGGGCAAAACCCAACTTTGTCAGATGCACAGATGGAAGTTACAGCAGCAGGCATAAATATACAATCTAAAAATCTGCATATTTATGCCTGCCACTGTAATTTCCACTCCATGTATCAAAGTTAGTTTTTACCCACAAAAGCTTATGCCCAATAAGTCTTTTAAGGTGCCATACGACTCATTGTTTTTGTGATACAGGCTAACACTGCTACCCCTCTGACATTTGTCACCATGTATGTAGGATAGACTCTTAATTGGAAATTCTGTGTTATACTTCATTCAGATATTTTAAAGATGCTATCATTGTATATGTCCTAACTTCTGATGAGTAACGAGTTCATATTCTGTATGCCACGTTCCCTTTGCATGGATTACAAAACTCCAGACAGATAACCATTTGAAATTTCAACAATAAACCTTCCCAAAACCCACCCCAATTTAAAATCTCATCCTGTACAAAGCTCTTTCAGTAGTGAGGTAAAGAAGCCAGAAACATTACAAATGTGTATATTCACTCCTCTATGCAACACTACCTATATTTACATGAGATGTAAAATACTGTTTAAAAAGTTAACCTGTTATGTTAAGTTTAACTGGGCTGGGCCTGCTGCTATGGGCAGGCAGGCCGCTCCTGTCTAACTGGGCTGCTGATCAACCAGTAATGCCAGCCAGGTAACCAGTTAACCCTTTACTATCTTTAGTTTAAAATGAAGCGTAACTGGATGAATTAATTTTCCCCCAAACTTGGCAATAATTAGTTCTTACGAGGCAAATTTGATCAGAGATTCATTCGATCAGAGATTCATTCAAGCACAACTACCTCACTGAAAAGTTATAACTAACTAAAAATAGCAGTTTGCAACCTCACCTATAGTCCAATATCCATTGAGTCACTCTACTATTAGAGCGTTAATAGCTTTAAAGATGCCAATAAAACCTTATCAACATCATGCTTTATTTAGGGTTACTAAATGCCATGAAACAGTTTCAAACACTCCCTTGTTGCATGCAATCATCTCCTACAACAGGCACTTTTCAATAACAATGTCAATACTAAAGTAATCAAAAAAGGGTCAGCTTCATAGCTCACTACATTTGCATCCAAACACAACTGATTGAGCCCTTTTAAAAAAGATGCCATGCTTTTATTCCTCAGGCATGCAATTGGGCCATCAGATAACACATTTTAAAAATAAATCCGTGAAATCAGATTTAGAATGGCCTGTAATTATATGGGATGATTTTGCCATTTTCAGTCAGGGATGTATCAGTCCTTTACTTTTTCATAAGCAAAATGTATTTGTATTAGCCACACAAGATTTGCTGCAACCCCATACAAGCCCACTTTAATCACTTGCCCAAGTTGTAGGGAACATAAGAACAGCCATACTGGGTCAGACCAAAGGTCCATCCAGCCCAGTAGTCTGTCTGCCAACAGTGGCCAATGCCAGGTGTCCCTGAGGGAGTGAACCGAACAGGTAATGATCAAGCGATCTCTCTGCTGCCATCCATCTCCCCATCTCACAAAGTGAAGCTAGGGACACCATTCCTTACCCACACTGGCTAATAACTGTTAATGGACTTAACCCTCTATGAATTTATCTAGTTCTCTTTTAAACCTTGTTAGTGTTCTATCCTTCACAATCTCCTCAGGCAAGGAGTTCCACAGACTGAATATGCGCGGTGTGAAGAACTTTATTGGTTTTAAACCTGCTGCCCATTAATTTCGTTTGGTGGCCCCTAATTTTTATATTATGGGAACAAGTAAATAACTTTTCCTTATTCACTTTCTTCATACCACTCATGATTTTATACACTTCTATCATATCCCCCCTTAGACTTCTTTCCCAAGATAAAAAGTCCTAGTCTCTTTAATCTCTCCTCATATGGGACCCATTCCAAACCCCTAATCATTTTAGTTGCCCTTTTCTGAACCTTTTCTAATGGCAGTATATCTTTTTTGAGATGAGGCAATCACATCAGTATTCAAGATGTGGGTGTACCATGGATTTATATAAAGGCAATAAGATATTCTCCATCTTATTCTCTCTTTTTTAATGATTCCTTACATCTGGTTTGCTTTTTAACTGCCACTGCACACTGCGTGGACTTCTTCAGAGAACTATCCACGATAACTCCAAGATCTTTCCCAACTAGTAGTAGCTAAATTAGCCCCCCATTATATTATCTGCAATTTCACATTACCCAGCTAGTCTTTAAAACTATGGGAAGGAAAGAACAGAGAAGAAAGCTTCCTCCCCCATTTTCCTGTTCAATTTCTTTCCCCTTTACCAAGTGCCTCCCCTTAAATGATGAAAAGCATGTTGGTGCTGGAAGGAGTGGATAATGATTTATTAACATTTAAATTAACATTCTAGCAGAGAAGGGAAATTCAATGGATGTTTGTCTAATTAAGATTGCACTGGTATTTCTGCTATTTTCAATTACTTTCAATGTTTCTTCCACCGCCAGCTTCCTGATGCGTTACTTCCTATCATGAGAACAATTAGCAAGTCTATCTAGGACAGCCATCTCTAGCCCATTTACACCCAAGATCACTTTCTGAATGTAAGGGCAACCCAAAAATCTATTCTACTGCTTCCTCAAGCCCCCACCCCTTCCCAGAAGCCCTGCTCTACTCACTTCATCCCCTCTGTCAACTGCTCTTACCTTACCCTCACTCACTGTCACTGGCCTGGGGCAAACTGTTGGTCTTTGGGAGAGGGTGTGGGCTCTGGGTTGGGACCAAGGTGCTTGCAGGGTGGGAGGGACTTCCCAGAACCCAGTGTTTGAGGGGAACCTGCTTAATAGCCAGCTCCCCATGAGCACTGACTCCTGTCTGCTTCCTCCCCACACTGCTGCCTCTGATACACAGGCAATGGGGGTGGGGGCTTGTGTGTAACAATGTTAACCAATGAGCCAGAGCTCATCAGTTAACCATTTAACCATGTAAACTATCACATTCCTAATTAGCAGTGAAATAAGCCCCTTTCCATTTGTATTTCTGTTTGTAAGCCTGTTAACATAAATTCATTTCTCACAGGCCATCTACTAGACTATAGACCAGTGATGAGCAACCTAGGCTAGTAAGTGGGCCACATGCATGCCTCTCCATCTTAGTGGGCCACAAGACTGTTGTAACCAAAACAGTCTCCAGGGATAGGGTGGTTTTGCTAACTGTGCTCATGTACCTAGAATTTACGGGCATATAGACTGAATCGTAGCAAGGCTTTGATTGGATGCAGGGGAGCACAGCTCTCAGTCAATGTTACATGCAATCACCACATACCTCACTGTGTCCTTGCTTTACATGCATGTCACTTTAGTAATACAGATAGGAAAAAGGCTACATATGGAAACCAATGGCATCTGGCAACCCTGCAACTATGAAGAAAATATCTTATGGGCCACACACAAAATCCTGATGGGCTGTATTCTAGCCACAGGTTGCCCATCACTGCTAATGAGGGTAACAACATTTATCCCCTACTTGTGTGACCTGGACTAGATTTTACTCCGCAAACTAGAAATAAATGTTGTTCCTCTGTCTGCCAAGTCATCTATTGACTTAGGGTGTCCTCCACTGCTGCTTCTCAGCTTGATCCTTAGTGGTCTATTTTTCTCCCCTAACACTGTAGATTCCCCACCTTTCCTCAACCCTTATCTCTGCCACACTGGCAGTCCATACATCCCAATCACTCCCATGACTGCTTTCTTCTGTTAATTACACCACCTTCTTCCTAATCCATTCTGAACACTCCCTGCCATTTTGTCCCGTCTTGCTCTCCTCTCTAGGGCAAGGAAGTGAGAGCAGCACACTTACACAGCTCATGAATGAGACACTATGTACAGTCATCACTGTACTGAAAAAACTGCAGCTAGACAGGGAGACTGTGGTTAAGGCAGGAAAAAAAAAAATCAGTACACCTGTCAAAACAGATCAGTTTCTAGATGCTCTGAAAAACCAAGTGTATTTTATGTACGTTGCTTGATGTTTTAAACCAAAATTTCTGAATCAACTTAACATGCATCTGATTTCTCTACCTTGAATTCTTTGCTTTATTGCAGGAATCAGCCCTTCCCAAAGGTTCTGTCTACATTAATGTTTAAATAGAATTCGATGGAACTGTGTTATGTTCCAATTCCTGCTATCTGCCAAAACATAAGCATAGTTTTCCAGTCCAGTGAAAATGGCCTAAACAGAGCAGACAGACATAAGTATGTAGATAACCAAAAAGCAAGCAAATTATTAGCATTCATACATACCTCTGACAAAGTAAACAACTGGGGCCTAACCCTCTCTCTCAAGAAGAGCTAGGATTAAAAACCATCCACTTTGTTTTATTGTAGTATTTTGGACAGGGTTACGTTACCTGGAAAGCTTATCAAACATGTTGACAAGTTTCATGGCTTCATATTCTTTTTGTTCTTCTGTCATTTCATCCATAGGATTGGGCATTGGCTCCTCCACATGACCAGTGATAAGGTTAATGCTGTGAAGGGGGGGAGAGGGGAGGGGGGAAAAGAGATGGTTGTAGCATTTACATAAATAAATACATACAAACAAACACATAATATAATAACTGTCATACTGGGTCAGACCAAAGGTCCAGCTAACCCAGTAGCCTGATATGGCCAATGCCAGGTGCCCCAGAGGGAATGAACAAAAAACAGGCTGTCATTGTTTGATCTACCCTGTTGCCCATTCCCAACTTGACAGAGGCTAGGGACACCATTCCTGCCCATTCTGGCCAATAGTCATTAAGGGACCTTTCTTCCATGAACTTAATCTAGTTCTTTTTTTAACCATTTTATAGCCTTGGCCTTCACAACATCCTTTGGCAAGGAGTTCCATGGGGAAGTATCGTGAGCAGTTTGTATCATCTGCAAATTTTGCCTCACTGTTCACTTTCTCCAGACCATTTATAAATGTTCAATATAATTGGTCCCAGTACAGACCCCTATGGGACACCATTAGTTAACTCCCTTCTGAAAACTGACCATTTATCCATACCTCTTTCCAGTTATCAATCCATGAGAGGACCTTCCTTATCACATGACAGCTTATTTTGCTTAAGAGCCTTTGGTGAAATTTTCTTTGGATTTTGACAGAACTCTTTGAAATTATAATTCCCTGGCAGCATCATAAAACCGTTTAATGCCTTCAAATTGCTAGTAAAATTCTGCAGTTCTTTTCGGGGATAGCCTTCCTCCATATTGTTTTATATTCATTTTGTTGGCTTTAAAAATTTTTTTTTACTGTATTAGCTCTAGGTTAAGCATTCAAATACCTAAGTCTCAGAAGAGGAATTCTATTCAAGGAGAGCTTTGAGTTAATTGTCTGGAACTATTATTTGACACACAGACCAGTCTGGATGGTGCATTTTATCCTCAAAATATGTAATGGGAGTACCTTAAAGTGGCATTACCACTGTTTTCTTTTTGCACTCATTTCTACTGAGCCACATTTACTCCAATGTCACATGCTGAATTTACAATGCTAGCTGTTAGAAACTCCCTCCTTCCCCTATTTTTTTAAAACTTATACACAGACGGCCAAATTTGATACAGAAATTGGATGCAAGAGACAAGATACCTTGAAGTGCCTTTTTTTTTTTTAAAGTGACTTTTCAGAGCAGGGTCATACTTAAAAATGAAATAATAAAAATATTAAAAAATAAAAGTACTGTAGTGGAGGAAGTCACTTGAAGTCTTTTCAGAAACAAAATGATGAATCGCAGACTAAGTACACAAATATCTTTTAAATTCAACATGCTTGTAATGTATTATCTGGAGATCAAAGGACTGTTTTCAGGTAAGGTTCTTGAAAGATACCAAGACATAGTGGCTAGAAAGATGTCCCAAAAATCGGGAGAGATGAAGTCTGCCATCTTTCTTCTCAGTGAAATGTGCTGCTTCGGGCGGGCGGGGTAAAGAGGAGAGAGAAGGTTTTTTGGCTGTGTAATTGGAGATTCAGAAAAAGCCAGAACCAGCACATCAAGAAGATTTAGGGTCTTCAAGCAAGGCAGAGCAAAGTAAGGTAACAAGCA
This sequence comes from Pelodiscus sinensis, assembly GCF_052426305.1. Taxonomy (NCBI): domain Eukaryota; kingdom Metazoa; phylum Chordata; order Testudines; family Trionychidae; genus Pelodiscus; species Pelodiscus sinensis. Next base: position 98,554,731 of record NC_143052.1, read on the forward strand.
AGCACTACTCAAGCACTACGATGGGCATCTGAAATAACTTGAAGCCAGATAAGGTAACCCTTCATATAGCTAAATTTCCATCACTTAAATTAGTTGCAATTGATGAAGTTATGGAGGAAGTATTCAAGAACCACAGAAACACTGGTTCACACACACACAAAAAAAAAGACACTGAAAACCTTCATAAAGACTGTGGAAAACAGTTTATGTAAACACACACAGCTCCAAATTGTAAGCTATGATAGCCACCTTTGACAAAGGGCAGAGAGGAGGAGACTAAGAGTGCATCTAGACTGCAGGTTTTTGTTTGTTTTTTTTAAACAGCCGTTTTTCTGAAAAAACTTCACTTACATCCACACTGCTATTGTGTTTTCAAAAGAAAAATCAAAACAGCACCAGGGTTTTTCTGACATTGTAAACCTCATTTTACAAGGAAGAATGTCTTTTCCAAAAGAGCTCTTTCAGAAAAAGGCACGTGTGGACGTAGAAGAGGCATTTTTTTCCCAAAAGAAGAGGCCTCCAGGAAAAAGCACAGGTTCTGTCCATAGTAAATCAAAGCTTAAATGCTAGTTAGCATTCACACTGAATGGATACTATCTTTCAAAAAAGCAGATTGCAAAAGCACATTGAAAAAGCAGTGTGGATGCTCTTTCGGAAGAAGTTTTTTTGGAAGATTTCTTCCAAAAAACCTTTTGAAAGAAGCTTGCAGCCTAGATGTACCCTTAGCGAAAACACAAAGAATAGGGCAGTTTAAACAGGAAGAAAAAAATTAGTACTGTACTTTGGCTTTGCAGATTTATACTCTTCAGTGTCTGTATCTTCATCATCTGAGTACCAGTGATCTCCCCTTCCTCCTGCTAACAGGCCTCTTGCTGCCAGTAGTCCTGCTGCATTACCATAGCCTGTATACTTTAACAAGTTGTCAACTGCAGAGACAAGCAGATCAATTAATGAAGCTAGAATTTTAATTACAAATATTGTACTTTAAAACTTGTTCTAAAGCTGCATTACAAAGCCTAACTTTATGTAGTGACCAGTTGGTTCTATAAACTAACTGAAAAAGACAAGTGAGATTCTATATTTAATTTTGGTGTGGTAGGCCACTCTTTTGAGACTAAAGCAATAAAGATGACAAATTTAAGTTTGCTTGTATTGAATCATTTTGTCAGACAATTATAGGAGCTGAAAAGCTGTGAGAAGTCAAGAGTTAGAATACACAATTTCACAAGAAGATGGGTTCCAGTGATGCAAGCCAGGATTGGGACCTGGGACTTCCAAAATTGTAATTCTGGTTCTACACCCTGCCCTTTTGTGGCTTATTCAGTAAATGCCATTTTATCTCAGTTTCCTCATCTGTAGCACAAAGAGGATAAGCAGCTACCCAAAAGGAAATCCCAAGAGTTCAACCAATGTTGGGGAACTGCTTTTGAGAAAAAAAACAGGGGCTTTATTTGGTTTGATAAATTATGTAGGGTGGGATTTTCACTGTACAAACATCTGAAAGATTAGATGGCATAAAACATTTGTCACCAACCATTAAAAAAAGATTTTTTTAAAAAGAAAGTGGAATTAAGCCTACATCAGACTGATTTTTCTGTTTCTGCCATCAAGTTCTCATTTTGCTAGTAGCGCACAGACAGAATTTGTGAGGAAAAGTAACAGTTTCTAAGCTTTACCAACACAGCATCATTACTTGATATGTAGGCCACTTAGAAGTAGACAGCTTCCAAATCCTCTCTTGCATACCAAGCCAGGAGGGGTTAGGAGAACATCAAATACACTCTACTCATCCCTTCTTGGGAGCAGGCTCTATTGCTATGCAACAGGACAGTGATGTGCTCCAAATGCAGTCCACTGAGCCCTCATTCAAAATAAGGGTCACCAAAAGGTATGTTCTTAAGGGAGAATGAGGGTTTTTTTTTGGGGGGGAGGGTGGGGAGGGAGAGATTTGTGTGGTTTATTTTAAAGCCATGTATATTCTCTGGAGGGGGAAAAAAAACAAAGAAAACAACAGACTTCTATAGGGGCATAGGCCTAGATTCCCCCCTCCAAACAGCACTTCTAAGAATAGCCTTCCTTGAACACAGAATTACAGAAGTGTTTGTTCTTCTACCCTACAAAGGTAACACGCAAGCATGCTTATGCCCACATTTGGTTTTCAACAAGAAAACTATAAGAGCAGTTGCTAGCATTCTCTTAACAGAAATTGCAAAATGGTGGTTGTATCTGAATGTATACTCAGATGAAAAATTTACACCAGTACAGGAACCCTCTCCTTCCTCCCGATTTAAGCCCTTTTCACAATGGCATAGAAAGCCTGGAACATTCCCTCTGCACTGGGTGAATTCCAATCCAATTTGGTAGCAATCAAAAATAATTTATATATTAATATTTTGGGGCCTAATGGTAAGAAGAAAATTAATTCTCAGTCATTTCTGGTGTCCTGTTTTGCAGTTGCTCTGTATATGGAACTCCCACCGAAATGAAATAAACAACTTTGCTTGAAGTCAATGAGAGTATTGGGCATTGAACAGCTACAGCAAAAAGTTTATAGCTAAAACTACTTATAGCTCATGTCACTGACATTAGATTAGGGACCAAAGACTGAAAAACGCATACAAACTACATAAGCTTTTCCATCCAGCTTGAAACCAGTCAGCTGGGCGGTATAGAGAAGCTTGTCATTATCAATTCCATGATAAACAGAAAATTCTAGCCTCCTGGCTTTTAAACTGATAAATTTACCCAAAATTACATCTTAAATGTTATATTTTTTATATAAAGAGAAAAGCTCTTAGAACAAATTTTTACTGCAGTTTGCTGTGCTATAAACAGTGCTGTGGAAGTACAATTATACTTTAACATCATTATTGGATTGGTACTAGGTTTTTGTTAGATATCAAACTTTGAAAACCGCTTAAGAGTTGAAGACTTCATGAAGCATATTACTAAAAGGTAAAACAACAACTGTATAATTAAAGAAAGTTTAGATAATCAAGATACAGTAAAACTCCAGTGGTCCAGCATCCAATGGTCCAGCACTCCTGATGGTCCAGCACCATTGGAACCCAGAAGTGCTCTGGGCAGCCGGACAATTGGAGCTGCTCTGCCCCAGCTTCCCTGATTCAGCTGCTGCTGAAACGGACCAGTTGACTTGGGACAGAGCAGCTGGGGTGGCCCGCAGTGCCGAGGGGCGCATCCCCTCCACTCCACCCCAGACCCCTCATAGCCCCCCCCCGATAGTCCAGCATATCTGATAATCCGGCACCCCCTGGGTCCTAAAGATGCCGGATTATCGGAAGTTTACTGTATTTAATCACAATTTATTTCCGGTAAACTGTTTCATCTTTAGAATGCAAGATTTTTGAACCATGGGCTGTTGTCTTCCTATTTGTCTCTAACACCCACTACTTTTTTGGTAGTAAAAAAAAACCCTAAAATCCTATTGGTCATGTAAGGCTCAAGTTCTTATTTGAACAGCAATTAGTCTAATTTTTCATTTTTTTAAAAAAAGTATTTGAAGAACACACTTCCACCGCAATAAAATTAACTAGATTAAAAGGTGTTAATTCCATTTGAAGAAAAAATAAAAGATATTTAATATTACACAGAAGCATGGTAGCTGTATGTGCTCCCAGGAAGCAGAAAGAACAATCAATAAGTTACAAGATCTGTGTTTAAGCTAGCTAATTTACAAAAGGGAAGGTAGGGGGAAATACGTAAAGAATTTCATTAATTTTATAACTACTGTTTAGACTGGCCAGATCCTCAAAACAAAGGTCAATTCTGTCAGGATACACCAATTAAGATCTTAACCTATTGGGCAGCAACTATATAAGATGTTGACGACAGAAAATGGAAGCCATTATCTAATATTTGACCGAAGATGAACAACATTAGGCATGATTTTAGTAGCAGCACAAACAGTACTTTTAACCTAATGGTTGTATCTGGAATTGGGAGGGTTACGGAAATATCTTCCTAAAGCCTTGCTGTAATTAGAATAAGAGGAAACAAAATTGATTTATACCTCTCTCCTTACAAAGGACAAAGAGGAATTCTGCTGCAATCTGCTTTACACCAAGGTCAACATGTGTCATAAGGCGCACAAGTTTATTTCTCACTGTTGTGCCAACTTCAGGACGATTTGATACATCTCTTAATGGAGGCAATACCTATTGTTACAAAAAGAAAAATGAATACACCACACATTACTGGCAGAAGTCACCAACTTGAAAAGAAGCTCTGACAACTTTTGATTTTTTGGAAAAAAACCATACAAAACAAGTTTAAATCCCACCAAGCAAAAGAGAAAGAGAGCAGGACTTTAACAGGGTTCAAAAAAGAGCTAGATGAATTCCTGGAGGTTGGGTCCATCAATGGCTGTTAGCAGGATAGATAGCACTTTGAAACTGCTGTTCAGGCTGGAAGGCTAACTTCTGTAGGGTGTGTAGACATACCAGAAGATATTTTATAGAATACTCCACTTAAATTTCCACACATGATCTGTCATACTCTTACCTCAAATATTCATCTTGGTGATATAGGCATGAAGTAAGGATCTTTGTTTTTAAGAGGTCATTTGGCCTTGCTTCTTACACCTTACTTGAAGTCTTCAAGTAAGATTTTCAACCAAACGTGTAACTTAATGGGTCTTCGTACTTCTAAATCACTGAGTTGGTACAACCAGCCCCTACTAGAATGCAAACTGAACAGGAAAGAGCGAGGGGGCGGGGGCAGAAGGAGGAGGAGAATGCCACCTATTCAGGGTGCCCAACACGTCCCATTAAAACTTTGATGTTTGGTTTGTTGACTGTTTGATTTGACATTTCTGATGTCTGCTGCAAGCTTCAGCTTTAGTAGCGAATAACTCAAAAAAAGAGTCCATAGTCATTGATCTTGCTCTAGTTTATTACACTATGTACTGCTAACGAGGTGTGCAAGCATTATTCCCACTCTGACACTCACAAAGCATGCTCCACTCCTGTCAGAATCATAGGGTCGGAAGAGACCTCAGCATGTCATCGAGTCCAACCCTCTGCCCAAAGCTGAACCAACCTCAACTAATTCATCCCAGCCAAGGCTTTGTCAAGCCAGGACTTAAAAATCAGTTAGTACCAAGAACCATACTGCATGGCTGCGTCTAGACTGGCAAGTTTTTCCGCAAAAGCAACTGCTTTTGCTCAAAAGCTTGCCAGCTGTCTACACTGGCTGCTTGATTTTGCGCAAAAGCACTGACGTTCTACTGTCCGAAATCAGTGCTTCTTGCGCAAATGCTTTGACGTTCCCGTTCGGGCAAAAGCCCTTTTCCGGAAATGTATTTGGGCAAGAGGGCCAGTGTAGACAGCTAAAAACTTATGTGCAAAAAAGCCCCAATGGCGAAAATGGCAATCAGGGCTTTCTTTCGCAAAACCGCGTCTAGATTGGCATGGACGCTTTTCCGCAAAAAGTGCTTTTGCGCAAAAGCATCCGTGCCAATCTAGAAGCTCTTTCCCGCAAATGCTTTTAACGGAAAAGTTTTTCCATTAAAAGCATTTGCGGAAAATCATGCCAGTCTAGACGTAGCCATTGTGTGTCATCCCCTCAGTTCCTAATGCTCAGACTGCAAAAGGACTCTAAAAGCACTTTTGTTTATTATCAAGCCCAGTGTAAATAACTTATAGGGGAAGAGGGAGAGGGCAACCACCTTGTGCACCTCTCATTAATAAAGAAGGCTAACCTTATAAGCTTTCTCTGAATACAACTCTTACAGAGGACAAGATGGATTTATTTGGGATTTTGGTCCCTTTTGGGGGTTGGTTTTAGAACAGAGTCCTTCCACACCTGAACTAGTTCAGCATCTATGTTGCTTCTGCGAAAGGGCTGCTAACCCCAACCCTGAGCCTTATCTCTTGGAGATCAGAGGATCTTGTCCAGCAGGACAGGATGGTAGGGAGAGCCAGAGAGAAAGAAGGCAGGTGTCAGTAGCATGACCTGCACACTATGGAACAACCCAAAGGGCACTTCTATGATTCATCCCATCACAGTGGCATTTTCAGATCTCAGTTCTTCACTTCACAACCTCAGTAGCACACTTTTAATGTAGTTTGTTTGTATTAAACAGAATAGGTTCTTAGGGGAATGACTGTCAAACAAATGAATATGGATTCAGGTGGAGAACATGGAGTAAGTGTAGATTTATATGAAACCCGGTCTTTTACTTCAAAGAAAAGTCCTAAACAAATAAAAGATGCAGAGAACATATGTAGTCGTATATGGCTAGACTATGATTTGAGGCACAGCTTAAATTTGGAAGCTGCATCAACCTTGGAGTAGCCACAAGGGACACTGCAATTTAGTGATGCTGCTGGGACTCAGTTTCTATCCTGCTTCCTCTTTGCTTGGTAAGGGGGCATTTTGAAAGTTTTTCCACTGCACTTCAGCAGATAGTTAAAACTACAGAAGTTATGAAAATGTCTATTTTTTTAAACCTGGGATAAAATTCACCCTATGCAGAAGGCTAGCATGGGACTCATGCTCTACCTGAAAGCTATTTTAAGGGCTTAAATGATGCACAGCAGTTAAGCTCCAATGCCATGGATTATTTTCTGCTGAAGTATTGTAATTTATGACTAAAGTTCAATTGATGGTACAAAAATCCTGATGGATTGACTAGCTTCCATAAGGCTGTAGGGCTATTAGTGATGAGGAGGATTTGCAGAAGTGACTAACAGATTTAGTTGCTAGAGTCCCCTTAGGCTCTTTTGAAAAAAAAAATCCTACCACCTCATACTACCGCCTCAGTCCCTGTTCTAATGTTGCTGAATTGAGGCTCTGTGGCATAAGCCATAGAAGTTGGGCCCAGGCAATTCAAGTGGATTTTCTTGCAATTGAAACAATTTGTTCAGTGTCCCCTCTGTATATTTTAATCATTACAGAAGTGTCATGAGGTTACATCCCAATGCTTACATTTTGTATTTTTAATCTGAAGAATTTAAAGTTAAGAATTTCAGTCTGTTCAATATTTTATTGTTGGATCTGGATTTTCATTTGCTGATACAGGTTGAACCTCTCTAGTCTGGCATGCTCTGGTCCAGCAACATCCTTGGTCTGATATGATTTTAGTTACCCACTGTTCATGGATGTGGCCATTTCCTGTGGTCCCATAAAGTTTGTTTACAGGCACCAGTCCGGGCACTCAGCATTCTGTACTGTTATTTAGCTCTAATTTACCCCTAAAGGTCTAACAGCCCAGTAAGCAGTGGAAGTGTTGGTAATGCTGCTAGACAATATTGACCTCCCATGGCCCAGAAACTTCTCCCATTCAGCACCAGTCAGGTTCCAAGGGTGCAGGATTAGAGAGATTCAACCTATGCAATGATTTAAGTCATTATCATGCATTTGTAGAATGACAATGTTTATTTCCTTCACAGTACTTTGAAATAAAATTATGACATTACATTGAAAACACTAACGTAGATCAATATTTTTGTCATTGAGCTGAGAGAAGGCAACAGTTGCTTATGGATATAGACAATTAATGAAATTTTAATACATGTTGCTTTATATTCACGCATCAACTTTCTCTGTGCCTGAAAGATTTTGTTGCATGTTTTATTTTCAGACATATCTGAATCTTACCTGGGCTTTGATAAACTTCCTGATGTTCCGATGAGCTCGGCAACATTCCGTGAGTAAACTGAGAACTGGAGTCAGACCCTCTCTGTAGCTGCTTCCCTGAAATGGAATTTAAAAAAAATCCCGCAAGCATTGGCTTAGTTACAAGCATCAGACAAGATTATATTTTATATATTCCATGCATACATGTGTTTTGCTTGAAACTTTAGAATAATATGGCTAATTTAGTACACAGACAAGTGGAAAAGAATAATTCTCATTTTTGTAGTGAAATTAAGATTTTTTTCCCCCCCTTCTCAATAAAAAAACCTCTTAATGTCAACAACATAACTGTTAGGAGTGACAATATATCTATTAAAATCTTTTCATTCAGAAGTTTAGAACAATTTTATGTAAAATTTCCCTCTAACTTTGAAACTTTCTGTGCAAAGATTTAGCATGAACACACATTACTATGCACAATTTGAAAAATTAAGAACACACTACCAAAATTCTTCCAGAAATCCATAATTTCTGATGTGCTATTCAGTATTTCAAAAAGGGACTGTTCCATAAGCTAATTTTAATCTAAAAATTTGCAATTTAAGACAACCTAGCTCCCTTGGATGTCAAATATTTTCAACTGCTTTTTATCTGAACATTATATATAACGTACAATTTAATGGCGTTTCAGCCTTCATTTTCTTTGTGTTGTGGGTTCAACACACATTTTATTCAGCATTTAGGCTTAATCCAAAACCCAACTGGTACTGGCGCAGAACTTTCAAGCATACGTTTAAATTATTTGTTGCACTCTGACCTGAACAAGTTTTGCTGATCTTGCTTTTCTAACCATAGATGGTATTCTCCTCAATGATAACAGAAATACAGTTTTGTCAGTAAAATACAACATCTCAGCCACAAGAACCAAAAAGGTTCCCATCCACATTTGTTACTTTTTATAACCTCAACAATGTTTTCAACTTTACTGTATTTAAAGGAAACAGAGTCAACATCACATTAAAAATTGGTTGGCAGTCAGGCTGGTTTTATCATCTGTAAATAAATTCTGATTAAGTAGGATACTCTCTCCTTCGCTTTGCTTTTCCTTGTTATTTTATTAGTTGTGTTAGGAGATACATGTTTTACTTTTATACACCACATGCCTGTTGACATGTTTCATAAATTTATGAATAATTCTATATTAATATAGTTCTCACAAACTTTTCAGCTTCAGAATGGGTCTGATCTGAAAGTTTGCTGAATTACATATCAATCCTACCTCTTAAAAATGTACAGTTCTGCAGGAGGAGGCGGCAGCTATATGGATCTGGAGTTATGGTTCAAGCTCATGTCTACCTTTACAAGAAGGCATTCTTTTTGTGCCATGTCACCCTTACCTTGTCTATTCTTTTCTCCATGAAATCCAGCAACACTTGAATGGCATCCATATTCATACCATTATATTTTAAAACAGTTTCTTCTTGAGTTGATGGACTAATGAGGACATCCAAACAAGAAACCGGAATATTGCTCAAAAGGTTGACTGCATTACTGAAAGAAATTTTTAGAAAGCCTGTTACTCTCAGTCAACTAACCTTCTTTAAACAAAACATGGACGAGATTAAAAACAATTAAAAAAATACATTCAAATAATACTTTCTCCACAAAATATGGTACACAATCAGTATTGTGCATTCAATTAATATTCTGTATTTTATCTAGTTAGTGCTCTAGTGATAATTAAATGCTGTACCAAACCACAGGTAATTTTAACAGTGACTGAAAAGTATGCCATTATCAATACTACTTATGTGCTTAAAAAAAGCTAGTGTAAATAATCAAGAGTGAAAAGCCGTATACTAGCTATGCACAGTGTACACAGCTACAGTTTAAGATGCTTCTTCATTCTCAATTCTCTATTCTTGCAAAGAACACATGTTGTGTTACTAAAGGAGGAGAGGTCAATATAGCTGCTTTTCATTACTTGCTGATCTTAGTTGAATCAGCCAGAAGTAAAGTATACGCATAACTATAAGAATTGGATGTTTGTTCCATAAATTGATGCTGCATGAAATAGGAGGATCTCACAAATCGGTTTTGTAGGAATGAGGGGGAAAAAAAAAAAAAAAAAAAAATCACAAAATGTCTCTTGAAATATATAAGTTTTAATTTTCCAATGCTTAAGTGTTATAAAACCACCAGAATATTTGAATAAAAATGTTTTGATCCCCCTTGAAAAGGAGGGGAAAAAGTCATAAATGCGGTTCATACATCTTCATATGTTAGCACCTGGACTTGCCTCCTCAAGTACGGCAGACATTTAAGGCTCTCAAAAACACAAAATCAAAAACTAAAGTTCAGAGACATCAAGTACTGGATTTTTTTAAAATGAGTTTTAGAATTTCCAAAACAGTAAGTGTCTGACAACCCTTATGCATTGTCAGAATCAAAGGGGAAACCGTGTTTAAGTTAGAGTAGTTCTGTAGTACCTATTTTTGTTAATCTCTAAGATGCCACTGGACAACTTATTTTCATTCAGAGGAGTAACTCAATACACAAATAGCCCCATTGACTTTAAGCTGACCACTCATGGTTGAAGGTAATATTCAATACAAGTGAATTGGATCAGGTCTTGATTTTTCAAACCATACGTAAGCCAGTTAATAGGAACTAATATTTATTTAATTCAAGGTAACTAGATCACAGGATCCTTTTTTAAAATGGAAAAACATGTTAGCATTTGACTAAGAATTCCTGTGTTATGGTCTAGTTTGTTTTCAGAGAGCCTTATTCTGCTCTTCTGAAAGGACAAAAGTTAAATTGGATTTATAAACTTCCCTCAGATTGATACAGCCGCTCCCCGAGTTGCGAACAGTCGAGTTACAACCGTTCGTACTTACGACCAAAGCTCCCATGGGGCGGACGTAAAAGGCGGTCCCCGAGTTACGAACATGACCCGCGCTTATGAACAGTGCGGTCGCGTGTAATTCAATGGGGTCCGAGTTACGAACAGTTGAAGTTATGGACCAAGTGTTGCTCCGTAACTTGTTCGTAACTCGGAGAGTGGCTGTATATGGATAGTTGCTGAAAGAGAGGCACCCCCTCTATATCACTAAAGGTAAGTCTAGACTACACGCTTCTTTTGAAAGAAGCTTCTTTGAAAGAATCTTTCAAAAAAGCTTTTTTCTAAAGAGATAGTCTAGACAAAGACAACTTTTTCAAAAAAGTGATCTGCAATCTGGATGCTCTCTTTTGAAAAAGCCCTGTTTGCGGTTAAGAACGCTTTTTTTCGATAGAGCTCTTAAAAAAAAAAAAGACTTCTTCCTCGTAAAATGAGGTTTACCGCTGTTGAAAAAATCCGCTGTGTTCTTTCGATTTAATTTTGAAAGAACATGGCGGCAGTCTAGACACAAGTGAAGTTTTCGAAAAAAGGCCACTTTTTTCAGAAAAACCCCTGTAGTCTAGACATTGCTAAATGGTGGTTAATCAGCAGTCAGGCTGTTAACAGATTAATCTGAAAAAAAAAAAAAAAAAAAAAAAAAAAAAAAACTCCCAAACCCCACCACCCCCCCCCACACCCACCCACCCCCCACAACAACCCTGGTTTCTTACTTTTTATTCTTCGAGATGTGTTGCTCATGTCCATTTTATGTAGGTGTGCGCCCTCTGAGTTCAGGACAGCCCTGCCAAAGCCTGTATCCATCTAGCTTGATGAGCCAGTGCGGAATGATTGGTGAAGTTGTGGATAGAAGACCACGTGGCCACCCTACAAATGTCCAGGATAGGGACCCGAGCTACAAAGGCCATAGAGGAGGCCTGAGCCCTAGTGGAGTAGGCTGTGAGGAGAGGCAGTGGCACCCTGGCCAACTTGTAGTATTCATTAATACAGGAAGCGATCCATTAAGAGATCTTCTATATGGAAACTGGTTGCCTTTTCAACGGTTCCGCTATTGCTACAAACAGCTGAGGGGACTTGCAGAAAGACCTTGTCCTATCTCAATAAAATGCCAAAGCTCTCCTGACATCTAGCGTGTGAAGCTATTTTTCTTTGCCCGAAGCATGGGACTTAGGGTAAAATACTGGGAGGAAAAGGTCTTGGGAGACATGAAAATGAGACACCACTTTGATGTGAAAGCCACCAGGGAAGATACCTTTCAGAAAAGGTGCAGTAATGAACATCACTAGGGGCTCAAAGGGGGGCCCCCCATGAGTTTGGTCAGGACCAGATTGAGGTTCAACTGAGGTACAGGTTGATGCACATGTGGGTAGAGCCTATCCAAGTCCTTCAGGAACCAGCCCAGTTGGAAGGCTAAAATGGCTGCTAAGTGCAACTTAAACATCAATGAGAAGGGTGGCCCCTGAACCCTAAGGTCCAGAAGGTAGTCCAGAACCAGTGGGACCTGAGCACCCTTTGGTAAAACCCCTCTGTGGGTGGCCCAAATGGAGAAGTGTTTCCCCTTAGCTAGATAGGTGGCCCTAGTAGAGGGCCTTCCTACTTCCCAACTGGTCTTTCTGCAGCCACTCTGAGCATTGCAGTTCCGCTGCTGTCAGACATGCAGCTTCCAGGTCATTAAGTGCAGGGACCACAGGTTCGGGTGGTGAAGCCTGCCAAAGTCCTGTGTTATCACATCCGGGTCCAATAGGAGGGCTATCAGCCTGTCACAGGAAAGGCTCAAAAGGGATGGTGAACCAGTGCTGCCTGGGCCACGCTGGTGCAATGAGTATCAGAGATGCCCTGAACTCCTGCACCCGTAGGAGCACTTTGTGTACCAATGGGAAGGGTGGGAACGTGTAAAGCAGCCCCTGGAGCTAGAGGTGATGAGTGCATCTCCTGGAGACCCTCAACCCAGAGCCATGAAGGAACAGAACCTGGGGTGCTTCCTGTTCTGGTGGGTCACAAATAGGTCCAGGAGAGGGAACCCCCACCTGTGGAAAATTTGGAAGGCTACATCTCCTCTGAGAGACTATTCACATCCAGAGAAAGACCCGCTCAACTCGTCTGCCAGAGTGTTCGAGACCCCAGAAAGTTGGTGGCAATTAGGTGGCTACCCTCCCTGATGCACAGATCCCAGAGCTAGAGGGCTTCCTGATACAGAGGAGGGGAACGGGTTAGGGCCCATCCTGCCTGTTTATGTATGAGATCACCAAGGTGTTGTCGAATAGAATCAGACCTGTCCCTCCCCTGAGCCTGGGGAGAAAAGCTTGACACTGATGTGGAGGGAGAGGTCTTCCCGTAACCACATACTGTGTGTCCTCATGTCACCGACGTGAGCTCCCCAACCCATGTCGGACACGTCCATCACCAACCAAAGGGTCATGAGGGGCCTAGAGAATGGTACTCAGGCGCAGACCACCCACCCCCTCCTGGGTCCACCAATCCAGAGAGTGGAGGATTTCAGAGGGAACAATCACCACTCTGTCCCAAGAGTTTAAGGGATGGGTTGTGAGCCTGTGCCAGCTGGATGCATGCGGAGTCCAGCATGCTGGATCGCATAAGTGCAGGCAGCCATGAGATCCAGCAGGCACATACAGTTCCCTCTCTCATTTAGGGCGCAGCTTGATGCCTTTACAGATCTTACAGGCCTCAGACAGATGAGCTTCGCCGAGGCACTGAGGCAGGCTCTGTTGGGGTCACCACAGGGCATAGGCTTCTGGCACTTCTTGCAGGGCTTGAAGCCTTGTAGCCTGGACATGCTCCGCCAAATGCACCAGGGACACAAAACAAGCCCTGTGCCTAAAACAGTGTGCAAAGTACTGCACTTAACTATCAACTGCTAGATAAAGAAACATGAACCTCGAAAACTTTGATGATTAAACAAACAACTAAGATGAACTTTTAAGAGGCGCTTGCAGAGCAAGAGCAAGACACCTTCCAACAACTGTCGCGAGCAGTAAGAAGGACCTAGTGGGTCTAGGGCCAGCAGGGGTATATATTAGCTGATATATCACCACCACTCCAGGGAGCTCCCCTGCTGGCCTGATGGGTACTGCTAAGGAAAAATATTCCAACGTGTGCGTGCAGCGTGCACACACCTATGTGGATGGACATGAGCAATCACTCGAAGAAGAATACTGTAGAACACATTTCAGGTTGTCCAGATAGACCAGGATGAACAATAATTGTTAATGGGGGCCCACGCCAAGATTTTGGAAAGTCATTAAGGGCCACACTTCTATTAAGGGGGTCAGGGATGGTCGCTGGGTAAAGAAGGGAGCTTGGGGTAGGGAACTGGGATGCAAGAAAGTGTGTGGGGTCTGAAAGGGAGTTTAGGGGAAGAAGGGGGCTGTGATCTGAGGCAGGGGCTTGGGGTGCCAGGTCCAGGAGTGTGTAAGGGTGCCGGAGAGGATTTTAGCCTGGGGGAGGGGCTCTAGCAGGGGGTGCAGGGTCTGGGAGGGAGTAGTGACATGAATGAAGGGGGTGCAGAGGGTTTGTGTGGTGACCTGGAGCAGGAGAAACGGGGTGCAGGAGACAGTTCTGGCGGGGCGGGGGGGGGGAAGGATGTCGAAGGAGGTGCAGGGTCTTGGAGGGAGTTGTGACCTGAGAAGGGGTACAGAGAGTTTTGGTGGTGGCCTGGGGCAGGTAGTTGGGGGAAAAAGGCTAGGGTGCCAGAGGCAGGCTTTGGTTGGGAGGCACTTACCTAAGCAGCTCCCAGCCAGCAGCCCTGTAGGAACCAGAGACAGGCTCTCTGCTGATATCTGAGTCAGCTGGCTGCTCCACATGGAGTCTGCTCTGGGCATAAAGAGGTGGAGGGAGGGAGGCTTCACATGCTGACCCTGGCCTCAGCAAAATTTCTCAGCCCTTATTGGCCAGAAACTGGCCAATGAAAGCTGAGAGATTTTTGCTGGGGGCTGCGAGCAGTATGCAAAGTCTCTCTCCCCTTCTTCCCCAGCAGTCCAGAACAGAAAGCAGCTCTCTGCCTAAGGGTTCCGGTGAGGTGGCTGTGGGCTGGGTGCAGTGGCTTGGCGGGATTAATCTGGCTTGCTGGCTGCCTGTTGCTCACCCAATATAGACTCTGAAATGGCATCTTTGCAGTATAGACGTACCCAAACACCACAACCATCGTAGTGAGTCCAAGTCTGTAGACCCAGACTTGGACTCAACAGGTTCCCTCTAGGGATGTAGTTGACTAGTCACTATCTGATAAGCTTATGCTTATCCAATAATCTCGTAGTGACTCGACTAGTTGCTTTCCTTCCCTTTACTGCCTGGGGGTGCAGAGCCAGCTTAAAGGCCAATCCCTCCCCCGCATCACCATCTGTGCTGGGGGCATGGGAAGCAGAGGCACAGTGGGGAAACAGAATGAGTGGGGACTGAAGCCGGCTGAAGCACTGCAGTGGGAACATGGCAGCAAGGGGGGGGGGGGGCGGGAGGAGAAGAAGAGCTGGTGCCGAGGGAGCCATCTTAAAAAGCTGGTTCCCACCAGCACCATCTCTGGGGTGCCGCCAGCAGTCCCTGCTGCCTCTATCAGAGGCAGGAGGGGGAAAAGGGGAGATAGGGGAGCTGTTGCCAAGCAGCCTTTGTCAGCATGAGCCAGAACTGAGCAATCCTGGCTCACGCAGACATTGCGCCTCTGTATTTTCAATGTATTAAGAGCCCAAGCTACAGTGTGGGTGGCTCCCAGAGCTCCCTCCACTGTGGCACTCCAGAGCAGTCCTATCGACCAATTGTTTAGTTGACACAAATTGTATCAACTATACAATTAGCTCGGTAAGACCCATTTAACATCCTGAGCTCCCACTGAAGTGCTTGAGATAATAGCTGCAGAAGTTGCTGCTCAGGCTGGAGCTCAGGCTGGAGCTCAGGCTCTGACACATAGGAAAAGAATGAGTTTAAGAGCTTGAGCAGGAATGTCTACCTGAATATTTGTAGTGTTGTACCACAAGCCAGAGTCTGGGCTGAGACTCACTGCCAAGGATTTTTTTTTTGGTAGTGTAGATGCACCCATATAGGCTTTTCAAGAATAATATTTGTAATGAGCAAGTAGTGACTGATCTTAGTCTCAGACTCCTCAAAGTTTTCAGAAGTCTTTCTATTTGAAGTTGCATTTAAAAAAAAAGTCTAGCTAGGCGTTACTGCCGCTCCTTCCCCCCACCCCCCATATCTTGCAATTTGGTTCTAATGCAAAATTAATTTAATACAGGGATAGGGTACCTCAGGCCTGGGGGCTTGAATGTGACCCTGGCTTGCTTGGATCTAGTCCCCAAGGCTCAAGGCCTCCCCCCCGCCCAGCATTGGAGCATACAATCTACTAGGCTGGGCGCCCCTAAACTCTGGTGTGAGAGGAGGTGAGGAGTGTCTTCATCCTCCCTCAGCCAGGGGCCAAGCCCGTGAGGGTTTTTTTGCACTTCACTTGTGTGCAACCTCCGACTGATTTCTCTCTGGGTCAATGGCCTCTGGCCCATAAAAGGTTCCCAGACCTAGTCTAAGACTTTCAAATAATCAGAGAATATTGGGGTGAATTTACACTAGAAACTAATTTTGTTGCAGCCACAGTAGATACTGTGGGTAAAAGGACACTGCATTAGCTCTCTAAAACAACTATCAACAAATTTCAACTATCTTTGCTTGATGTTTTAAAGGAAAGGAATACAATCTAAAAGTATCCAGTTTGACAATTCATACAGTAATAAAACAATTCTATTCAACAAATATTTGGTGGCTTCAGCCTTTTCAAAGAAACAACCCTTTTTACTCGTTTCTTATTAAACAACTCAGTTCCCAAACACCTACAAAATTAATTTTCTGGATCACTGTGCCTAAGCTATTCTTTTCAATAAATGAAGCCCAGCTTTCTGATCTTTGTCACTTCACTGACAGTTTTATTTGTGGTAGAGGAGTGTATGAATTCTCTAGCTACCAGGAACTCAGTGACTGCACAGATCTGCACAATAGCGTTTGCATTCCTACTCCAGGGGGTAGAAATACTGCGTATATTACTCGCCCCTTTCTACTTCCTAGAGATCATTAATCACTGGGACATGACGTCCACCCACTCATACTCCCAGCCCCCTCCTGATATGCAAATTCAAAAGCCAGGACTGTTTAGCACAGCTGAATGCCTTGATTAAAACCTTGTTAAGAGGGCAAAAATGGCACTTGCTCTACTATTTGGTGCATTAAGTGGCTCATATTCAAGTGTTAAGACATGACAATCACATTAATAGTATCTGTATTTTTTTCCCCCGCTAAGCTAGTTAAGGTATTTCCTATGGAAAAACTTGCAATTACTGAAGTCAAACTGATTAGCACTCATGATGAGGAAGCTAACCAAGCCATAGTTCAGGGCATGCATTCAGCATTTGGTGTCAGTATAAAATAAATCCTCAAGTTTATTTTGAGCCCAAAGTTTCATACAAGGGCTCCTTAGGTATTAAAGTTTGAATCTTACACACCTATAATAGGTACCTAAGTCTCCAAATGTGGGATTTATACATCCTTTTAAAAAAAAAACCACACACACACTTTCTAAAAGTGGGAGTTAGCTGAAAGTGTGGTTTATACGGTGAAGAGTGATAAAGTTTGTGCTTCAAAAAGGCTGCACAAAGTTTGCCCAGTTTTCAAGGGAAGAGATACTTTTTGGAACTGTCAGCTCTGCGGAAGCCATCCGAAATCTGGATTCTGAAAGGCAAGCTCCGTTCTGTCTGTTTTGTGCCTCATGTCCAGCAATAAAGATTCTATAACTTTAGTCAATTGTAGTGGAGTTCTGTTGCTGAAACAAACCTGAAAATAATCCAGTTCATTCTTTTTATGGCTGAACAGTACTACCAGAAGTTAGAGGAGTAAAAATACAGAATTAACTGAAACAGATTTGGAAAGTAACATTTGTGTTTACTTACAGCTATACCTATAGGGGATCAATGTGGCATTCAACCCCCCCTTGAGGCTTATGAGGTGAATCCCCCAGGCCTAAAGCTACCCCAACTTCAAAACTGCCTTATTCATATGCACTAAGTTATTACATAAACATTTAAGTTAGGAAATACCACATTCATGGTTGCTTATGAAGTCTTAATTTTGCCCCCTTGGCTTCCAGTCTGTATACTAAATGAGATCCTATTGGGTGGGGGGAAAAAGGCAGCATGTAACTTTATAATTTGGGGACTGCTGATCCACGGGGGGGGGGGGGGGGCGCGGAATCAATCTGGCAGGGGATAGCAAGAGCTGGAGTGCCAGCATGGGCTCCATAATACAGGGGAGGAATGGAAGAGCCCTGAGCCCTAAGAGCCAGATCCAGGCAAGCCGGGGACCACCTGTAGCCCTTGGGCCTTAGGTACCCCATCCCTGCTATAATTAAAGACTACCACAATGCGTATGTACAATGGGACAGAACTGAGGTGCTGCAGGGCAGTCTTAAGGGGGCTATTTCCAGATTTTCTAGTGCCTGACTTTGTAATCTAAATAATGTTCTAACATTTTGTATGAAACTTGTTAGGTTGTGGGTTTTTTTGTTTGCTTGTTTGTTTTTAAAGACAAATGCTGTTATATACAGCTATAAACAAATCACCCCTCTTCACATCATGCATAATCAGTAGGATTTGAACAGTTCAGTACTACAGCACAACCTACTATTGCTTGAGCTACAGGATTAACTACATTAACTGGAAGCAGTAGAAGGCTGTTTTCCCCAGAGAGATGGGGATAAGCTACTGCAGCCACATTCTCAGTCCAGGAGGTGATCAGGGCACAGAACCTGGAAAGCGGAGGAGCTTGGAAAGCGGAGGAGCTCCTGCCCTGCTGTAGTGGCCTATACTCCCCTAAGCCATGTACCAGATCTAGCCAACAGCATGCATTAAAACCGACAAAGGCAGATGTGAACAAATCTCACTAATTCTCTGCTCACTCATGGCTGAGTGTCTATTTCAGATTCAATTTTAAGTTAAGTGCATCATAGATCCAGACTAACAGGCTGGGACTAAAGTACATCACATTGTACCTATCCATTTACAACAAAGCAAGACAGCAACAGTCCCAGATGGCTATGCTGAGAGGGGATACAGGTAGATTGGTCCTAGACTCTTGTGTGCAGGAAACAGAGCATTCCAAAAACAGGGTTTCTAGTTTTACCAGACGAGATCAGACACAAGCTACCCCTAACAAAGCACTAGTCTTAATGCAAAGACATCTCTTCAAATATCTCTCTCCAATAGTATGACCTAATAAATGTGTTTGTCTCCAAGGTGCCATAGGACTGCTTGTTGTTTTTACAGCTACATACCAACATGGCTGCCCCCTGAGACTTGCCTCCAGTAGTAGCATCTCCCAAAAACAATCCACTAATTCATTCTCGCTCACTCACACGCACACTTACACTTAAGAGGAAGGTGAGAACAAAAGTCAAAGGAAGACTACTACCCGTTAGTGCACATTCAACACTATCTTTAACAACATGGTACTTAGGCATTCATTGCAGAGGTGTCTTGAATAATCCCAGACTAATCTGCACCGACTGAGGTGTGGCTCTGATGCAGGATCTAGATTTCCACTGATCCCGTGGCTTTTGGTAGCTTTCAAACTTAGTGATAGCTTTAAGGTGGTGGAACCTATAGCATTCTTCTAAGAACTGTTAAGTTAAAGCAATGTCTCCAGAAGATTTTTGTAGCTAGAAGTATGGCTTTTTCAAGTTGAAATAGGCAACACTAGTGTTGCCTGTCAGACAACTTGGAGGCAGTATTTGTAGCTGCTTGGGCTCATGTGTCTGTAGATGCCTATTACATGGAGGAAGACCAATATAAAATACCCCAAATAAAAAGCTAGAAATTCTAACTGCACAGAAGTGAGACTCTTACCAAAATAACTTGATTTTTTTTGTGCTTAACTTGCAGTCAACAATTCAAGGGAACTTGGTGAAAAAACAAACCATTTTATAAAATTCCTTATGGAGTCAAAAGCAAGATTCAAGGCAGCTGCAGACTCTTCAGGAAGATGACCTGATAACTAAGGCAGTTTAATGGCATTTATACATAAGTAATAGGACAGTGCATAGGTGCCTTAAGCTGAGAAGGCAATTTAGAATTTTAACCATTACAAACCCAGCCATATGCAGGAGCACAGATCCAAGAGCATGAATTTATTGTAATTGATTCACCCTCTGACAAGTTAGACTTTTACATATGTAAAATAGCACTAGCATCTTTAGAATACCAGTGCAGAAATGCTGGGCTAATGGTGACCTAGATCATCAGCTAAACAGTTCCAAACTAGTGGATCAATTTTGTAAAAGTTAGACAATATTTCTAACTGATTTGTGAGGACAGTTAAAGATAACTTCCAGGAGTGCTATAGCTAGAATTCCTGTAAATAATTATCAATATTTCCACAAGTACATATTTACATTTCAGTCTTACTTAAGATTATACAGTTTAGGGATTGGGGGGGAGAGCGGGGGGGAGAGGGAGGGGGTTGAGGGGACAATGGCCACTCACTCACTCTCAGTGGCTCTCAACCTTTCCAGACTACCGTCCTCCTTTCAGGAGTCTCATTTGTCTAGCATACCTCCCTCTCTCCCTGAAGTTTCACCTTTAAGTGCTTACTTACAAAATTAACACAAAAAATACAGAAGCATCACAGAACACAGTTACTGAAAACCATGTGTACTTTCTTATTTACCATATAATTAACAATTGGAATATTTATTTATTTACATTTCAGCATCTCATATATAGAACAGTATAAACAACTATGAAATTTTAGTTTGTACCAACTTTTCTATTGCTTTTTATGTAGCCTATCATAAAATCAGGCAAAATAAGCAGATAGGTTCATGTACCCCCGGAACATTTGTGCAATTGAGAACCACTGCTCTAACTAAAAAGTTAACCCTCAAACATATATTGTTTCTGTTAAATCAACCAACCTGTGCAATTCTTCTGTTTTGTCTTCAGTAGGGCCCATGGTTAATAAGCAGTGGCGAAGGATGGCAGCCATATAACGAAATTGATGAGATTCATTCTATATAAATATAAATTATGAAGATTTTTCATTTTGACGATTGTAAATGAGGGTTTCAGGTCACTAGAATAATAGAAATATTAGATCATATAATCTAGTTTTAAAGTATTTTCCATTTCCTACCAATAGAAGATTGCTCTTTCAGAGTCCAATCTGAATACTTGGTAGAGTCTAATTTTAGGTGAATCTATTCCCATTATTTGCTCTAGGAGATTTGGGATTGATACAAACTTTATGCACCTTAAAAAACCCAACCCCCTCCCTTCCCTCCCACAAAAAAAAAAAAAAAAAAAAAAAAAAAAAAGACAGGGCTCCCAAAGCCTTAGCTCTAAACCTAGACTCCCTATACAATGAGTGGAGATAGACAGGTGCCTCAGAATAGGACTCTCAAAAGCCAGTACATTGTAATGTTTCCCCTTGGGAAATATCATGCAGAGAATTAGTTGTAAGCCCTGCCCTCTTATGGAGTTTGGCCTTTCAGGGCATATCTATACTTACGGCTAGATCAGCACTACTGCAATAGATGCAATGGTGTAAATTTAGCAGGTCTGGTGAAGACCTGCTAAATCAATGGCAGAGCACTCTCTGGTAGACTCCTGTGCTTCAGGTCCCTGAGAAGAGTAAGGTAAGTTGGCGGGAAAGCATCTCCTATTGACATATAGTGTAGACAGTGCTGTAAGTCAACTTGAGTTATCCAATTCATGTAGCATAGCTTAGGTTGACTTACAGCTGTAGTGTAGACCAACTCTGTCTGATATGCCGGCGGAGAATGGGAGGGGAGGAATCTCCCTTTGCTTCGCTCTCTGCTGCCAACTTTCTCTTGGCACAGGAACATGCGCCATTTTTGCTAGAATCTGCACAGGGGAGTAGGAGAATATCCCTCATCCACGATTCAACTCCTTTATTAACCAGATAGGGAAATATTCTGATGTGAGGCTCCCTCAATCTCTGATGCTGAAATTGTTGTATTGCACATAAAGAGTGAAAGAATATTGGGCTAGCAAGAGAACAAATGATAGTTTGAAACCGACTGGGAAGTGTGAGATCCAGGATCCAGTGACTAATTATAGACAGTGGAACAGATTCAGCAGGTGAAATAGAGGGATCATCTGATGTGGGCTCCCACTGGTTAGTGCATTCACCTGAGAAGTGGCAAATCCTTGCTGAATACTTAGTCTCTTCAGGTGGAAGGGGAACTTGAACCCATGGTCTCTTATATTTAGACCAATGGGCTAAAAGTTATGATGTTGAAGGTCCTCTTCCCCGCTGTTTCATGTAAAATATCATCTAGAAGGGGCAATCTGGGAGGCAAGCACTAAACATGCACAGCAGATCAGGCCCCATAGGCAGAGGAATACAAGCAAGGCCCAAATTACAACCAAACTCCTACCACTCATTTCCTTCCTTCAGTATTTTTAAGCATGTCTCAATTCCTCCTGCACTCAAAATTCTTTCCTTCTCTTTTCCCTTTGATCCTTTTCCTCTCCTTTATTTAACATGTCCATTCTTCTCATTGTTGCTCAACCCTACTGCTGGCCTATTTTTTAAGATGACCTTCCCCCACTCATCCCTCCAAAAAGAGGCCCAAACAGCAGCAACAAAGTCTATAAATTAAGAAGTGTGTCAATAAGCAACGTGATCGTTTAGTTGTACACACAGAGAAGGGGACAGATAACAGATATTTTCTTTGACTGTTAGTTTCTATTGGTACTGAAGGTTTCAAGTATTGTACAACACAATGGAGACCAATTTTCATTGGGCCGTAGGTACTACTGTAACAAATGTTGGACCACTACCGCAACCTCAGAGTCACCACTCAATATTAACTGTATTTTCCAACTGCTACTTTGAAATTCTCTTGACATTGAAAATTGCTATTTCGGATAGGAATTTTTCCAAATTGAATCTCATTTCCTGCTCATGGGAATAAACTCTTCAGATCTTTATATTTTTCCATCCTGCCTGATGGTAACATCTAATGCTGCGTCTCCAGCACACTTAATTAGTGTATTGTTTTCCAGATCATTACAAAGAATGAAACAGAACTCTGCTTCACAAGGATCCTTTGGGGAATGTTACAGTTTAGAACTAGAGAAAACAGCTTTTACTCAAGTACTATTTGGCTTTGGAAACCTTTGGCAAATAAGTTACCATAAAAGCTTTATCTTGAAGCACAAAATAAAATCCCTAAGCTTGGAAGAGATCTAAACACTTGTACGATATAAAATAGAGTGACCCAATACAACAGGATTTCCCTTTTCCTTATTATGCTCCCTTAGCACAAACCGTTTTTCAGTTCAGACAGGCTTCTTTGGTTTGTCCAAAGGTAAAGTTCTGAGATGAAACTTCTGTGTTTCTAAAGATATTCCAACAACTGAAACTGTCCTAAATAAGGGAACACCCAGCTCTGACGTCTGAGTAACTGCTTTTCCAATGTAACTATGTGGTGGTTATGTTCTTGCAGACAAAAATAAGCCCAAATTAAAGAATTTCAGTTCAGACCTTACCTCACTGTGGACATTCCAACTGTCAAGTGTCACATTAAAGAGAGCTTTGAGTGCCTCAATGGCACAATCTGTTTCTTGCAGCGATAAAGGACATCCAACATGTTCTTCAGCAGCTTTGTACTTGTCTGTCCATCTTATGCTAAAAGAACTTTCCAAAGCTTGAGTCAAAACCTGCAACCCTTGTAGCTCATGATGCAACTGTGACCTAATATCTGTGTGCAGAAGTGACAGGAGGAAGAGAAGGCGCAAATCAAAACATTTAATGTCATCGACAAGGTGTTGGTCCTTGCATTTTCTCAGTAGATTGCAAAGCATAGCTGCAAGGTTCAGTTCCAAACTGAGCTTCTGTGCAAGGGCACTATTAAAAACTATGTTACAAAGGCATTTCAAAGCTTCCACTATAACAGGGAAATTGGACACATCCTCCAAAGAATCTTCTGTCATGTCCAGCTTTGCCAGCTTCATCAGGATCTGCATGTTTTCCTTAGTTGTCACAGGCACTAAAACCTTCTTATCTCTGGAGAGAATCCGAAGGGCTTCAAGACAGGCAACTTGACATGAAGTTTTTAGGTCTTTTTCAAGGATGTTTAAGATTCCTTCACACAGTTTCTGTGCACACATACAAAAAACAAAACGACAAAAATGTTAATCGTGATTTTGAGTGTAAAGTCTTTTACTATTGTCAATCAAATAATAAAACTTCAGCCATTTTCTTCAAGGAACTTGATTTTGGTCTCATTTTATGTAGGTCATTAGTTTTTCAAAATACAAACTGCAACAAAAGCATTCAGAGAATATTATAGATTTTTCTTCTACATACAACCAAAATAAATGGACACAGATAGAGATGACAGCACATCTTCTAGTCACAGGCAAATGGCCAGTTTCACCAGTATCAAGGTTCTATACATAAATCCTATTGTCCCAGCAAGATGCTGGTTACTTTTCTGTAGAGAGAGAGGGTCCTTTACATTACATTTTTAGTGGAGGAGCGGGGGGTGAGGGAGGAGAAGATGACACTGTTTTAAGTAGTCTTAAATATTTGGAATATAGTACATCTCTCCTACTAAGTAGTTCTTCATATGCATGTATATAGCTCCCTGATTTGAGATTTAATGACCCAGTGAGAGTCAAAGTTGAGGTAAATTCAACTGGTATTTATGGTCTGTAGACTAACAAACAAAAGAGAGCATATGAAAACTAGCAAGACAAGACACAATGAAAGGTAGACTTTGTAATTTAAGGTGATGAATATGCAGTCTAGCTAAGAGCCTCAATAATGCCTGCAAAACAGTCTCAGACCACTCTGATCAAGGGCATCATGATCAAAGGGTAGAATGATATACTTACATTACAGGCCACTAAATGTGCATTGCCGCTTAGAAAAATACAAGCGATCTAAGAATTTGAAGGTCAGAAAAATATTTCAGTTACAGGAAAGATTCTAAACACAGAGTTTAGGTTTATTCAGATTTACGACAATCAATCAAGATGGGGGAAGTCTCAGAGGGGTAGCCATGTTAGTCTAACTTAAAAACAAAAAAACAACCCCCCAAAAAAGTCCTGTAGCACCTTAGACTAACCAAAAATATGTATAGTATCATGATCTTTCGTGGGCACAACCTACCTCTTCAGATGACAAATGAGGAAAGACAGGATAGAAGAGACTGCATGATAGGCCAGGGCTTCATAAAGTTTTTATTGCACAAATTCAGGATAACATCACTCATGGTTAGCCGAGTCACAAGTCTAGTTATGAGACTCTTCCCAAGTAAGAGGCAATAAAAACTTCAGTGTATCCTATACCACCCTAGCTTTTGGTTTTTGCCATTTAAATCTCCCTCTGCTTCTTATCCCTTAAAGTGTGTTAGTTACTAGTGAAATAGTGTAATCATTAATTTGGTTAGTTCTCGGTGACATCCTCTGGTGCGGTATGAATCAGTTCACGATGAGAAAATATATGCCGTGTGTACACCTACACTTCTCACTTTCCTATGAATACTAATGTATTGCAACAGTTTCCTACTTTGGGAAAATGTCTCAGGAATTGGATTTGTCAAGCACTAAAATAAGTGTTCACAACTCAGACTGAGGCTAGGTCTAGACTGCATCCCTCTGCTGAAAGGGATGCAAATCAAGCACTTAGGAAGTGAAAATGAGGCCAGGATTAAAAAAAAATTAGGAGTACAGGAGCTGCCGAAAAAGCTCCCCACTGTCGGCAGAGCCGCAGCTACACTTTACTATCGACACAGCGACGGAACGTGAGTATGCAAATAAATCCTGGGATATTTAAATCCCGGGCTCATTTGCACTTCTGAAGTGCTTGATTGCATCCCTCTCTCGGCAGAGGGATGCAGTCTAGACAGCCTCAGAGCTAGAGATCAAAAGTTCCATAGTACAGTAAAACACCAATTGTCCCACATCCAGCGGTCTGGCACTTCTGATAGTCCGGCACCAACTGGAACCCGGAAGTGCTCCGGCCAGCCACACAATTCGAGCTGCTCTGCTCCCGGACTCCCCAAGTCCGCTGCTGCTGCTGAAACTGACCAGCGGCGGACTTGGGGAAGCCGGGGGCAGAGCAGCTGGAGTGCTGCTGGGTTGGTCCTGCGGCGCTGCTCAGGTGAGGGGTAGTGCCACAGGACCAACCCAGCAGCACCCCAGCTGCTCTGCCCCCGGATTCCCCAAGTCAGCCACTGCTGAAACTGACCAGTGGTGGACTAGGGGGAGCCAGGGGCAGAGCAGCTGGAGTGCTGCCAGATGGTCCCGCAGCACTGCCCTTTCCCACACTGCGCAGTTCCCCGCCAACCCCCTCTCCTGATCCCTCAAAGCCCCCCTTCTGGCACTCCGGCATATCTGATAATCTGGCACCCCCTGGGTCCTAAAGGTGCCATATTATCAGAAGTTTACTGTATGCGCTACAGGGAGGCAGGTTTTTTGCTTGCTTTTTTTTTTTTTTTTTTTTTGTATTACAGTAACAGTCAAGAGTATGAAGAGTTATGCAGGTTCAACTGTGGTACAATGCTATGGAGATACATATGCTTTCCTGTCTGGCAATTTGATGTAAGATACTTTGAGAAGTTGACTCTCACAGCGCTACTTAGAATATTTGGCCTGTTTTGATTTGAAGACCTACCCATTTGCCTGCATTCTTTACCTCTAAAAGTTTATCCATACATTTTTTGGTCACAGTTGTGGTTACTTTTATCTCACGTACAGGGAGGCACCTAATGAAAGCCCGATCCAGTGTGCACTGCAGTCTGTCAATGGGAGTGTTTTCCTTCAATTTCATCCAGCTTTAGATCAAGATCTAAAACCATTATGTATAGATGGCACTCTTGTTTGCAGCCTCAGCAGAAAGCCCAAGAATTGAATGTTTACTTGTTCACCTTCAGGGATGATCCTTCTCAATCACAATAGGGTAGATTCCCTATCTCCATTGCACAGACTTAGAACGCAAGAGCTGTCAATACAGCAGCTTTAAAAAGCACCATGGGGGGAGATTTTCAAAGACACAAAGGGCAATTAGGCACCAAACTCCCACTGATTTGCAACAGGAGTTGGCACCTCTCCCCTCCTCCCCCCAGCATGTACCTTTATGCCCTTGAAATTCAGTTAAAGGTTAAATAACCTCATTTCATTGCTCTGAATCTTCATGAACTGTAGTAATGCAATGGTGAAAACCATGTTTGTTGCAAACTGGAGATAAATGCAGGAATATTTGATTAAATTTTAAAAAACCCTTTTAACCTAACAAGTGATTTGTACAGCATATCTTGAACCATCTATTGGAGGTCTCACTGTATTATACATGTCACATACAGACTAGACAATGTCACTGCCCCAAAAGGCTAATGATATGATGAAAATCACAGTATGCTCACAAACTTATGCCCTACTAAATTTGTTAGTCTTTAAAGTGCTACCAGACTAATTTAATTTAAAAACACCACTTATAGTAGCAGTAAGCAATGGCAGGTTTTTAATGACAAAACCTTCTATGACAATTACGTGATCACAAGCTGGTTGGACCCTACTAAGCCATCAAAAAGGATGAACCTACAAGCAACAATTCAGTAGAGCAGGGCTACTCAACATGCGGCCCACAGGTGGGAGCTAAAACAAAAAAGTAGTCAATAGAATGGTCTTCTGTTGATGTGCATTATAGTAGTTAAATTCCTGGGCTGTCATTGCTCATGAAGAGTGCTGTTATGAGTGGCAATCAAGTAAATATTGTGTTTCGTTAATAGCAGAACTGACTTAAATGGGGCCTGTGTGTGGTGTAGTCTTGCCTTAATCTTTGTATTCATGCCCATCAGTGTGAAAGAAGCTATTTTGCATATATATTTGCATGCAACACACTTATGTTGCAGCCCTCCACATGTGCTGTGAGTATCATAGTGGCCCCCAGGGCTTCCAAAGTTGATTAGCCCTGCGTAGAGGAAGCTCTGAATTTCAGTTCTGTCAGCAGAGGCAGTCAGTTGCAGAAAGCCTGCTAACTGATCCAAACTGCCATATTAAAATAACGTGGAGAGAGACGGCATGTTTTGTTTTTACCCTTTAACAGTGTTGGGTTGTGAAAAGAAAGAAAAAAAAAGGTAAACAGCAATTTTAGCAACTGTGGGGCTAGCAGAACAAACGGTGTTAACAGGGAGTATTCAGGCACTGCTGACAGTTGGCAGCATTGCACGGGCAACTTTAACTAAGCATTTCCTGGCTTACAGAAACTTGAGCTTTGCTCAACTCAGTGTTCTGCAGGGGGACAGATTACCAGCATCTTTAACCCTGCATCGACATAGGGTTTTTCCCTCCACCTCAGTCATTGAATTTCCTAGTTTTTCAAAACAGGAAAATTACATGAGTTGTTAAAGCAGCTGTACATATGCCC
Organism: Pelodiscus sinensis; assembly: GCF_052426305.1. Taxonomy (NCBI): domain Eukaryota; kingdom Metazoa; phylum Chordata; order Testudines; family Trionychidae; genus Pelodiscus; species Pelodiscus sinensis. The sequence goes on from NC_143052.1 coordinate 98,582,671, forward strand.
CACAATTTGAATACCAAGCCAGTCAGTCCACTACCAACACATCAACTAGGCTCCATTAGCCTTGCTTTGGGCACACCTCCTAGCCATGCTACTGATCTCCTCAAGACATTTCTCCTCCAGCCTGCCCCACTTGTGGCAGTTTCTGATTTATTCATGCTCAGTTTGGTTTGCCATAGCTATTGTACAACAATCGTGCGGACCAAAACAAAAAACCCCAAACAGACAACCCCACCCCAAACACACAATGATGAGCTTGGGTGTGGGGAGCTTTTTTGTTGCTTCCCTTAGTGCAGGGGTTCCCAAACTTTGACACGGAGACCAGTAAATCCATTCATGAACTTTTGGAGGACCAGTAATGTTCATTTGCGTATTTGCATATTCATTAATCAAATGATGAATATTCAAATAAGTTGTTTCTGGTCCTCCCAAAACCCCCAGTGCCAGCTTTAGCAAAGCTTTTGATATGGTCGCCCACAATATTCTTGCCAGAAAGTTAAGGAATATGGATTGGATAAATGGACTGTAAGACAGACAGAAAGCTGGTTAGACCAGGGTTTCCCAAACTTTTTACTTTAGTTGGAACCTTTTTTTTTCCCCCCAATACTGCTTTTTGCAGCCCAAATATATAAACACAAAAAAAAACCTGAGAAAATACTAGACATATAACACGTCTGGTATTTTCTCATTAGGTAAGTTGTATTACTAGATGTATCAGTTTGTAGTTTCGAACTGCCTGGCTGGTAAATGTGCTCAGGCTGCATGAGTGTGTCTACCAGCCAGACAGTTGGCAACTACTCGAGGGGAAGTGTGTATGGGGGGGGGGGGGGGGGGGGGAGACAATAGAATCCCCAGGCTGGACTAACTCATGCAGGGGGTAAGGGGGGTAACACGGGCAGCATCCCAAGATCTATATATGGCCAGGTCAGTCCCACTCCCCGCAGGCTGATTCATTCCTTCCCCCTGCTCTCCCCGCTGTGCCATTGGCCAGCCCCACTTCCCCTCAACCCCCCTCCCGGGCAGCCAGGTCCACTTCTCCCAATCTCCCTTGGCCAGCCCCACTGCCTGTATCCAGCTCTCCTTCCAGAGGCCGCTTCTTCTCCTTGCCCCCATCTTCCCCGGCCAGCTCCCTGCCCCCAACCTTGCACCCCCGCTTCCACCAGCCCTCCAATCTCCCCAGCCTGCCCCGATTCCCCCATCCAGTGCTGCTTCCGGTGGCCAGCTCTCCCCTCCTCCTCACCCCAGAATCCCCTGGCACCTGCACCTTCCCTTAGCCCTGAATCCTCCTGGTGCCTCCCCCTTCCCTTACTGCCCCTGCCCCCTTTGTCCTCTCTTTCCCTGATACCTACCCCCTCAGCACTCTCTGCCCCATCCCCTCCTGCCCCTCTGTGCCCTCACACATCACTTGCTCCATCCCCACCTCTCTCATGCCCACCCCTTCTTTCAAGCCTTCTCCCAGCACCTCCCCCTCCAGCCCCCAATGCCCTTCCCCTCTTCTCTCCTCTCCCAGCATCACCCTGTCACCCCTCCCACTGACACCTCCCCTCCTGCCCTTTCCCTCATTGTCTGCACTTGGCCCCCTGGCATTTGTCTGTCTCTCCTGCACCCTGTCCCTTGGTGCCTTCCCCTCCCAAGCCCCTTCTCCTTCCATGCCTCCTCGCCTCCGCCCAAGCCCGTTCCCTACCTTCTGCCTTCCACATTGCAGGGCCGGAGGCCGCTAGAGCCAGCGTGGCCCCACCACGTGCCTCCGAAGACTCTTAAAATCTCGGGCCGTGACATCACGTCAAGCCCGGGCGTGCTCCCTGCCCATGTGCAACGCCGCACATGGGCAGCAGCAGGCGGTGAGGAGGAGCCACGCACAGCGGGGACGCTCGGGTGGGAGGACACGCGGGAGGGGGGGGGGGGCCCACGCCAGGCAGAACTGGGGGAGAGACCCAGCTGGCACTTCCGGGTTCAGGGACCCGGGGCCCGAATCGGCCTGAGGCAGTCACCAGCCATGCTGAGGCCCGGTATTTTTTCCCGGGCCGCGGCCCATAGTTTGGGAAACGCTGCCTTAGTGAATCACTTTCTATTTATACATGCTATTGGACATCAACAACTAGAAAAATACTTTCCATTGCTCTAGTATACAAACCAGGATCTGACCACTAGCCTATTGAGTTAATAGTGTGAATGATGGTTCTCTGTCACAGGAAGTAACTGCAATTTAAGGGTGAACAGCAAGAGTTTTGCTACAAATATCTGCTTTCAGAGTTTAGCGATTTCTGACATAACTCAAATGCAAGTACTGCAAATATAAAAGTGACCTAAAGCGTATATTTGAAAATGGTACCTCTATATACTACTACATATTATTCTACTTTAATGTGAGAATAAATAATTTGTCCCTACAATTACCTCACTCTGAACTGTATGCTCATCGCATTTTCCTGTAGCAGAGCAGATGGACTGGCAAAAATGCAGGGAAATCCACCAAAAGTAGTTTTTAAATGGTTTTCACTTATCTTGCCTCCTATAAGCAATGCAGATGAGAACTGGTTCTTTCTGCATACTGTACACACCACCAATTTCAATGGGAGTTCAGCATGCCCAAGGAATGCATTTTAGGATTCTGGGATGCTGTGTGGAAAACTCCCAAACTCAAACCTAACCATATGCTGCTGTTACTGATAATCAAGATTAAAGATTTAACTTTAAGAGTCAGGTCTTCTGCTTTCAAGCTAAAGAGATATTGGTTCAACCTTAATGCTTGATAGTTTTAATGCAGCTTTGTGGAAGGAGAAGTTTTGACTTGGAAGGAGATGGAACATCCACCTGCATTAAAAAAAATTCTTTAACAATTCCACACAGTTGTGGGTTTTTTTTAAATTTTAGAAGTGTCCATTTTAAAGAGGCCTCAAATAGCTAAATCATAGTCCAAGGATTTGGAGAGAGGGGGGAGGCAAGAGGGACAGTGGTGGTAGGGAGGAAAACAATATCATACATTTGCTATGATGTTTCATATGGTTTATTTTATCGGATCACTGGCCGTGCCTGCATATTTGGCTTCACCAGGAACGATGCGCCAAAAAACCATGATGTTCCCAAGTCACTTGAATAAATGGTAACTGGCATCAGGTCATTCTGTCTTCTCCTAGACTGACTTAAGTCTCTGTAGTTCATTGTGTCTTCTAACAGAGGTTTTTCTTAGTTTTAAATTCTCAGTTGATTTTAATTAAGCTCTCAGCAGGCGGTTCATGAGCTAGGCAAGTTTTTAATTTATTTAATACAGCCTACTTTAGCATCTGTTCAGAGGGAAGAATGGTTAGTGAAGTCAATAGGAGCTCCACACACAAAACAGAGGCAAAACTGGGCCCATAAAACAAAACAAACCCCTCATCTCTCCCCCTCGCCCTCCACAAGCTTTCACAGCTCTTGTATGGGTTTACAGCATTTGTATTGCTGCTTTCTATCTTGCACCCAACTTTACTGACTACCTCTTTTACCATAAGCAAAAATATCCACAATTCACTGAAATCTTAACATGAAGCATAAAATATATAAGGGACTATATGCCATAATCAGCTAGATCTAAGCTGTACACAAGCAGCAATCCTGGCTTCTGGGACACTCTGCTCTGACACTAAGAATTCTGCAGCAACTTCATCTAAAATATTTAAGGAGGTATGGTGGGGGTCAAGCTAGTGAATTACAAATAAATATTAACAGTGAAATAATTACAGTGGCCCTCATTTTATACAGGCTTCACCATTTTGCACTGACTGTGCATAATGGAATTACAGAACGTATCAGAGAAAGAAGTTCGCCAAAAACTCCAATCAAGTAGGAGTCAGCTGAGGATTTCAACTCCAAATAAGGTTGTTTGGGATTGCGGGATAAATGGGATAGACAGCTATTTCTGCTAAAGAGGTCAGAAGTGAAATAGCAAAGAATACCAGCATATTATGGCATTAAGTTTTGGAATGAAGCATCCATTGGGCTGAATCAGAATGCGTATATTCTTTAGATGTACCATTTCACCTCAGTGTATTACAAGGATGTCAGTAGAGCCCTGCATGGACACAAAATTGGTACGTGTGTTTGTATTGACAAAAAGTGAGTCGCGGATACCTGCATTGCATCTGCAGATGCAGCTACCCACAGATATAAAGTGGATATCCGCAGATTTGCAGGGCTCTAAATGTCAATACTGCATTAATTTATTTTTAGTGCAAGTTATTTTCATACCTTTCAATAAGGATGAATGAAAGCTTAGATTCTGGAGCACAATTTTGTAACAACCGCTAGTGTTCACAACGAATTCTGCAAGGTCAGGGTTGGATTGTGCAAAAAAACATGAAGTGCCGGGAATGGGTCTGTTTTCCAGAACATGGAAAGGGGGGAGGAGAGAGAGAGAGAGAGAGAGAGAGAGAGAGAAGGGACACTATACTCACCGTCACCGATGGGGACAGCTATAATGCAGAGTAACCACAGCAGGTAGCCATATCACTGTGACCGTATCTTGCCAGCCACCAGATTGGGTAAGTGCCTTGCCCCCTTCCCTAGAATGGGGTGAAGGGGAGGGCAAAAGCTCCCCCACACCTGACAACTCCTTGCCCTGAAGGATCCAGGCAACAGCAGATTAAAATTAAAGAATTAATAAATCACAACAGTAAACTAAATTATTGACTGAGAGGAGTCCATGCTATCTTATAGTACTTCTTGAGACATGGAGGCAATGTACACCAGACTAAAATGTAAAGAATTAATAAATCACAACTGTAGTCTGGTGTACATTGCCTCCATGTCTCAAGAAGTACTATAAGATAGCATGGACTCCTCTCAGTCAATAATTTAGTTTACTGTTGTGATTTATTAATTCTTTACATTTTAAACTAGATCATTGACTGCTATTTTATAGTACTTCTTGAGACGTGGAGGCAATGTACACCAGACTACTATTGTGATTTATTAATTTACATTTTAAACTAAATTGACTGAGAGGAGTCCATATTACTAAGCCATCCTTGTTTGATATTCTATATTTTATTGTTAAAGAAATTGTGTGCACTTTGGATGATTTTCAGAAGGAAAAAAGTCAAGAAACAGCTAAACACTTCATTTTTAAAGTTTTCTATCATGTTTCTAGTCATTTTTTAAAACAGATGGGTACCAAGGCAGAAAAATGTTCAGTGTACATACACAGTGTTTCCAAATAGCTCAGCTGATTTTTAGCCATTGTCCTGGTGCTACATAAAACTACCACCAGATGTCCCCAAATGGACTTTATTGCATGTCATTTGTCATGCAATGCACCTTCAACAGCTTAACCAATGAAAGATGGGGACTAGGCTCTATACTCCAGGTCACCTTTTAAACTCTGCATATTGAAGAAAATATATATGGATAAATGGTCTAATCCAGCTACACCTTCCTTGAGAGTTATCATTTAGCATAAGAATTACTGAAAGCTTTGTAAGACAAGTCCAAAGAGCACATCATAGTTTGCCTTAATGTTCCCCCCTCCCCTCTAGTTTATGTTAATGGACACAAATGAAAAAAGTGCGTAAATTTTTCTGAAGCTTGTTCTCCCAAGGCAACTTTACTCCTAGAATCCCTAGATCATGTCTCCCATAATATGCAAACACATCTAGACTAGAATGAGAACGAGAAAATGATTTAAAGACATAGCAAAATTTAATACGTATACTAGGGATGTAAGAGTATAGCTGTTTAAACAGGTAACTGATAAACTGAAGGTTATGGATTACCCTAACAGCTACACAGGGCTCCCGGTCCAGCCACCTGATGCCCTGTGCTGCTGCATCTATCAGAGGCAGCAGCATGGGGCGGCAGGCTGGAGCCAGTATGCTCCCAGGGAGCTGCCTGCTGCTCCATGCTGCTGCCTCTGACATGGAGGTGGGCGTGTGTAACCACTGAAATTGTCAGCAGTTACACAGTTAATTACACACAATTTAACATCCCTAATACATACTAAGAAATGTGTATATTAAAAGTAATAAACCCAGTCATGCCTCACCATTAAAATGCTTTCTGTACTTCCGGCTAAATAGTCACTGCTGCAATTGAAGCAGCAATGTTAATTTAGCAAGTCTGGTGAAGACAAGCTAAGTTGATAGCAGAACATTCTCCCATCAACAGCTGTTCTCCATCTTTCTAAGGGTACATCTAGATTACATGCCTCTGCCAACAGAGGCATGTAAAATAGGCTACCCGACATAGTCAATGAAGCAGGGATTTAAATATCCCCAGCTTCATTAAAACAAAAATGGCCACCACAGTGTGCCGGCTCAGCTGATCGTCGGCACAGCACGCGAGTCAAGACACGGATCAGTCTACAGGGAATGCCTTCGTCGACCGCTCCCTTATGCCTCGTGAAACGAGGTTTACAGGAGTGGTCGACAAAGGCTTCCTTTGTCGACCGATCCACGTTTTGACTCCTGCGCTGTGCCGACGATCAGCTGAGCTGGCACAGCATGGCTGCCATTTTTATTTTAATGAAGCCGGGGATATTTAATCACTGCTTCACTGGCTATGTCGGGTATCCTATTTTACATGCCTGTGTCAGCAGAGGCATGTAATCTAGACGTACTCCAGGAGGCAGAAAGTCAGTCAGCAGGAGACAGTCTCCCATCAATATAACGTGGGTACACATCTTGTGAGTCTAAGTTATGTAACTAGAGTTGCATAAATTAGGCTGATTTACAGTTTTAATGTAGACCAGCCCTAAAATGTTAAGATTATGGTCCCCTCAAAAGTTTTAAAGACTGTGTCCATTAAGAATATTCAAAGATGGTTCTCTGATAGAAAAATCTTAAATTAAGGACCTGAGTAAACACCATCTTGCTTCAAATAGTGTAGTAGTAAGGAGAACAAACTGCAAGAATTATTGTAATGCAGTCAGACAATTTGGCAGCATATAGCACGATGTCAACAAAGGACATTAAAAGCTTAACACAACACAATCCAATTATACATACTTCTAAAGTTATTTGATCTGAACAGTTGGATAATCAATTCAAATAACTTCAGGTATATTTGTATTTGGGTTATAAGAACAGGGATACTTATATTTCAGTGTGCAATCATTCAATACACTTCATCCCTTCCATAGGATTGCAGATTAGTATGTGTCAAAAATTATATAGCACTACCATAAAGAATGAATCCTTGCAATTTAAAGGAGTTTTTATATGAGCAGATGGAAACAGTTTTCACAGTTTATACAAAGGGTATTACATAAGATATCAAATGAAGGAAGACAAGACACCACCATAAAATTGAGAGCATGAAACAGCAGCCACGTCAACAGGAAGAAAATTAGAAATCTGATGTACAGAGCAACTGGTGTATCATTTAAAGTTCTTGTTTTATACAGACACCTAAAATGTCAGTGTATGCAATCATATTTAAAACATGGTCAATAGAACTATATGTTAGTTTCTTGTTCTGAGATATGTAAAGTCATCTTAACCATTTTATTTTTATTGGGTTTATATTTACATAGTTCTAAACACTTCTTAAGTCCGTAATATATATTAACAACCTTGATAGTTCTAAACTGACATCTTCAGATACCAGATCTAGATTTAAGTGGAAGTATATTGGCTATTAAACCTGCTGTACCTTTCAACAACCAATATATTCATATAAAGATAGTTGCTTCTAGCTTGTGTTCAGTAAATTCACATATTGCCTCGGAACCAACCCATTTGTGTGCTTGACTCAGGAAGGCAGACTGTTCTTGTATATGCATTCTAGATAATCCTAATTTCTTTGAAATTTCTTGTTCACGTAACTGCACTTGGCAACTGATTCTTAGTAACTACACCCACTTATGAAGTCCATATTAGGGATGTAAAGGGTTAACTGGTGATGCTTACCAGGTAGCCCATTTAACCAGTGGCCTGGCCAGGCTGGAGCAGCCCCTCGCCTTATGTAGGCAGGCGGCCACTCCAGCCCTACAGGGCCCACCGCCCACAGGATCCCAGCTCAATTAAATATAACGTTTAACAGGTTATCTTTTTAACATCCATTGTCCACATTCTCCAGAACAACAGTTCAGAATGTTTTCTCTAGCAGTGTAATTGGGGCAAATGCGTGTGCTCCATTCCTCAGGGAATAAAGGATACAGTAAGCTCAACCCCCATTCAATTCCTTTGAACTACTTTAGGTAATGAGTTGGAACAATAGTGTCCATCTGTATTATTCTGGTTAGTGATCACTTAGGCTGGATGTTAGTTGGTTACTTTTTTTGCAGTTTCAGTTAGTGGTAGGTCAGTAAGGAGGAAAAAGGAGTGCAGCTTATGGTAGATCCTAAATTTCTAGATTTTAAGTCATGCCTAGCCAAGGGAGGGAGGGTAGGCAAATACTCCACTCAATGATACCCAGACAATAAAGGCATGTGTTATGGCAAAGAAACACCCAGTTATCTCAGACCATCAAAAACTACGTTGGGCTCTGACCACAGACCCAAGACAATCATCCAGTGTTCTTGTCAAGAGTTCTAACACCAAACTCAGGGGCCAGGAAGCAACAGAGGTAAACTCAAAAATCCTTAGAAACAGTCCTGCTTCTCAGGGCTGAATAGTTCTGACTCAACAACAGCTCTGATGCCAACTGCAAAGAGGAGCTTTATTCAGCAGTTCTCAAACATCACTGCACCATGACCCCCTTCTGACAACAGAAGTTATCACATGACTCTGGGCAGGAGGACCAAATCCTGAGCCCTGCCACTATGGGGTTGAAAGTCCCACTGCCCAGGGATGAAGCCCTCAAGTTTCAGTAAATCTAATGCCAACCCTGGCAGCCCCATTAAAAAAGGGTTGTTAATGACCCACTTTGAAAAGCTTGGCTGTTCTCATACTGTGAGTTGGGATGCCAAAGATAACATTATTGCCAATGCTGAATAGAAGGTGGCGTTTTCCAATGCAACCACTATTTCCCTCAGGAAAGGAGTAGCACTGAGGATTCCAGTCTCAAGCCACAGCAGGGAGCCACTATGGAAAAGGCACATGTCTACAGGAAGAACTCAAGGGAAGAGGAATTCCGAGAGTCATCTAAGTTTACTCCTCTGTCTCCAACTGCATCAGCACCATCCTGCATTGCACTGGAGAGCTCAAGACAATTTTCTTAAGTGCCTCCTGTGTCAGTACAGTCTAGTCCCACTGCACCAAAGGTTTCAGCTATTCAGAGATATTCAGTAATTCTTGTGTATCTTCCCCAAACCTCAGTCATTTCAGACTATGAATCACCAATCTTAGATATTTCCCTGGTTCAAGTACCTTCCAGATCTCCTTCACCAAAAGAAACAAGGGTACCAGTTACAAAAATGTATTTAAAAGATATCAATAAAATTAAGGATAAGTTCCATTTTCATCTTTCAATCTCCTTTCATGGTTCCTGCATCAGAGTTTTCTTCAGTCAAAGACACCAATTCCACTGCAGCCTCTGACAAGAGTCTTTCATTAAAAAGTATCATCAAAGGAGAGAAAATGAGACGCTTCCTATTACATCTAAGGATGCTCCTTGGTTTCCTCTCAACTGGCCACATCTTTCTCATATTACCCACAGGGCCTCAATACTCCAATTACAGGAGCAAGTTCTCCCACAATGTATGGGATCTACTTGTGATGAACAATTTTCCTTGTCTAGATCAAGGCAAAGGAGTAAAAAATGTTAAGTGATAATGAAATACCTGTTGATCAGGACAATCATTTTGATCTTCCACATGGCTCATCTTTCTTACTTGATTAAACAATTGCAGAAGTTCTACTTTACTCTCAGCTGATTTTTTTAAAAATCTCAGGAATTACTGAATGCATGCGTGTACACTATGTTCTAATATTCTTCAGGGAAACACAAAAAAAGTGTGATATCCTACATGCTCTTTCTGGAGAAGGAAAGGTTATTGCTAAAACCTGTCAAACTGCATTTGATGCCACCAATTCTGGTGTTTGTTCAATAGCTACAAGTACTGCATTGTAATGTGACACTCACAGTTATCTTCCTTTGTTTTATCAAAAGAAGTTCAAACAACAATTGAAGACTTGCCATTCAGTGGTCAGAATCTGTTCAGTTATAACATGGATGAATCTCTGCATCCATTAAAGATTCGTGATGCAAGATCCAATTTAAAAAAAAAAGAAAGAAAAAAAAAAAAAAGTGTCCTCAGTCTTCATTCTCCAGATTTAGGAAAGCCCAATATGTTTTTCATGTTCTCAACACCAGAAGGCTTCTGGACAATTTGGGGGAGGGGGGGCAGGGGAGAATCTACATATTAAAAGGAAGTCAGCTCCATTACCTTCTTCTGTACTATGCATTTGGATCAGGCGTAGACATCAATTTGATGCAGGGGTCAAGGTCCTTGTACTAACCTACAAAGATCTCCCCCATACCCTCAGGCCTGGATGTCTTTCACCACAATCGAAGGGTCCTTCAAATAAGCACGGATTATTAATGTAATTCAATTTCAAACTTTTGCTTCCTTTCAGCCCCACTTCCTGGTTCCTTTTCAGGGACTATTTTTATGAGCGTGCCACATGCCAAACAGATGACCTCATCAAGTTAGGAGCATTAGAATTAGCACACGAAGCTAAGAGCATTAGAAGCCTCTCTGTTTCTTTATTTTCTCATTCAAATATAATCTATTTTCTTTATTTCCTCATTCAAAAAAAACGTTTTAACATTCAATTTTAGATCTCAGGAACCTTAAATACATTCAACACAGCAAGTTCTGCCTGGTAATTCTCACTTCACTTATCCCAACATTAGATACCATGGATTGGTTCATTACCCTCAACTTAGGGGACATTTATTTTGATGTGCAATACACCAAAATTTATTGTTTTATGGCTCTTGGGAGCAATTATTCATTCTGGGTACTTCCTTTCAGAATGTCATTGACACGAAGGGTGTGTTTATGAAGTGTCTGCCAGTGCCAACAGTTTATTTACACTTACAAACATTATGCATTTATGTGGATCCGTCCCAATCTATGGAAGAGTTCTGATAAATACTAGATTCAGTAGTTATGAGAGTATTCTTCCTACTGGACACATTTCAAATAAAAAGTATATCCTTCACTTTTGTACTTACTCTTTGCTTACAAAGTGTTTCAGACTTAGGTCATATGGCTTAACACACATTTGTAACTCCAATTGCCAGATTACATCTGAACATCTCAAGCAAAGATCAAGTCAGTTTACAAACCAACACTCTGTAATTTGTCATTAAAAGTACAGACTCCAGATCAAATTATGTGTATGTGGGGGAATTCCATTTGCTTCTGCAGTTATGTCCAAAGCACTGATAGGCTTGGATGCATATATTACTTCATATTCAGGGTGTCTAGTCATTTCTAGAATCTGAGATTCACATAAACATACTACAGTTGAGAGCAGGGAGATTAGCTTGCAAAATGTTTCTGCCTGTCAAGGTCTCTTCAATCCAGGTTCTCATGGACAATGCTACAGTCACATATACAGGCATGTGAGATCAGACCATCTTTGTCTCGAGGACACAACTTTCAGAATGACGTATTCAGAAGCCTGATGGCTCTTCACTTCCTAGGTGAGTAAAATAGTACTGCGGACTCACTAAGTAGCAAATGTACTTGCCTGATGAATGGGGAAAAAAAATTCTCTTCTAAAACAAGTCTCCCAAGAGCAGGGAATTTCCCAAAGACTTGTTTGTGCGCGATCAAAACGAGAAATATTCAATTTTTTTTTTTTAAAGCTGAAAGGAGTCTAGGATCCTTGACAGATGCCTTCATTATTTTGCTGGTCACATCATTTGATACCTACTTTCCCTCCATTTCCACTGCCCCCCCCCTCCCAAGGATGCTATTGGAAAATAAGACATGAGAAGGCTTGAGTGATACTAGATGATTGAAGCTGACCTCATTAGTATTAAGTCCGAGAACCAAAACTGGTGTCAAGTCATTCACCACAATACTGCTTAACAAAACAAAAAAAAAATCTCAGAATTAGTCTAATTTTTCACCCTCTACATTTCAGAGGTTGGATCATATTGGGATGTCCTCAGTAGATAGTATTCTTCATAGCAGAAAGATCCATTAGGACAATATACCAAGTCAAATGGAAACTTTTCCCATTATGGGCTAACACTTCTGCTCCATTTTAATGTTCTATTCCAATTATAATCCTAATTTCTTTGAAATTTCTTGTTCAATTAACTGCACATAGCAACTGATTCTTTGAATAACTGCACCTACATATGGGTTCCACATTCTCCAGAACAGCAGTTCAGAATGTTCTCTAGCAGTGTTCAATGGGATCATGCATGTGCCTAAATTACCTTATCTTTAAAGATTACCTATCTTCAATAACACAACAACATCCCTAATTTCAAGTGCTTTTAAATAGTCAGGTGACAGCATGAAATTTTAGCTGTTACACAACTATTCAGTAGTCCTCAGAGGCAAGGCTGGCAGCCAGTGTGCTCCACTCCCAGGATGTCTCTAATCTACAGGGTTTTGTCGACAAAAATTGACTTTTGTCAACAAAACTATACCTGCGTCTACACTGCCACCGCGTTCTGTCGACAGTAAGTCAACAGAACGCGGCAGTTTTGTTGACAGCGATAAACCTCATTTAACGAGGAATAATGCCTTTTTTTCTAAAGTACTCCTTCGGGAAAAAAAAAGGGGCTATTGCATGAAAACTGTGCTTTTTCGAAAGAGCGTCTAGACTCTTTCAAAAGAGCGGCTTGCTTTGTTGACAATACTGATCGTAGTGTAGATGCTTTTTTTCGACAGAGGCTTTGTCGACAGTATCTGTGAACAAAGTCTCTGTCTAAAAAGGTGTGCAGTCTAGACGTAGCCCCAGAGATCCCCCTGCCATCCTGTGCTACCTCTATCAAAAGCAGCAGCACAGGGGAGCCAATTTAAAAACCAGCTCCCCCTCGCAGACCGGCTGCCTCCGATACAGGCAGTAGTGCAGGATGGCAGCAGCCCCTGTCCGTGGGGAGTGGGGGCAAGCTTCCTGCAAACAGAGGCTGCTGCAGAAACTTTCAAAATTTCTAAATAGTATCAGGGCATCTTATGATGAGATACCTCAGTTGAATATCAGAATTCATTCCACCAGAGCACAAGCTATATAGATGCCATATTTAAGACAAGTTTCATTACTGAAAAGAGGTAGAGCAGCTACCTTGTCTTCAGCTCATCTGTCTATAAAACATTATTCATTAGCCACTGCTTCAAGCTCTGATGCCAGTTTTGAAGAATAGCTTTTAGATAACTTCTAGCTCCTGCTTTAGTGAAGGATGACAGCTAGATAATCACAATAACTGGGGTCCACATGTTCAGTAACTTGAACAAACAGTATGTGTGGTTCTCCAAGATGTTTTGCACATGTTAAGCCCAGAATTCACTCTTCTCATAGCTTGGAGTCTCAAATGGGGATTCAGTGAAGGAACTGAGTGATGGTTGGGCTAGTTGTGCCCTTTAAGGAGGGTAGGGCAAAAGTCTGCAGAGCACATGAATGACCCCTATTGCACATCACTAGTGAAATTGTTCACTGAGCCAACTGTATACCATAAGTGGGGACCGCATATGCAGAACATCTTGAAAAAACAGTTACTATAATGTAAGCAACTGTTCTTGTCATTACTAATTCCTGCTACCAAAGCAAGAGCACAACCCTTTTACTAAAGATCCTTTTGCCAATAAATCCTCAACTTAGCTTGAAATCAATTTAAAGAGAAAAAGCAAAGGCCTTGAGATAATGCACTACTTATGGCATAAAATTTTAAGAAAAAATAAAAAAGAAAACAGAAGCATTTCTAGGAGTTTTAGTGCCAGATTTTTCTGGTTCTCTTAGGAGCTGTTAATCTCAACACCCCTACAGCAAAATGCCATAAAATGCAAATGTTTCCTACCTTTGACTCCCTAAATATAACACATATTTCACCAAAGATCTTTAACTATGAAGTAACACTAATTTAGATGTTATTACCTTCTGTAATTCAATTTTAGAAGGCTTTTAAGTGTCCCTTTCCAATAATGTATACCTGCCAACCAGCAGATGCATACAGGAAAAACTGGTGATATAACTATTCCTATGGAAGGGGCTCCCCCCATTGAATGTGCCAGTTTTTTCCTGACTCCATGCAAGCACATATTGGCTACGTCCGGAGGATCGGGGCCAGTGTAGACGCTCTTTTCCGGCTTTTCTAAAAGCCGGAAAAAAGCGGCAGACATTTTTATTTAAATGCCACGGGGGATATTTAAATCCCCCGCGCATTTCCCTATTGCGATTTCAAAAATTACCATGCCCCTTCCAGAAAAGGGGCCAATGTAGACGAGCCCATTATGTTTTCTCCAGTTGAGTTAGTGGCCCCTCATTACTTTTTCTTAATTAGAACCTTCAAACAAGACTTCTTGGTACTTTTGTTGTTTTTCTTTATCAATTCATCTGCAACTCTATGTTCTTTTTTCCAAAATCATAGCAAGGCAAAAATATGCATGTCACAAGTATGACAAACTACTTATGGTTGTATCACTTCAATGATAGCTGTCTCTACACAACACAGAGCAAAGGAAAGACTGCCCGAAAGGAGGCATGCATAAAATAGAAAGGTTTGTTTTGCTTACCTTTCTTTTCTCCTCATCTGCAGGATCAAATTTGAAAGTGGCCCTATTCTGGAGAAATAAATTTAAATATATAGTCCATTAACATTTGTTATTAGTTGTCAGTTAAAATGCAAAATTATTGCCATAATCTGATTAAAACAAATTCCAGTTTTAACATAAACCCCTCAATTTGACAGCATACAAAGAGACTTTCCTGAATCATGTACTCTGTCTGACATCCACCTATGAGACTACTGTTGGCTTGCAGTAAGTGCCTCTAAGATTGTTCCCCAATTACCTTTAGACTTGTAGAATAAGCCTGGATCTAGGAGATCCGTAGTTCTAACCTTTACTCCCGGAGTGGACACAGCCAAGTCACTTAGGGCCAAAAACTAACCCCCACTCAAGTCATGGATATTTTTGTCACTAACTTCAATGCAATGGAATCAGGCCAGCAAGGTAACTGCAGTTTCCATTATGTGTAAATAGGTATTATTTCTATCTTTTCACCTCACACAGATGTCAAGGATTAGTTACACATATAAAGCAGAAAAGCTGTCTAGGTACTCAGGGTTTTACAAACGTAAGAGGAAGCAGGAGCCAGTGCGGGGGGAGCCAGCTTAAAAGCCAGTTCCCCTGAAGCACCCTCTCTGTGGTGCTGCCTATTCTCCTCCTTCCCCTCCCCGAATGGGGATGGGGCAGGAGCTGCTCCGTGGCAACAGTCCCTGTGCACAGAGATCCCACAGCCTGGCTCCTACTGCCTTTTAAATTGCAGAGCTGCAGTGGGGTTTGGTCCCAACAGCTGGCATGAGCCAGAACTGAGCCAGGCTGCCTATATAGTTCAATAGAATTTTTATCAACTACTCAATTAGGTAAATACCTGCATTTTAACATTCCTAGCTGTAGTAGCTGTTTTTGACTGCACTTAAATGGTCATGAAGGTACCAGCTGAAGGTCTCATGAAGAAGCTGAGGACAGGCTTTTGATACATTTTTAAGAAACAAGATCTGATTCAATATTAAGGGGGACAACCCCAAGTTAAATGGAATGAATTCACACAAATATACTATCCCCTTGTCACAGATATTTCCTAGATCTTGACAGCATCTTTTTACTGATACAGGAACATCGTGAAAAGACTAGGCAAACCCTTGGTGGGGGTAAGATACTCTAAGCATAAGGGGAAACACATTTGATGCACTCAATGCAGATAGGGCCATGGAGTGGGAAGAGAAAAAATGAGAACCTAAATAAATACTTTTAAGCAGCCATCAGCAGCCACCAAGAAACAACTCTTACAAATTAGACACAGAGAACTTGGTTCTTCTACAAAAGAAAACGTGTTTAGTGGGGAGATAAGTCATCTGCTGCTTTTAGAATTTGATGGGTTTTCTGAACATTTTGAACAACATGTCTAGAGCAATTTTTTTTTAATGTGCATTGTTAAGAAATCTAGTTAGCTATCAGTTTGTAAAGACACCTAGATATCGTGATGTTTTCTCCTTCTGCCTAATTATGCTTTAGAGGATTAAAAAAGGACAAAAAAAAATATTGTGGTAGGACTTCTTCACAAGAACAATACGAAGGAAAAAGGCCAAATTGGGACAATTTTTAGGGACTCATTCCCCCAGTCCAAGTTTCCCTAGAACACACAGCAAAAACTCCAGTCAGAGGGAGACATTTTAACCATAGCTAGAAAGTTGAGAAGGAAGGGGGGCAAATACAAATATTTTAGGAGATGTTTAGATGCATTCAGACTGATTGCATACAGCTGTATTTGTTAAATTCTGTGTCAGCCTTAAATTCCTGAACAGTCTGCCCTTCAAG